>NC_137137.1:3027500-3265000 GCF_949319135.1 Squalius cephalus
TTTAATTTTGTATTTTGAGATAATTTTATTGAATTTATTAATATTTATGGTCTATTTTTGCCATTGAAAATAATAAAAACATTTATATAAATATATGTTTTATTTTATTTTATGCAGTATTTTAGTTTAATATAGAGTCTAGGCCTTCAAAAAAAAATTTTTTAAGCAGATTAGCACCATCTGGTGAGAGTATGGAGAGAAAGCGTCGAACCATGGTGTAACCACTAGATGGCATCTACAGCTCTCTATGGAGAGGCATGTGAATTCCCCAGCTGTTTATGGACACATTTACTTTTGGTGGATTTTAATATATATTTAAACAATATCAAAGACTATTTCTTATCAAGTTTTAGATTTTTTTTTTTAGAAATAGTGATTTAAAGTGTTAGTTTTTGCATTATGATTACAGTCAAACCTAAACATTGTGTTAGAAAGAGAAGCTTGTGTTGCTAAGAAGCAAAACATTTTATGTCACCCCTTTACTGCTGTGTACTTGAAAAAAAAAAAATTGTGAAAAATTTGTTGGTGCATTTTTGTGTTTTTGTCAATTTCCCATTCATTTCCTATGGGGGCCATTTTTGACCAAAGACCACAAGTGTGACTATTTTTTTTTTACGACCCCTTAGCATGCTCGGATCATGACCTCAATTTTTTTGTGTTCACATACCTAATGCCATAAAAGTCACAAAGTTTCGTAACGTTCCGATGAAGCTGTGATTTTTAAAAATTCAAAACAGATTTTTTTTGTAATCAAAATTAATTGGTGTGTATGTGTATAAAAGTGTTTTTGTATGTGTGTGTGTGGGTGGGTGTGTCTGTTTTGCACTCTTGATGTTTTAGAGTTTCACCCCTTTACTGCGTGTACTTTTTTTAGCATTGTGGCCGATTTGTAGATTGTACAAATCATTTTTGTCAATTTCTCATTCATTTCCTATGGGGGTCATTTTTGACCGAAGACCACAAGTGTGACTATTTTTTTTACGACCCCTTAGCATGCTCGGATCATGACCTTAATTTTTCTGTGTGTGCACATACCTAATGCCATAAAAGTCACCAAGTTTCGCAACATTCCAATGAAGCTGTGATTTTTAAAAATTCAAAACAGATTTTTTGTAAACAAAATTTATTGGCGTGTATGTGTATAAAAGTGTGTTTGTATGTGTGTGTGTGTGGGTGGGTGTGTCTTTTTTGCACTCTTGATGTTGTAGAGTGTCACCCCTTTACAGCTGTGTACTTTTTTTTAGGATTGTGGCCGATTTGTAGATTGTACACACAAAAATTCGGAGAATCTTTTTTTTTTTTTGTCAATTTCCCATTCATTTCCTATGGGTCGGTCATTTTTGACCGAAGACCAAAATCGTTACTATTTTTTTTACGACCACTTAGCATGCTCGGATCATGACCCCAAATTTTTTTTTGTATTCACATACCTAATGCCATAAAAGGCACCAAGTTTCATAACATTCCGATGAAGCTGTGATTTTTAGAAATTCAAAACAGAAAATTTTTCGGTCAGAAATGACCGAGGACCGTCTGAGTCACTCTTAATAGTCTTGTTTGAACTTGTTTGTTCGTCTTTGGCTAAGCCACTTGCTGCGAACATTTCTTTGCAGAAGTTTCACGTTTAGGCTATTTCAAGTGATTGATATAAAATAGTTCAGCTTAAAACAACATTTTATGCCCAATTATTTCCCAGACGTAGTTTTGGTATTGAGGTCAAAGTTAACTTGCCTTGCGTTCGCTATACAACAGTCGGTGATGGTCACACAAGACGACTCGGCAGATCTGAAGTTTCCCCCTATTATTGCAGCGACTTCTTCTTGTGCATGTTCTGATGACAGAGTGACATCCTCGATTAAGTTTCCCTCAGGACTTTTGTTAAAGCCAAAATATGACCACACCTCAGAATTGGTTCTTTTAAATGGCTGAAAAATCTCCCGAGCACGATCACTGCCTTCCGCAATTCCTTCTTGAATAAAAAAAGATAACATTGCGCGCTGCGCCTGCGTCAGACTGTTGCTGGCTGAACAGGATCCGCGTTCCAGGCAACCTGAAACCCGTGTTTTTCCAACTCGTAACTGGGAGTAGGCTACATCGTTCCAGGCAACCTGTAACCCGTGTTTTTCCAACCTTATACCCGTGAAAGTGCACTGGAACGGCAGTAAAACCCGTAACTTCCCACCCGTGAACTCGTACTAGATCGATGTAGCCTACTCCCAGTTACGAGTTGGAAAAACACGGGTTGGAAAAACACGGGTTGGAAAAACACGGGTTGGAAAACACGAGTTGGAAAAACACGGGTTGGAAAACACGAGTTGGAAAAACACGGGTTGCCTGGAACGCGGCATAAAATCGCGATAATCAAACACGGTTTTAATGATAATTACATTTTAAACGATATTACTAACCGTCAGTAGGCTACATTTTATCGTGGTTTATAGTGAAACCGGTAATCGTCCCATCCCTATGTTATTTTATGTTTTATGTTTATGCCGGATGGTGGAGAAAAGTCAATTATCTGGAAGTAAAGAAATGTGTATAAAAGGGAGAGTTGTAGGAGAAGAAAGGTGAGAAAAAAAGAGCAGGTTACCTGAGAGGAAATCTGTCAGTAAAATGCAAGACGTCCTTGTGTTTGGCCGGATCGCGAGAGTGAGTGTTGCGCGCCGCGCCTCTGGACCTCTGTAAGGTTAATGTGTTCTTGTGAAACGTCATCAGTCGCTGCCCAAGTTTCCCCCCACCAAAAATTTTATTGAACAATAAAAAGAAGTAAAGAACCATAAATGGTCTGGTACAAAATATGAAATGTCTAACAGACAAGCACCATAAGATATAAAGAAATAAAATAAAATAAAGAAATAAAATAAAAATAGGCCTACATTCAAGTAAATATTAAATAAATAAAAGACTAGGGGTTTTCAGCAAGTTTAAGATCCTCTATCAAAGTAGAGTTAAAGAAGTCTTCATTCATTTTAACGATAAGTGGTAATGAGTTCCTTATGAAAAACGTAAAAGTTTGGAAGTGTTTTCAGGAATCTATTCTTTTGTAAAAAAATAATTTCTCAAGAATAATAATATTGTTAGCTGCCAAGTCATGCGTTTCATCTTTCATAAAAATACCAAATATTACATTTTCCTTGTTAATACAGGTACATTTTCAAATTTAGGAAATACCCAGTAAAAATTAACAATCATAAAACAGAGTTCTGTTGTTTCAATCTGATCAACACAAAAAGAGCAACTTTAACATCAAGACCAAATCGACATCTTAAAAATTCTCTAGATGGATACACTCCATTAAGATTTTTAAAGTGCTTTTAAAGTCTTTGCTTTTGGTGCAACTGGAAATTTAAGATATTTTGTTCTTAAAATCTTAACTTCAACACTAGAAAAATATTGAAAGATTGAATTTGTATTAGAAGAAAAAGGATATAATTCCTTAACAAATGCTTTCCGAATTGTAATATTTGGTAAATCTAGGTTAGTGAGAGAAACTCCATTCACCAAAAGCTTAGGAAGACAGGGGGTTACATTACTTTGAGATACGTTGAAAGACAAAAAATATAGATTGTGGGATTGCTTTGATAATGTTATCATACTGATTTAGAGGGTGACAAAGCAGCAGACCCAAAAGGGCAACTATGGCAAATATACCAGGGCACTGCATGTAAGGCACTTGAAGACCCGTAAAAGCATGTGGAGGTCCTCTTTACCTGCACATTAGACAATGCCATGTTTTGGTTTCAATATTATTATATTATATTCAATATTTTTTTAAAATAATTATACATAATAAAATTAAATATACACTACCGTTCAGAAGTTGAGATCGATACGATTTTTTAAATGTTTTTAAAAGAAGTCTCTTCTGCTCAAAGCTGCATTGATTTGATAAAAAAAAACAAAAAAAAACAGTATGAAATATTGTGACTGTTTTCTTTGAGAATATATAGTAAAATGTAATTTATTCCTGTGATCAACGCTGAATTTTCAGCATCGTTACTCCAGTCTTCATGATCCTTCAGAAATCATTCTAATATGATGATTTGATGATCAACAAACATTTATGATTATTATCAATGTTGGAAGCAGTTCATATTTGTGTGGAAACCGTCATACATTTTATTTTTCAGGATTCTTTGATGAATAGAAAGTTCAAAAGAACAGCTTTTATTTGAAATGGAATCTTTTGTTACATTATAAATGTCTTTTCCGTCCTTCGGATGAGACGTTAAACCGAGGTCCTGACTCTCTGGTCATTAAAAATCCCATGGCCAAATTTGCCCCTTGGCCTCTGTCCATCATGGCCTCCTAATCATCCCCATTTACTGATTGGCTTCATCACTGTCTCCTCTCCACCAGTAAGCTGGTGTGTGGTGGGCGTTCTGGAGCAATATGGCTGCCTCACATCATCAAGTGGAGCTGCACATTGGTAGTGGTTGAGGAGATTCCCCCCTTCCATATGTGAAGCGCTTTGAGGACATGTAACAAATTATTATTATTATTTTACTGTCACTTTTGATCAATTTAATGCAATAAAAGTATTAATTTCTTTCCCAACATTTTTTTTTTATAAATTCTTACTAACCACAAGATTTTGAATGGTAGATTTTGTAATGCTACAAAAGTTTCTATTTCAGATAAATTCAGTTCTTTTGAACTTTCTATTCATCAAAGTCAAACAAATAAAATAAAAAAATAAAAATAAAAATTTACACAACTGTTTTCAACATTGATAATAATCATAAATGTTTGTTGAGCATCAAATCATCATGATTTTTAAGGATCATGGGATGAAGACTGGAGTAATAAAAATTCAGCTTTAATCACAGAAATAAATTAGGCTATATTTTATTGTATTATTATTATACATTTTAATAATATTTCATAATATTACTGTTTTGACTGTATTTTGGATCAAATTAATGCAGGCTTGGTGAGCAGAAGATACTTTTATACAGTAATGTACATCCAGAATGATTCTAGCTTTATTTACCAATGTAGAATTTACCCTAAAAACATCTGGATGATTGATGTGACAATGTGATAATAATGTTTGTTCCAAAAGACTTGATTAAATGCATGAAACTAGTTTATTAGATATTAAACATATAAATTGTGACAAAACAGGCTGTCAGTCTGTGTGTTGGTGGAGATTTTTCAAAGATTTCAGTACATACAATTTTAAATTGTTACATAGGTGGCGGGCGGCAAAGGACTGTTATGAGTGAGTCAACCATTTCAGTGAAAAAGGCTGCTTTATTCAGGAACAAACAATGCTATGGCTATCAATGTCAATCATTGCTATTTCAAGAGTGAATCCCGCATAAATGCGGATGTAATTCCCCAAACTTGGCAGCGTGTTTGGCCATTGGTTCTAGCAGCATGAAAAACAAGTTTTAAACTAATTCTGAATGTATATTAGAAAGCGCACAATGAGCGCTCCCTTTATAAAAGCTGCTACTCATCTTCATCGAGATTTCTAGCACTCCCATAGAACCAGGACTATTAATAACGAAAAATGAGTAACTTAAGCCTAAATGTTTCCAATTTATGCAAGGAATACAAAAGCCCCGACATGGATTGGATATAGATACAGTAGAAAGATATATAGAGAGAGAAAATTACCCCTCAAAAAAGTCAGCTTTCTCTACCCGACTGCGAGTGGAGGTTTATTATTCTCCTTTTTTTTCAACCTAAAATTAGCTTCACCGGAGCGGCGCCAATCAAGCAGTCCTGTCAACGATGTCATCTCTTTAGATGTGGGGCGGAGCGTTTACATTTTAAAAAGACATCGCAACTATAAACAAACTTAATATAAATTATTGTAAATAATTCATTCACAAAATGTACCATATCCATTGCATGCATTTAATCAGATTTGTAATTATTATTCTAACTAAAATAAAAATATCTGAAGGACCCCCCTAAGTCTATTTTTTACTTCTTATGGGGGGTCCCTAATACCTTATGGGGGGTCCCGGATCCCCCCAGCCCTATGGGGCGCCATTTGTAAAGCGGCTCACGCTGAATAACAGCAATATTTTGTCAAATTTAGCTTCAAACTATGTTTAAAAAAACTGGTATGAATTTTTGACTGTCACTTTTTAGCACATTTACAACAATATTTGTCAACTTAGAGATATTTTAAATAGTTAAATCTAAATTTTAAATGTTACACCTAAATGTTAAATGCTAAATCTAAATGTTAAATATTAAATCTAAATCTAAATCTAAATGTTAAATCTAAATGTTAAATCTAAATCTAAATCTAAATGTTGAATCTAAATGTTTCGGGTGAAACTAAATATTTAACTAATATGCAAATTCAAAATGCCGGTAACCGGAAGTGCCAAAATAAAAGCTCGAGGAGGTCAGTGTGTGTTTATAGCATGTTTATAGTGTCAAATAACGAATAAAAACCATCTCATCCGAGGAAATGGACTCTTGGACATGGATTATCTTGATAATAACTACATATATAATAAACACATGAATTTGCATATTAGTTAAATATTTAGTTTCACCCGAAACATTTAGATTCAACATTTAGATTTAACATTTAGATTTAGATTTAGATTTAACATTTAGATTTAACATTTAGATTTAGATTTAGATTTAATATTTAGATTTAACATTTAGATTTAGATTTAACATTTAGATTTAGATTTAATATTTAGATTTAACATTTAGATTTAGATTTAACATTTAGATTTAGATTTAATATTTAGATTTAACATTTTAGATTTAGATTTAGCATTTAGATTTAACATTTAACATAGGTGTAACATTTAATATTTAGATTTAACTATTTAAAACATCTCTAAGTTGACACATATTGTTGTAAATGCTAAAAAGTGACCGTCAAAAATTCATACCAGTTTTTTAAACATTGTTTGAAGCTAAATGTGACAAAATATTGCTGTTATTTTCAGCGTGAGCCGCTGGAGCCGCTTTACAAATGGCGCCCCATACAGCCCCCCCTCAATTCGAGCACTGCACGTCACTACCCAGAATGCATTGAGACGTAAATAACTATGGCGGCGAGTGAATGGATTTTCGGCTTTTTTTTTTTTTCTTTTTAAATTGAGTGTTTTTGTATCACCTTTTTATAGCTGACGCCCACGTTAATCTTATAGGGCCAACTAGTCGGGGTTCCTTTTAAGGGGAGGAGCAGCGCATCTTCAGTTCAACACTCGGAGGAACAAACTGACAAAGGTGTTACTTCAAGAGACAAAATAAACGTGCCATTTCTGCTGCTGTCAGGCTTACTGGGAAAAATAATAAACCAAGACATTGCAATTCCAAATTGCAAAATGGATGATATTCCTACTATGGAAAATAAACAAAATTTTGTTGCATTGAACATTGGGCATATGCAATGTTCTGAAGCAACCAGCAACAAAGTTCAAATATCCCAAGTTGAGTTCAACACAAGGATGTTGGTTGGTTGGTGTTTTAACGCCATGCCAGCTTCCTTAGCTATTTTCAACAAACATAAGAGCAACAACAAAAAAAAAAATATATATATATATATATATATAGCAAAAGAGTCAACTGGAACCTACAAAATTCAATTACATAGGCTACTTCAACAGAAATTAAAGTAAAATAAAGTTTGTGCAAATAGAGACCATGACACTGACGAGCTAGAGAAAAAAAAAGACACCAAAGATATTCTTTTGTCTGACCTTACACCACATTCTTGTCCACGCCCTGTTTGGCAGTACGGAAAAACGAGTTTTTTATGTTATTTTATGTTTTATGTTTATGCCGGATGGAGGAGAAAAGTCAATTATCTGGAAGTAAAGAAATTGTATAAAAGGGAGAGTTGTAGGAGAAGAAGGGTGAGAAAAAAAGAGCAGGTTACCTGAGAGGAAATCTGTCAGTAAAATGCAAGACGTCCTTGTGTTTGGCCCGATCGCGAGAGTGAGTGTTGCGCGCCGCGCCTCTGGACCTCTGTAAGGTTAATGTGTTCTTGTGAAACGTCATCAGTCGCTGCCCAAGTTTCCCCCCACCAAGAATTTTATTGAACAATAAAAAGAACCATAAATGGCCTGGTACAAAGTATGAAATGTCTAACAGACAAGCACCATAAGATATAAAGAAATAAACTAAAATAAAGAAATAAAATAAAAATACATTCAAGTAAATATTAAATGAATAAAAGACTAGGTTTTCAGCAAGTCTAAGATCCTCTATCAAAGTAGAGTTAAAGAAGTCTTCATTCATTTTAACGATAAGTGGTAATGAGTTCCTTATGAAAAACGTAAAAGTTTGGAAGTGTTTTCAGGAATCTATTCTTTTGTAAAAATAATTTCTCAAGAATAATAATATTGTTAGCTGCCAAGTCATGCGTTTCATCTTTCATAAAAATACCAAATATTACATTTTCCTTGTTAATACAGGTACATTTTCAAATTTAGGAAATAACCAGTAAAATTAACAATCATAAAAGGTCCGTGTAACGCTTTGCAGTTCTCTGTTCAATTTGCACCATCAAAATTAACCAAATGAAAAATTGGCTTCAAACTTTCATTTTCCATTTCTTTGGAATAATTCACAAACAGATAATTGTTTCTCAGTTTAATTTTCAATTCTACAAGCTGGGTTATTGCGTCCGAGTCTGATTGTTGAACAAACATAAAAAATTACTCATTGCTGTGATTTTCCATTTCTCTGTGTTTTGCTCGCGGTTGGACCGTACCAGTTCCACTGGGGGGTGGAGCGGGGTGTGGGGGGATGTGGATGCATTAACATAGGCATTAGAGCGCTGTAGCGTTATGCGTATGGCATGTCTGAGTCTGTCCATGATTTATCGCAGTGGTGTAGTCTACGTGATACGCAGGTATACGCCGTATAGCTTACCCACTAGAAAAGGCCAAGGATTTCCGTATACCCACTAGAAAAGGCCAAGGATTTCCGTATACCCACTTAAAAAAGCGTGAGGATACGTAACAACTTCGTTTTGTGTCAGAACTTTCACACTTTCATTCATAAATTCACACCGTCTGTGTTTGCGAAGCGACACGGATCGAATCGCGGAATCCAGTCACAAATGGAGCTTGCTAAGCAGAACGTCACGGAATTTGGCTATTTTTGAACGAATAAATCAAAAGTAGGGCTGTACAATGAATCAAATCTCGATATGGACTAGTGTATATGAATATTAAAGTTAAAAGAGACTGCAATTTGTCTACGCCTCTCTGGGAATGAGCGCTCAATGTGTGCTCCACATACGCGCACACACACACACACACACACACACACTGAAGCACGCGTGACTCACGCTCGTGGTGTTTTCAGCGTTTCACTGTATTGAGACATGATGTAGGATAGGATACACATGTGTACTTTCATCGCAGAGCTGCTATGAGAGTCACTTCATATATTAATATATTTATATATACAGTTATATTACAGTATACTCACTACAAAAAAACTAGACACCACTGATTTATCGACATGTCAGACAGTGGCAACGCGCCAGCTTTCAGACACGACATTCTTCTCTTCTTTAGCTATAGTTCTTTTGAGGCAGTTTCTTTCTATCGTGTAATTTTAATAACGACTGTCAAGAGCATATTATTGTAACACTTAATGCGCAAGAGCGAATCTCTTAGCAGGCGAATTTCCTTCTCTCTCACACGAATGTCGGGTTGCACTTTCAAAATTCGCTCTGCATTCACTGACTCGCTGAGATATTGCGCGTGCACGCTCAATCTTGGTCCTTATGACTCAATCTCCATACTTTTTATAATTATCTAACCTCTTTTATTTAGTGTGTTTATAAGTTGTCGACAAACAGAATAAGCCATCACCGATTAAATAACATAAGGATTTATTAAAGGAGAACTCCGGTCAATTTTAACATTGAGCTCATTTTTTTTGTACATTTGGAGTGCTGTCAATACAGAGAACAACGACAAAAATCGGTGTTGCCTACACCGAGTTATTCTATTTTTTAAAATTTGCACCCTGTTGACTTCAATGGGGCAAGTACTAAACCTGCTTTTAGCCTCTTAACATCCTTGATGTGTCATTACAAGTGCACAGAAAATGTGAGTGATTCCTTCAGAGTGAACACGAGTGAGTCTGACTGCAGTAGATGTGAAAGATATGTATAAAAATGATGTTATTTAAGCCAGCGCAAATACCTTTGTTTACATCCTGTTTTTCGGTTGAAGTCCAAAGTAGTCGATTGCAGAGTTCACGCGCGTGATCATAGGTATTAAACCTATGCGTGTGAACTCTGCAATCGACTACTTTGGACTTCAACCGAAAAACAGGATGTAAACAAAGGTATTTGCGCTGGCTTAAATAACATCATTTTTATACATTTCTTTCACATCTACTGCAGTCAGACTCACTCGTGTTCACTCTGAAGGAATCACTCACATTTTCTGTGCACTTGTAATGACACATCAAGGATGTTAAGAGGCTAAAAGCAGGTTTAGTACTTGCCCCATTGAAGTCAACAGGGTGCAAATTTTAAAAATAGAATAACTCGGTGTAGGCAACACCGATTTTTGTCATTGTTCTCTGTGTTGACAGCACTCCAAATGTACAAAAAAATGAGCTCAATGTTAAAATTGACCGGAGTTCTCCTTTAATAGCTACTATTATAAGTAATCATTAGTAGGCTAGCCTAATTATTGTTTTAGGTCAGTGATGGAGTACTCGAGTCCTAGCTGGACTCGGACTCGAGTCCGACTCGAGTCCCTATTCTCTGGACTCGTGACTTGACTTGGACTCGCGGACTGATGACTCGTGCTTGGACTCGGACTTGAGGATAGCCTAAAATCGGACTTGAGCATTCATCTAATGAATGACGTTGGATGAAGTTACTGACCTAATAGGTTATAAAATTTTGATTTAAGATGTTACATTTTCCTGTTTCGGGCTCCAAGACTGGCCGGAATCTCTTTTTTCCCGCATATATGAACGAGCAGAGAAAAAGCCCCGGCCACGCGCGCACTCACCATCTTCAAACGCTACAGCGCTCTGCCTATGGTTAATGCATCCCCACACCCCGCTCCACCCCCCAGTGGAACTGGTACGGTCCAACAGCGAGCAAAACACAGAGAAATGGAAAATCACAGCAATGAGTAATTTTTTATGTTTGTTCAAAAATCAGACTCGGACGCAACAACCCAGCTTGTAGAATTGAAAATTAAACTGAGAAGCAATTATCCGTTTGTGAATTATTCCAAAGAAATGGAAAATGAAAGTTTGAAGCCAATTTTTCATTTGGTTAATTTTGATGGTGCAAATTGAACAAAGAACTGCAAAGCGTTACACGGACCATAAAACAGAGTTCTGTTGTTTCAATCTGATCAACACAAAAAGAGCAACTTTAACATCAAGACCAAATCGACATCTTAAAAATTCTCTAGATGGATACACTCCATTAAGATCGTGCTTTCTATCGTCATATTCTGTGCTCATCTGCTTTTCTGTAGTAGGCTATGCATTATTAGCATTGTGTTTACTGAGTTTGATAATATCGTTTATTTCTTTTAATATCAGTCTAATGCATTAAGCCATGTTAGCGTTTCAGTGCACGCGGGTTTCGTGACATCATCGCGTACAATAGAAGTCCCATTTCATTGGCTAGGTGAACCCCCCGCTCCCGCCCCCCTTTCTCTCTCACCGCCTCTGAGTTTCAAGTGCACAAGTTAGTTTTGCACCTGATATATCGCGAAAAGAGTAGCAAAAGTCAAGGCGCGAAATTTGAAATTGCAGTGACTGATTTGAGAAGTTGCAAGTGCCTAATTGAGGTAGTAGCCTACTGCGAATGTGAACGTAAGATTAAACGCAAAATATATATTAGGCCTACAAGTTTGTCTCTGTCGTTGTATTTCTGTGAATGGCATTTTACACATTTGTGTCTAATTGTCTGCAGCTTCAGATTCAGAATACAGGTTTGTGACTTGTATGCGAGTGCAAATTTCAACATTCAACTTCAGATTTTTATTTTACAGGTTTTCACATGGGAGCTGTGAGTGTAAATGTTCACGTACAAGTACGAATATTTATTGTACAAGTTCTCAAATTCACATCTACGTGCTCTCGAGTACTCTTTTACCTTCATACGCCAGCCTCCTACTAAAATAATGATTTCAGAAAACTTCAGAATAAATCAATAGGCTATAACATTTATTTGTCAGGTAAAAATGTATCATGCCAATTACAGAAGTAAATGATTAAAAGCCAATTCAGAAAAATACATTACATAATTTACTCAAAGATGACTCTAAAAGTAAGTAATGTTTTCCTGACAAAGACGCACAGTGGTGTGTCAGTGCTCTCCAATAGGAAAACCCTGAAACAGCACTGTACGGGCGGGGGTTGATCCTGGTAAAAGGTCCCAAAGACTGCTCTGTCACCTCGCCTTAAATACCCAGACGAGATCGAGAACAAAAAGGGTTATACAAATATTGTTTAGAGTTGTTTGGGCCAATCCATGTACCCCAGGGGGGTAGCACCTGGTTTCTTGAGATATCGTAAAGAGATATCAACCAGAAAGGGGAACCGGATTCTTTGAAGTTCTCAACCTCTCTCATTAAACCAATGACTGCATTGAAATTAAGACCATTTTTCCATTCGCACTGAGACATTTAAAATTATACCAAACATGAAAAGGAAAAAACAATATATTCACAAGATACACCATATGTGTTATATAGACATTCTTAATGAACTTTCAGTGACTTGAAGAGGGAGAGGGGGAAGCAGAGAAAAGGAAGAAGGACAGTTTGGACAGGCGATGTCCTGTGCTCTGTCTTTGCTATCTGCTGTCTAGGGTGCATTTTATGGCTTTATTGCAGGGTGAGTTTTATTTTAACAGGAAAATCAGTCCTTACTAGCCTCGCCTGAAATGTAGTCGAGAGAGAGGAGTGAAAAAAGTGCAGGAAAGGCGGACAGATCTCTCTTCTCGCAGTGGATCTCATCTGACACCTGTGAGATCAGGCGGGATTCGCGGGATTCACGCTCGTGCACGGTGTTGCTAATAAACTGGATGTTATTTAAGTTCTGTTGCTTTTAAATGAAAATAAATATAATGAACAAGACACCCAAAGTACTTGTTATTTAATTCCACTCCAAATACGTGTTTATCAATCTTTTTTTTCTTTAATACAGACGTGTTTTTTATTTATATATTTTTTTTATTTATATAAATGACATCACATAAATGAGATCACATCAAATTCACCCAAAAATCTATGGTTTAATGTGAATAATTATCATCGAGTATGTTTGGTATCACTTAAAATGTCTCAGTGCAACTGGTACAAAGGACTCATTCCCGAGTAAGTAAAACAAAAGGTAATAAGGTATTTTAAGAGTTTACAGATAACTGGCACACAAAGGAAGGTGGTCTCTAGACAAATGGTCTCCTACTCCCAAAAGGTGTCAACTCGTAAATTCCCATTGTTTCCAAGTGAAAGAAGTTTCTGGCTATATAATGAAATGCAAAGAGGATCGGAGCGATTCTGTACCTCAGATCAGCCCATGATGTTGAAGGATCTCAGAGACTTCAGCATCATGTACTTCCTATGTCGGGTTCGCATCTCCTCTCTTTATTCCAGAGCATTTGATGTTTTGTATTGATTATCTTTGAATTGGCTATGTAATTGGCATGATACATTTACCTGACATAATAAATTGTAAACATTTGATTTTATTCTAACGGACTCATTATTTGCAGTAAAGAGTTAAAAGGAACAGTCAAACATTCGCTCACATTTAATGATGCACAGATATCATTAAAACTTTTTCATTTAAGGAGTTAGATGAAATAACGAGAAAATACATGATAAAATGTATTGCATTTAAAGGACAAGTTCGGTATTTTACACTTGGGTCATTCTATGAAAATGGTGGCTTTTTGAACAGACAACTTTTTAAAAATGTAATTCTTTTTTTTATACCAAAACTTATAGTCAGATAATAGTTAACCTCTTAAAATTATAAATCAACTTAAATGACAGCTTAATGTATTTTTATATTTTTACTACATTACATTAAAAAATGCTTGTGCTGCTTTTTTGTCACTGGTGTTACCTATATTTTAGATGACAATTCAGGCTTCCCAGAATGTAATTTGACTATTTAATTTGCATACATAATCAAAGACAGAAAAATGTAATGTAATATTAAGAAACTGTCTTGATTAGTAATAATTTACTTTAAACAGGCATGTGTAAAGTTCTATTGTGTGACATTTTTCTATTTCTACGACTGTGTTTTTTGTTGTAACATTAGAAATAATTGAGGTTGAGTGATCAAAATTGAATGATCATATCCTTATAATGCTTACTAATGAATGCAGCAACAGTTAGGTAGATACAAAAAACATATTCTATGAAACTGTGAACATAGAATGCCAGAAAACCAATATGCCATGTGGCGGTAACACCAGTGACGCAATGTAACACCAGTGACGCAAAGTGAAACCAATGACAAAACATAAGATTATTTCAAACATTTTTTTATACATTTATTATGAAATGCTAACAAGTCTTTATTAATATAATTGTTGAGGCTTTTATGAAACCTTATGTTGAGAAAAAAGTTAGTGGTGTTATTGATTGTCACTGGTGTTATTGTCATGTCACTGGTGTTACCAGCAGCAACAGTAACACCAGTGACGATAACACCAGTGACAAATCTGCAGACAAAATGGCATATCTAAGATGGCGGCCACAGTAGCTCAAACCACACTTCTTAAATTGTAAATAAATCACTCAATCATGCAATTTGAAAAAATATATTAATAAAATTTCATTTCCCCTTAGTATAAACTGTAGAACACCAGTGACACATCTTAAGGCCTCGCATGAAATTATCAAATTATTTATCAAATTGCTAAAAGATGAAGAGAGAGTGCACACTCTCCATGTGCTTTTCAAAACAGCCATGCCTACAATAGACCTTTGACCCAGAAAGAAGTTGGCAAGGATGTTGATTTTTTTCAAAGTGGTGGTTTTTATAAATTGTAACACCAGTGACATGAAATTGAGGGACAGGTATTCCCTGTAAATTATTTATAATATTTAGTTGATATTTTAGTTTTTTAAGTAGTCCACTAAATAACTATACTACTTCCCTTTGTATTATGACATTTAAAGGGGGAGAAAAATATATTTTTTAACTCAAAATATGTCACTAAACCACGACTCCTGACCCGAGGGACAAGCCAATTTCATGGTACTGACCGTGTTCTACAATATATATAAAAAATGGTTTGTAATATAACTGTCTTACATATGTTTTATTAACAATAAAACACTTAAATTAAAACAAAAAACATATATTTTGTGTCATTATCTGACACTTTTAAGTGTTTTTCCTGGTGGTTGAGGCCGGGACAGGAAAGCCACCATTTTCGTAGAATGACCCAAAAAGCCCTGTTTACAGATCGTTTCTGATGAAATAGAACGATTAAGATTAAATTTTGGACAAATGCTGCTGTCCCGAGAATTTTAGGTTTCTTTCGCTGCCAGTGGTTTGCTTGCAAAGGTGCATTATCGCCACCAACTGGGCTGGAGTGTCTATTATTCAAACTCTCAACGGAAGAAGTTCGGGTGTGAGGCGTTTGGAAAAATAGCTCCACAGTTTTACAACGAATGGTAAAACACCTGTTGGAAAGCATATTTTGCAGCGATTTTTGTGTGAGCATATCAGTGGACACCCTTGACCACTCGGTGAGTTTCACGCAAGCGGCAACCTCCCCGTCTCTCTCTTGAAACCAACACGGAAGTGAGTTAAACTGCAATTCATTGACTGGCCGCTTGGCCTGGCTGCAGAAGTGAGTCAAATCTGTATCTCCCTCATGTTAAAATTACCAATTTTACAGCAGAAAAAAATATGTTTACAGCCTCTATGTGGCTTTCGTCTATACAGCTAATTTTGCCCTTCATAACAACTGTGAGGGGGGTGAATTATTTTATAACTCGTCCGTTTAGTTGATTCATATTTAAATTTAAGGGTGTGGCCAGTGGCCACTTGAGTGACAGATGGATTGCCGCTGTCAGTGCTAGCCGTTTGTCTGCTGTTACTAGCCGTCACTTCACCTCAGCAAATGTTAGCTGCTGAACTTGCCATCTCTGCAGTGTTTGTGCTTTTTTTCGGGATTATTTCATACAATTTAATACTTGGGTACAAAGCCCACGTCTTTGGATTCCGTCGTTATCGTTCGAGAGAACAACCAGCGCTGTATTTCAGTTGTTTTCCTCTGTGAACATGCACTAATGGATGTCTGACAATTTCGTTGCTTTTTGGGGTTTTCAAATTTAAAACGTCAATAAATGCTCGTTCGTTCTGCTCTCACGGAACAGATGGATTATAATATGCTTATGTACCGTCAGATGAAATCATGCAGGCGTCGGCGCTTTCTCCGTCCATGCAATAAATGCACATGAATGAGCGCGGATTTTCTAGCACATTTACTTGCACTTCAAAGGCAATATATCTATGGTTTAACCCATTTGAGAGACGGCCAAAATCAGAATTTAAAATGGACTGAATAAGCTCTGCTCTCTACGAACTTGAGCAATGCCGCGCTGACGGACCATGAAAGAGTGACTGACATGTATGCACATAAATCACTGTCACACACAAACACTCTCGAAGTAATACACAGTCTCACTTGTAGCCATGTCTTTTAACTATTATAATATTTCGAAGGGCAAAAATAGGAACGTTTAATTAATTGGCTTTTCATCATCAGCTAACTCGATCACTTCGAGCTAGGTGATTTCAGATAGCCAGGCCAGGCTCCTCAGCTCCACTCACGCCCCGCCTGTTTGCCTATTTTCTGTTATCCGGGAGTGACGCAAGGCCAAGATGGCGACGGCCGGCTCCGCCCACTTTAGGCTTCAAAAATGCTCTTCAGAAACCTACGGGTGACGTCACGGACACTACGTCCATATTTTTTTACAGTCTATGGTTTCACGTCTTTGTAAACGAAAGTTTAATGTGTTTTAGGAAGGAGTGTTCGAGTGCACCTATACACCCAGTCTACTGGTGGGGGGGAAAGCAAAAGAAACCTAAAATTCTCGGGACAGCAGCATTTGTCCAAAATTTAATCTTAACCGTTCTATTTCATCAGAAACGATCTGTAAACAGGGCTTTAAGTGTAAAATACCGAACTTGTCCTTTAATCAAAAATACTTTGCCACGAGAAAAGACAGTAACACGCATGGTGTGATCTATAATATTGTTACACTGCCAGGGCACTAGGCGGCAGTATACGGCAATCACAGGGTTGTAGAGCAGCGTAGTTTGCCAGTGAATAATAAAGTATGCTATGTGAATCAAGGGGGTAATCTTTCAGAAAAAACTGAAGCTTCCCCGGGGCCGCCATTGATTAGCGGACCATCACCTGCTGTTAGCATTCCATTGACTCCCATTCATTTTGGTGTCACTTTGACAGCGAATAACTTTACATCTGAGGCGTTTAAAGACTCCATTTGTCCATTATTTATTTCTAAAGAAACACGAAAATGTATAAAAGGCTCCATTACCTTGTATCTTACGTTATGGCCCCGTAGAAGTAGTTTTTGTAAAAATAGGCTAACGATTGCGTCATAACCACGCGACTCTCTGTCGCACAGTAGAGAGATTACCGTATGGACAGGAGGAGAAGCTCGCGGGCAATTGGGGGATGTGGAGGCAAAATGACAAAATAATTAATTAGAATACTTAACAAAAGTTGCTCCTGCTCCTATGTGGACACCTCCTACTCACACTCTCCGTCTCTGCAAGATTAGGAAGGGAATGATTCAGATTTCTCTCGGCACAGCTACTAGAAGACAGACGGGTTGCTCACGTCACATCTACATCGTCAAGCTCAGTTTGAGTCCGCGCAGTACGCTCAGCCATCAGGAAGTGAGTGCTTCTAATTGACTTCACTTTTCTCCGTTGAATCCAATGGGGTCGCTGTGTCCATTTCTTTTACTGTCTATGATGTGAATCTATCCGGCTACGTCTTTATTATTATTATCTTAAGAACCCAACACAACATGGTGTCAGAAGTTGAGCAACAGTGAGTGAAAGGATAGCGGACATTATATGAGAAGAGGAGGAAGGAAACAGAGAAGTGGAGGAGCTAAAGTTAAGCAAGGTTAGCAAGCATGTTGCACTCGCAACGAGGACAGCAAGCTGCAGGGCATGAACAGAACGACCCTCCACAGCCTCCTGCTGAAGTATGTGCAACGTTCTCAATAAACCCGCCGGAATCCTTCGACTTTTCAAAGCCACAAGATTGGGAAAAATGGATAAGACGGTTCAAGCGCTTCAGAGTGGCTAGCGACCTGGATAAGTCAACAGATGCTAACCAGGTAAACACGCTAATATATTGCATGGGAGACGAGGCAGATGACGTATTAAAAGGGCTGACTTTAACCTGTCATGATCCAGTCTCTCTTCCTCTCCTTTTCCTCCCTCTCTTGGTCACACACGATATTACACTCGCACTTTCATTCACTTTACGCACACACTCAATCACACACTCTCTCCCTTCCAGCTGTTCCTTGTTTCCTTCTGCTTTGCGCTAGATTCCCCGCACCTGTTCACTCTTTTCTCTGATTTCGCTTGCTACTTCTGTCCTCTCTTTCCCTGTCTCTTTGTCAGATTGTTTGCTAACCCCTGATGAAAGGAGCTTCACAGTTTTACCTCCATCAGCTTGTCTTGTCCTGTCCTGTCCTATCCTGTCATGTCGTGTCCTGTCGGGAATCATCAAGCTGCAAGTACTGTGTCATTTATACTAAACCAGCTCTCTGTATCTATTCAGTATCTATGCTGCCTGAACTGCTACAGTTTCCCGCTGACCAACCTCCATGTGTTTCCCGAGTGACCAGAGGCTAGCCGCCGCCTGTGCCCTCTTATCCTTGCTGTCAGCCGCCCATGCTCTTCCTAAGTGGAGACCTTTCTGTTGGAGATTTTCTGGCCCGTATTCCGGCTGTTTTCTGTTGTACATTTTCTGCAAAGACTCATTGACTGTGGTTCGCTGTTGGGTTTTCTCTTACCTCATAAAATAATCGCTGAACAGAAACTGTTTTTTTTGTGAAACTTCACAAACTTTTCGTGCCGAAGAAAAATGTGATTTACCAAAGGGCTAAATTTAACCAGCGAGCTCAGGGACTGTCCGAAACTGCAGACTCATTTATAAATGCTTTATATGCACTGGCTGAAGATTGTGAGTATGGGGCACTGCGCGATGAACTGTTGAGGGACGTATCATAGTAGGCATCAGAGACAATGTGCTTTCACAGAAAATGCAGATGGAGAGCAGGCTGGATCTGGCAAGAGCCATTAATATGGTCAGACAAGCAGAGGACATTTAACGGCAACAAACAGATCTGAGAGGAGATGCTACACATGCTATTAAAACTACAGTGGATGCAGTCCACACTAGGAAAGCAAAACAGCAAGCATGGAAAAATAAAAGACAGCCAGCTAAACAGTACAAAGACAAGCATGAAGCACAATCAGGAGCAGAGCATAAGTCATGCTCCAAATGTGGAAATCTGCATGCTAAGTTCCAGTGCCCAGCAAAGAATGCAGACTGCCACAACTGTGGTAAGAGAGGGCATTATGGCAAAGTGTGCAAGTCTACCAAAAGTGTGAGTGCTGTCACGGAAGATGGCAACATATTCCTGGGAACCATTTGTAAGGCTGGAAACTTACGCTGCTATTTTGAACCAATAATCGAAACAAAAGGCAGCTGAAGGATGACGTGTATAATTCAAATATTTATCTGACTCCAATATAATTAATCTGACTCCATTAAAGTTGTTGTTATTCTTTAACCTCTTATTCTTTAAATGTAAAAGTCTTTCTTAGAACTGATAGGAAAACGTAGGATTTAACCTGAACGTTTAGATAACGAAAGTTATAATCACTTTAGCTTTCAACATTATCAGTGATAAAAGGAAAGATTCTCAAAGCCTTTAAAGCAGGCAAAGTTATTTATTAAATTACATGTTTAAATCAAGCGGCAACCTACCCGTCTCTCTTTTGAAACCAACACGGAAGTGAGTTAAACTGTAATTCGTTGACTGGCCGCTTGAGGCTGGTGTCAAAAGTGAGTCAAATCTGTATCTCCCCCATGTTAAAATGCCAAATTTTACAGCAGAAAAAAACGTGTTTACAGCCTGGTGTCTGTATATGGCTTTGGTCTTTACAGCTAATTTTGCCCTTCATGACAACTGTGAGGGGGGGGGGGGGATTTTTTTATAACTCATCCGTTTAAATTATATTAAGCCTTAAAATTTCTGCATAATTAAGGGTGTCTACTTTTGAGTGACAGGTGGATTCCCGCTGCAGTGGTCATTAGTCATCATTAGCCATTTGTCTGCTGTTTGTTAGCCATCACGTTACCTCAGCTCATTGCCTGACTGTAAAAATAAATAAATTCGGGAGTGACGCGCTGCCAAGATGGCGACGGTCGGCCACGCCCACTTTAGGCTTCAAAAACGGTCTTCAGAAACCTACGGGTGACGTCACGGACACTACGTCCATATTTTTTTACAGTCTATGGTTTAAATATACAGACAGAAGAATGGAACAACATACTGTATAGAAACTTAGTTGTAACAAATAATGCACTGATGTGCAGAAGAGGCCATAAAAGCCTTTCTCGTGGTATGAGGTTACGCACCGGTGTGCGGGAGTGGCAGGGTTAAAGCCTTTCTCCTAGCACAACAGTTACCTTTCCTTCTTATACCCTGAGCAAAGCATTGTTAAACATAAGTGGAATATCAACACCAAACCCAACTGACAGGAAAACAAAAGATGAGGCAAATGGGTAGTGATCTGTCAAGTGTCCAAGTGCAGTGAGATATTTATTGGGTAATCCGTGAAACGTAATCCAGTCCAGGCAAGTGTCAAATACCATACAAGCAATCTAAACGAGAACAATGAACACAAGGAACAAGCAGGAACAAACCAAGAAGTGTGAGACATAACAAGGACTCCGTAACAAACACTAACACAGACAGGGCATATATACACACAGAACTAACAAGGTGATGGGAACCAGCTGAGTGCAATAATCAGATAAGTGACAGAACAGAATGCTGGGAAATGTAGTCTAATGTGAATGACACCGTGAGAACGAGGACCTCTAGTGAACCCCAGGGAAACACAACCAGACACTGTGACAGTGATCTAGAGGGGGAGAAGAACATTAACATATTCTCCTCAATGCATGTTTAACCAGTAGTACCTAAATTGTCCATTAGGATACTTTAATATCTCTATTAAGTTCACCACCATTAATTTCAGTTTATAGGCTGTCAGATGAGACCAAACATGACATAGTTACATATTAGAACACACTAGTAAATAAACAGTATGTAGTTGAACGCATATGTCCTGTGAAGCAAATGGTACAGACGTGTCATTGAGGTGCAAACGACTCTGTCTCTCCTGACAGAACCATCCTGTGCCTGGAATGTCCCAACAGTCCTCAATCAGCATATTGATGAAACCCTTGTACTAGATAGGCATTAGCATACTGTGATGATGAACGCATTGTGCCATGTTTAATTCACATGTATACCTTTAAAAGGCTTTTTGAAGTACTAGGGCAGTATAGAGTTCTGCCCATATTTGCTCAGCCCTACACATTGATGCAGGAGAAGATGCATGGACTGTAGACTTACAAGTAAGGCATACTAATGTGAGGTTCAAGATTGATACAGGAGCCGACGTTACTGTCATACCGCAGCAGGTGTACAGACAGATATGCAGTGGCACCGCATACAACCTCACCTTGATTATAGATTTTGTCACCGCCCTCCCGCCCTCTAATGGCAGGACGGTTGTTTTAACCGTAGTGGACTGGTTCTCGAAGGCGGCACATTTCATTCCCTTGCCCAAATTACCTTCAGCCAAGGAGACAGCGGTCACTGTCGTTGATCATGTCTTTCGGTTACATGGCCTCCCGATGGACGTGGTTTCTGACAGGGGTTCCCAATTTGTGTCCAAATTCTGGTGGGAGTTTTGTAGGTTATTGGGGGCTACGGTCAGTCTGTCTTCGGGGTTATCATCCCCAGAGCAATGGTTAGTCCGCGCGAGCCAACCAGGATTTGGAGAGAGTGTTGCGATATTTGGTTGCCAAGAATCCTTCGTCCTGGAGCCAATAACTTTCTATGGTTGAGTACGCACATAACTCGTTACCAGTGTCATCTACGGGCCTCTCTCCGTTTAAGCGTAGTTTAGGTTACCAGCCACCAATTTTTCAGAGTCTGGAATCCGAGGTTGCGGTCCCCTCCGCTCACGCATTTGTCCAGAGGTGTCGCCGCACTTGGACCAGAGCTCGTGAGACTCTGCTCCAGGTGGGGAGGCGCATGAAGGCTAGGGCCGATCGCCACCGGTCAAAGCCTCCCGTATACGTCGTGGGTCAAAAAGTGTGGCTTTCTACCAAGAACATTCCGCTCCATTCCGTTTCCAACAAGTTAGCTCCTCCGCGACTCGTAGATGGGGAACCTACATATTCGGTACGTCGTATTCTGGACTCGAGAAGGAGGGGATGCGGATTTCAGTACTTGGTGGACTGGGAAGGTTACAGTCCGGAGGAGAGAAGTTGGGTACCTGCTAGGGACATTCTGGATCGCTCCCTTATCGATGATTACAATCGGCAGGTAGGTTTGGCTGGGAACACCAGGAGGCGTTCCTGGTACTGTCACAGTTCATGAATCCACTGTCTCATTCTGGTGTGTTTGTGTGTGTGTGTGTGTGTGTGTGTGTGTGTGTCTGTGTGGGCGTGGTTACCCAATCCCGTGTTGATTATCTGCGGCAACTGTAATCAATCCCCGGTCCCTTTATATGTTCAGTAATCCTCATCTCATGTTGTCAGATCGTTGTGGCTTCCCCGGTGTCGTGTCCTGTTCCTGTGTGACGCTCATCTCCTCGTGTGGATTACCTGTCTTTGTGGATCATCCGTTGTTCTTCACTCTGTCTGGATTGTTTATTGTTCCTGGTTCCTGAGCACATCGATCACCGCACGCTATCTCCGGGTTGCCCATCGAAGTCCCTGCGTCACCTCTCCATCTGAGTATTTGTTTCCCCGACCTGTCTGCTTCTGACCATCTACAATAAACGTCTTTTTACTTGCATTTGTATCTGTCTCTGTTTCATAACAGAAACTTGATTTCAAACTTTTAATTGAATTTACAGATATAGACAAGTAAATCGTCATTAATAAAATAAGAACAAATAATCGAATTACAAACATTAGCACAAATAAATACAATAGAATAAAGATACGAATAAACAGTGCTTTAAAGGGCCCCTATTATGGCTTTTTGAAAATGACCTATCACTGAGAAATGTCCAGTTTTATTTATTTATTTATTTATTTATTTAGGCTATCATAATTTTTTATGAAGATCATACAATCATGACCATGCCGATTACAGATATGTCACTCAGGCTTCACTAACGTGATTGGTACCATAGACTATAGACTAGACTATAGACTGCCATCAAGGCCTCAATGAAGGGGATTATGTGAACAGAAAGGGGATTCACAATGTAAATGTGCAGCCCAGTTACTATTGTGATTCTTAATATTCCAGATTAGTAATATTATATCAAATTAAAAAAAAGGCAGTTGACTAAAATCTTCCATATCACAAATGTGAAAGCAAAATGGCCAGGATCTGTGCATGACTTAAGCATTTTCAGAGATTCACATTTATGCACATTATTTGAAAGTGGTAAGGAAAGTTCCACAATTAAATATCAAGCTCACTGTATTACATACACTTATGCTGATCCTAACAGAACTGCATTTTTTCATAGGTGATTATGACATGTTCCTGCCTGCAGACAGGTGTTTTATGACCCCATTCCCTGACCCAAACCAGTTACAATGCAGCTCTAGCCAGGACAAGGGCACACAATGAAATGAACTTTGGCTAACTAAAGGGAAGATTTCAGTGTCTGAAAAGTCTGAGGGTTGCACACCTGACAGGGCCTGTGACATTGTTGCATGTGCCATATTACACAACATTGCCCAAAAAAAACAAAACACTTTTCATTAAATGTTTAATAAAAGACAAATATGCTTAGTTCCTTGAGTTTTATTTCAATTGTTCTTTGTAAAGAAAAGCCAGTGGTCAAGTGCCTGCAACAAGAGATATTAGACACATGCCTCATGCAACAAATAAAAAGGAAAAGTAGGCTATACACTGCCCAGCTGTAGGCCTATGTCTCCTCTGTCTATGCAGACTCTTCTGTAGGCCTTTCTGTAGATGTGGAATCCTGCAACTTATATTGCAGCCATAAAGCATACAAGTATAAATGAAGTAAAGTTATTTATGCACTTGCAGGTAGGCTAGTTCCTCCATATGACAGTTATCTGAGAGGGTTTATTCACTGTCCAGTGCAATTGAAACAAATGGACATTACAAAGTCTTATACTTTCTTTCCTTTGGAAAGTTAGAAAATGTCCACTTACTGCACATATTTCAGCCACCACTTTCTTGGGAACAGATACAAGTGTTGGTGTATTGTGTAAAAGTGCACAAAAGAGGAAAACACAATGTCATTACAATGAACTACACTGGGGAAAAATGTGATCAATAACTCATGGCAAAATATTTTTACATTAACATAAGTTTATCAGTTTTCACTTTCACAAGTCAAAGCAATTCATCATTACTCAAGATTTAACAGTTGAAATAACTATACAGCCTTAATTTAATGCAGCAAAAAATGATTTTACAGTGTAGGCTACTAAGATCTTTTCTATTTTTTTCTCAGCCTTTTTCTTGGTTGCTTTTATAAACAGAACACCATTTTTTTAACAGTGCCTTTTATAAAAGAGACTATAATATAACTAAAAAATACCATTATGTAGAATATTTTTGTACTTCACTTTTATTTGTTCCCATGTTCTAGTATGGTGACTGACATTACAATGCACAAAGTAATTATGCAATTATTAAAATACAAAAATATAGGCTAATAAGTGATAAAAACATGGCCACTTCTAACGGATTTAAATTGTCTGCTACTTTTTGCCAGCCCTCTCTCCTGACTTTTGCAGACTTTGAGGTGTTCCCTGGCGTTTTGATTAAACATTAAAATTCCGAATAAACTTCGACTATTAGTTTTTGCTCTGCTGAGGAGAAAAACTGAGTGCGCTCTTTGGCCACGCTGAGCAGCCAATAGCAGCGTTACTGATCAATGTTTCTACTATCGATACATATCCCCTTTTAAACCAGCGCATGAACGCGCAATTATCTCAGATAACTCAATCCAGCGATACTAATCATATCCGGCAAGTGTGTTCAAAAAACCGAGTTAGCCAGATCATGATTCGCACGATGATATCATATTGGATGTGTCATTTGATCTCGGATGTAATAAGCAACGTACGAAGAACGGGCCCCTGGGGCCTGTTTCAGAAAGGAGATTCAACCAACTCTGAGTTAAAACTTGAACTCTGAGTTGACTTACCCTGAGATGGGAAACTCTGAGTTTTCGGTTACAGAACAGCTGAAATGAGTTAGTTCAATCAACTCTGAGTTGACTGACTCTGAGTTAAGCACGTGCACCACAACTATAAAAAGCCATTATCAATGGAGTGCAGATATTATGAGTCACCATGGCAACAGTGCCAGACAAAAAGAGGTCTTCATATTTCTCACCAGCAGAACTGGATGAGCTTCTGCAAGCATATGAAGAGTACGAACACATATTATTATTATTTTTTAAATATCGGCTCCAGCAGCGAAGGACAGAGAGTTAGCTATAGGAGAAAATAGTTGCTTGAGTCAATTTGTAAGTTTACATTTTAATTACTGTTATACAGTGTTGGGTGTAATGAATTACCAAGTAATCTAAATAATGTAATTTAATTAAAGAGATTACTCTTAATTCTTCTGTAGTTTAAAGTAAAATCTGATGTAATTGCATTAGACTAATGTATTTAACGTACATTTTTAAAAGGTATATTTTTAATGTAACCATCTCCCTCTACACACTTTGGTCAATTCAAGAATAATTCATGTAATTGTATATTGTTTCTTTGAAAGCATTAAAAGTGCAGTTTCTTGTCTCTCCTTGTATTGTTCAAGTGGTTGAGGTTGATATTTAGTAATTAATAAGTAGACCAATGCTTTCTAAAGATAGTCATTATTACATTATTCTAATTACACTGTTGAAGATGTCAGTTGTAGTTAGTAATTAGTAACTATATTAGAGTAACTTACCCAACTGATATAATATCAGAGGTGAAACTGGAAGAACAGTATGTTATTCAACCTAATTTTAATGTTCATATAGGTGCAATCCTGCAGGTATTAAAAGAACATGGCAGCAGCTGAAAATTAAATATAAAAACAGAATCAGGTAAGGCTTGAGCATATCATGGTTGTAGGCTACCTGACTTTACAAACATTTGACATATTAAATAACTAAATAGCATCCAGTGTATAGCAGTGCAGCAGCATTTTTGGCTGAGGGAATTCCTGGAGGGACTTCAGAGCCAGTCACTCCCGAAGATCCCAGGGCCTTCATAAAATGTAAGAGGTTTACATATGTGTTCTTTTTTACATAGGCTATTTTTGATATTTCCATTTATTTTACTTTGTTGGTCCCAACAGATTCTGATGGTAATATCTGTCTTTTGGAGCCTCCTGTCCCAACAGAACCCCAGACAGTTGTAAGTAGCCTACTCAATATACCAGAAATTATGACAAATAGTGTTATAAAGTGTACTCGACCAAATGCTCATCTTGGTAATGTTAATATTATGTGTCTACACATAAAACAATCTACACATTCAGATTTTTTCACATTTTTATGTGGAGTAGCCTATAGACTCTAAGTTTAAATCTAAGTATAAACTGGTTTTCTTATCTCTCCCCGCGCCCCCAGAGTGTGGAAGAACAGCAGGAGGAGGGTCCATCAACTTCTGTTGCACAGATCAACACAGTTCAGTGATTCTCAGTAAATGCCAGTTTAATTCTGTAGAATTTGTTTAGAACTACATTATGTAACTCTAATCTGCTACTGTATTTTCAGTTGCCAGTTGAGTTATATAGACTTCAAGACTTCATCTTATTAAAAAAATAGAAGAAAAAAAAAAAACAGCAGTAAAAACAACAATGCATAAATTTACTGAAAGAATGAATGAGGTGTTTAAACACTGCTTCCTCTTTAAAAAAAGGGGAGGAGACCGAAAGACACTCTGGGTTTACCGAAGAGAACCTGCTCCCGACCAGGTTAGGTTCACAGAGTAAGTTACCATGGTAAATGACCCTGAGTATAAGTTACCTCTCTTTCAGAAACGGGCTTGACTTACTCTGCTTTCTCAGGTTTGACATACCTCCCATTCTGAAACAGAAAACTCTGAGTTTCCCTCACTTCAGGGTTAACATAGTTTTCACTTAACCTCCTTTCTGAAACAGGCCCCTGGCTTGCTGTGCTTGTTTGTAGGACTGCACGATTTGGCCTAACATTTTGTGCTTATATATTAAATGACTAATAATAATAATTATTATTATTATTATTGTGATGGGTGTGCAAGGATGAACCCAGGGTGAGACCAAATGCTCACACAGATTTAATTATAAAAGGCAAAAAATGAATAGTCCAGACCAGAGATCAAGGCAATAATCCAATAAACATGGAAGGGGAAACCAGGAACATGCAAGGAAAAGCCCCAGCTAAACTACATGCAACACCAACAAGGACTCATAAAACCTAACTGAAAAGGAGATCTTAAATACACAAAGCAATGAGTTAATAATTAACAACAGCTGGAAATAATGAAGGTGATCATGGTGATTAATATGACACAGAAGAATGGAAATCAAACACAGGAAAGGAACACAGACATAATGGAAACTCAGAATTCAACATAAATCATGACAATTATTGCAAAAAAAAAAAAAAGGGATATTAGGAATATTACTATTACAATAACATTTTCATGATTAAAAATTAAAAATAGAGTATTTAATAATAAATTTAATACAATATAATAACAATAATAATTATATTTTACATAAAACTTATTTGATAAAAAAACTGCAGGGTTAGGCCTACATGTAGGCAGCCTATGACTATAAATCATTAGAAAGATCTAAGAATTTATTATAAAATATTATATTATATTATTATATTATATATGCAGCAATAGCCTATATGGTGTAGTTGAGTTCTTCAAGCCTTCTCTGGTATTTTCTTTAAGTATATTTATAATGCAATGCTAATCGACATAGCCTTCATCACTGTATAGGATCCTAATAATATATTGTCTACCTCATTCTGTGATAAGAAGACAAATCAGATCACAAAAGGGAATTTCAAACATTAACTGACGTTATGAAATGAGTAAAAACATGTTATTAAACGATGTTATTCACATTCTGCAACTCAAACTTGCAGTGCTTTCAGAGATGGAGCTTTTACTAATCACAGGGCCGCTCTTCAGTAACACGCATATTTAATTAAATATTTATATATAAAATTTTTTTAAAAAGTTAAAAAAAAAAGTACAATTACAATTTCGGTTCGTTTTTAATTAATCTTGCAACCCTATTTACTAGGATACCATTTGTCCATTCGAGTGCAAGACGACGTGAAAGTGAACTCAATTCAGTATGTTTTCTGGGCGTATGCTTCTGATGTGTGTGAAAACCTTTTGTCCTTGTCGAGCCCTGTTTCAAAACAACCTAGATGTTTTAATACTCTAATCCCTAACTAATGTACCCTAAACTTGATTACCTAGTTTATTTTAAATACAGCTACACCCACAGAAAATGTGACAAATATTATTTTAATATTTGCATAGGCTCTACTGATTTATGATTGGTCCTGCAAGCACTGGTCCTTCGAATAGTGCAAACTGGTTTAAAAACACAGCTCAGTTTGTACCTTTTACTTGCAGAAACTCACATCCATCGATACTAGTGTAATCCTAGTGTAATCCTCTTTTGTTAGACACACTGACTTTAAGGCACGTGAACAGGTAGGACTGGCTCAACCTTTTTTTGGTGGTGTTTTTTTTTTTTTTTTTAATAAATCAATGCTATTGGTCACCCTTTACGTATGTCTGTCTGTTTTACCCTATTTTTTTACAGTCTATGGTTTTACCAGAGCCGTTGAAAAACAGTTACGACACTCCCATAGACTGCCATAGGAACCGAGGAATGCCTATTTAAAGATAAATATAGTGTTGTGTTTTACAAATATTTAGCCAATGAAAAGTTCTTAAAAAGAGCTTGTGTAGGCTAAATCTTGTTCGATCCTCAAACTGTCAGCCCCCTATATCTTGACTGAATGAAGTGAAGTTCCACAGCAGCTGCAAGGGTAAACACAAATCTTGTTGTTTGAATAAGTACTAAACACTACGTCTATAAAGGCTCATATTTTATTTATTTGATGTCTGACTGAGACACGTGGGACCTGAGAGAGAGGTCTAGCATTTGCCATCTAGTCATAGCCAATACATAGCCTATATAGCCTGTGCATAGAGTAGCATTTCATCTTTTAT
Organism: Squalius cephalus; assembly: GCF_949319135.1. Lineage (NCBI taxonomy): Eukaryota > Metazoa > Chordata > Actinopteri > Cypriniformes > Leuciscidae > Squalius > Squalius cephalus. The sequence goes on from NC_137137.1 coordinate 3,057,022, forward strand.
AAAAATTAGATTTTGGCCAAATGTATTTTACAACAGGAAAACTGAGCGCTCATAGCTAGGCTAACTAGTTTGCACATTTGCACTCATTCGCTGGTCAAAAACCCCGTAACTGCATCTGAGTTAGACTTTTGTAAAATGTTAACAATATATTGATAAGTAATACAACATCATAGCCTATAATTTGTTTTTACCATCGGAAAATCATAAGCACAAGTGCGCCACGCGCTATTTCGTACTGGAACTTACACAAAGCGACTGAGTGATCCTTGTCACCTTGGTAACATATATTTCTGAGAAATTTCTTCTTGGATTTATGATTGCTGATATACGTAATTTATTAACATTTAATCATGTTATGGTAATAATATTAAATTATGGTTAATTCAAGGCTGTTAATATGCGCGTATTCGCTATCTAAATAATTTTTGAATCTATAATAGGCCTATTCTATAGGCTACTCTCCGCTCGTCTTCACATGTAGTAAAACATGAAGACCTCCGATGCAAAAAGCCTCTAAAAGCCACCTCTGTCAAAAATGAGATAATAATATTGAGTGAATGCTCTCCGCACATAGTATACGCTCATCAAATACTTTCACTTCAAACTCACTAAATCCCAGCCTCAGCCCATTCAGAAATGCCAGTACTTGGGTAGAAACCATAGAAACCTATACATAGGAGCCTGATAAAAATGTTAATATTAAACTAAAACTTTAGACGGACTTAGAGGCTTTTGCATCTGAAGTCTTCACATGTTTTTTAGGACTAAAGGAGCCCTGAAACCCTGTAGCCTATATCTATATTATCTATTAGTATTATGGTTGTTATTAATAGTGAAAAAATCTAAAGCTTTTGAGACTATTATTTTGTGTTATTGAATTTGTCATGAAGATGTGACTATTTCTTCCATTTTTGTAGGCTTACTAAATAATCGTAATATAAAAAAATAAAAAGGAAGGGGGTGTCCTTTTTCAGTTTCAACACATGCCCCTCACAAGGTCTGTGCATGGCCCTGATGTCTGCTCATCACGAAAGTAATACAGGCAGGCAAAAGCAAGATATATATATACACACACAAACAATACTTGATCAAATGAGAATTAGGTGAGAACATTGTAAGTCGTTTTGGATAAAAGCAAATGCTAAATGCAGAATTTAAATGTTTTGTCTTCCTTACTGCCCACAGCAGCATTGGAGAGGAGTGAAGACATCAGCAGTTTTGGCCAGTATGTGATAAACAGTGTTGCCATTTTTGACAAGAAGGTTTCACTCCGAATTTCTCTCAATTCACTTTGAATTTCTGTTTAATTCGGGCCTTCTGAGCTCTGTACATCACTGCCGGGATCAACTGCATAGAAACCTCCTCTTTGGAGGAGCGAGGAAATGAGAAGGCGTCAATCCAAGTACTGAGAAGCACCCTATATTATCGTATGCATACTTCAGAATAGTAAGTTAGTTATCCGGGCGCTATTTGCCTACTCTTTTATGAGTAGGCTACTGTGAATTATTTCGGACATGCTTCTTTTGTCACGTTAGATGTGTCCCAATGTGAAGGCTGCATCCTTCGAAGGATGCAGGATTGAATTGGGACAGCCTTCATCACGCCGTAGTGACGCTATCGGCCTTCAAATGCGACCTTCCAAAGATGCAGCCTTTGAATTGGGACGTCCTTCGTCGCGCCGCTGTGGCGCAATTGGTCTTCATATACGGCCTTCGGAGGATGCAGCCTTCACATTGGGACACAGCTATACTGTTTTTCCCCTACTATATAGTAGGGAAGTATGCGACTTCAGATGCCTCCTGTGAGAGCTTGATCACTGCAGTCTGACTCATGAGCATTCTTGTAGGCCCAATGAATCATTTAAACATGTGGTCAATTCCTTGTTTGAACTGAATCCATCACAGCAGTTACTGAATCACTATCTGACACTTAAAATCTGTAAGTTATCATCACTTCCGGTTCTGTCCATGTGGAAATAAAGCAAGATACTGTAATTAAAAATGAGAAATAAAAAAGTGGATAAAATTGAGTATTTCTGTTGGTTAAGTTCCAATATTGCACCAGTAGGTGGCGACAGTTGAGTGTCTTTTGAGGACTATGAATGCACAAAGTTCTATTATTTCATTAGTAGATAGATACATTAGGAATCAATGCACAATAATCATTTATAGCATTTATTAACCTTAACATATATAGACTACTATTGTTCATTATAAGTACAATTATAAGTAGGCCTACATTATGAGTTATCTATTAACACCCATTATTCAGTGTTTACCGTACATGTATAAATGAATGATTTTCTAAATTACTTAATAAAGAATATATATTATTGGTATTGGAATCAAACTCTATGGCATTGCCAAACAAATTAAAAGCATATTTTCATTTTAAAGAATTGACTTTAAAAATGACACCATCCATGACCCTAAGAGGTCAAATTTGACCGGCTTGATCAACAAAAGTTCATCATACTAAATCATACATAGTGCACATTTCATTCTGAGGCCATTTATTAATTATCACAGTGAAACTGCAGAGGGTGGAAATTGAAAATAAAGCTGAAGAGGATGTGTCTAAGACTGAAGATACTGTTGATCTTGGTGTAACGGTGGTCAGGGACAGGAAGGGACTGAGACCAAAACTGTTTTGTTTTTTTTTCACATTTATTCCTTTGGGAAAATCAGAACACAAAACATGCCTTCAGGCACTGGCGTACATAAAACAGCATCCAATGTATGCATACCGCTTCTGATCTCTGTTGTAAATTATTACAAAAAGAAACATTCATACAGAAGGATACACCTTTAGCATACTAGACGGGGATAAAATAAACTTTAAAAAAATACATAGGAAAATATTTCCTCATTCTATAACTAATTCACATTTTACATATGGAACAACATACCTTTGGGAAAATCAGAACACAAAACATGCCTTCAGGCACTGGCGTACATAAAACAGCATCTGCACATACAAAATAAAAGAAATACACTGAATGCATGGAAAGTTGCTAGCGGAGTTTACAGCTAACGTTAGTTACGTAAGACTCAGTGTGTATGAACCTATTTTTTACAGTCTATCTATGGTATGAACCATAGACTGTAAAAAAATAGGTATGAACTCGTGGTCCTAATGAAAACGTTAATAAACTTTCTCTAAGTTGCTAGAATTGCACCCAAATCTTAACAATACATGTAAAGTAATATAACACAGGTGATATGTCGAAGTTTTCAACTTAACATTTTACAGTTATAAAATTAAAACAAAGTGGGGAGTGCTTTATACAGTCTCTGATCGGGTACGGCAACAACACAAGGACAAACGTAGCAGAGCTGCAGTACACCGTTTCTCCAAAGGGGGCTCCAAAACACCAAACTCAATACAGCTGCTTAATTATGGCGAAAATCACATACAAACACAAACCTACATTTCTAATGTCTCCGGCACTGAGCTCTGAAAATAAGAAGGCCCGAATGAAACAGAAATTCATAGTAAAACCTTCTTGTCAAAAAACGGTAACATGGCTCTTTTTCACATATGATGCCCTTGTCCAAAACTGCTGATGTCTTCACTCCTCTCCAATGCTCCTGTGGCAGCAAGGAAGAAAAACATTTAAATTCTGCATTTAGCAAACACTTTTATCTGAAGCGACTTACAACAGAGAAACATAAATCATTTGTCACAACAGCAAATTAATAGTGCAAAAAGGTACAATTATTCTGTACAACAAGTCTTCAAGGTTAGAAAATGAGCACCACTTGCCATGAATGCAAAGCATATTTGCAAGGAAGATTTACATTCACTGGTTCATGCAAGTGAACAGAGAAAGATGAGTCTGTCTAGAAATATCAGTAGATTTTAAGTTTAAATTCATCCAATGAGTAATTTCAAACATAGAAAGTTTATATTTTTAGTACAATCATCATATCTCCACCAGAGGTCACTATCGCATTGAGTTTTGACGTTCAATTGCCAATGTTCTCACCTAATTCTCATTTATTGTTTATGTATACATATCTCCTGCTTTTGCCGGTCTGTATTACTCAGTGTGTATTGTACTGTGATTCGGAGGTGAGACTTTCGTCTCGATATTGCACAAGGATGAGTTCAAATGTTAATTTCCTTTGTTCTCTCAGAGAGTAGCTCTCTCTTCCAGTTCTTCCAGTCTTAAACATATCTGTAGCTCAGCCCTGAATATTTGGCTTTACCACCTTAAGGGATAGTTCACCCAAAAATAAAAATTCTGTCATCTTTTACTAACCCTCAATATATAAATGTCTTTGTTCTGCTGAACGCAAAGGAAGATATTTTGAAGAATGTTTGTAGTCAGACAGAACAACTTGAGCGTGAGTAAATGATGATATAGAGCTTTCATTTTTGGACGAACTACTTGTTGAACTTAGATAATTATAACGATCTGTACATGGACTCTGACAACCCTATTTGCAGGAAAGTGTTATTTTGTCAAATTAGAAGTTTTGACATCCCTAATAATATTGTTGGACGAAACTGAAGTTTTGAGGAAACGAATGATAGGTAATTCGAACCAAGAGGGAAACTCCCTGCCCTGACGGTAGGCTAGAGAAACAGAGAAGAAGATGAGACGGAGAAAGCCGGAAGAACTGGAGCTGATTGTACGCTCGTAATGACGATTGTTGGGACCGAATACCTTTATAACATCATTTCCAGTTAAGAATTTACATTATTTTGCCTGCATCTATATGTATGAAATGTCACACCTGTTATTTAGGCTACAACCTGACTGTATTTTTTATTTAGGCTATAACCTGACTGTATTTTTTATTTTTATTTAAGTTGTTGATCTAGTTTAGCTGGTTCAGGTTTGTTTGGATGAGCAGAGGCGGCGTTTCGAGGCGTCAGAGGCAATGTTGCACATGAGGTTATCGGCGTTGTGTTTCCTATGTTTTTAGACTTCCGTCTTTACATAGTGCGGTCCTCTCGCGCGGAACACAACTACACATTTCTGTTAATGAAGGGCTCTTAAAGAGGTAAGAAGTTGAGTTCTCTATTCATTCCAAACATTCTGTACAATTTGAGTCTTATCTAATTGTAAGAGTCAAATGTTTTAGCGTTTAATATGGAGGCATTTGTTTTTATTCTTGTTTATGTTCGAGGCTGATCATTTCCTTTTTATTTTTGTTTTTAGATCAGACAATGTCAAATCGTCTGGCTTTAATAGTGACGCTGGCTTGTATCATCTCTCTGAGCGTCATGTTTTTCTGGTTTACACCTCCAAAAAACTGTCCTCTTCCACTTCCTAGACCTGAACAAAAGAAGTCTCCCGAGAGCAAGAGTTCTCTTCCTGATACAGTAGAAGACAAACCTCTTCTTCTACTATGGGTCTGGCCTGAAAATTACAGGTTTGACTTCAGTGACTGCAAAAAGTTTTACAATATCGATGGTTGTCAGTTGACGGATGATAGATCACTCTACACCAATGCAGACGCTGTCATGGTTTATCACAGGGGCATCAGTTGGGACCTGACCAACCTTCCTCCATCTCCTCGTCCTCCGTTCCAGAGGTGGATTTGGTTACATTTGGAATCACCGACCAACACTCAGAAAATACCAGGTCTGGAAAACCTGTTCAATCTCACTCTCAGCTACAGACATGATGCTGATATTCCTGTACGGTTGAAGTTAAACACCAGGAAGAAACCAGATGAGCAGTTTGTAATTCCCAAAAAGGACAAACTGGTGTGCTGGATTGTGAGTAACAATGCTGCCTTTACAGGTGTCGGCACAAGGAACCAGTTTTACCAAGAACTCAGCAAACACATCCAAGTGCATCTGTTCGGAAAGGCTTATGCAACATTTCTTAGTTATGAGGAATACTATCCTACCCTAGCTAGCTGCAAGTTTTACCTTTCCTTTGAGAACTCCATCCACAAGGACTACATCACTGAGAAGATAAATGGGCCGCTTGCTGCAGGAACCGTCCCTGTGGTTCTGGGTCCTCCCAGAAGAAACTATGAAAACTTTGTTCCCGGCGATGCCTTCATTCATGTGAATGACTTCCCAGATGCAAAGTCACTAGCAGAATATCTGCTTCAGCTGGACAAGGACGATGAAGCATATCGCAGGTTCTTTAACTGGAGGAAATATCTCTCTCCAACTCCTCATTTAATACTACAAACCCAAGAGTTTATTCTGGCTATTTGCACCGCCTGTGACCATATAGCACGACACAGAGAATATAAAGAAGCCCATGATATTTATGAGTGGTATTTCAGTTAAAGTCAAATTAAATTAAAGTCAAAGTTTTGGAGTTTGTTAAAAAATAGTGATGATTTTTTCTACATGCATATTTTTAGATAATCATTTCTAATTGGTTTTATGACTGATGACTTGTGTAATGATGTAAAAAGATAATTTTGTAATACCCTGATAACCATTACAGATCTTTATTGTAAAGTGGTTTTCATGTTTGTTCAATGAGTCAATTAAACAATAAACTATTTTTGTACACAGTTTTTCGTACAATAATTGTGCACAGTTTTACCATGTTAAGACGACCAATTTGAACGTGTTTCTCAATGTGCACATTCTGGCCATGTTCGAACTTGTAATATTTTTGTTTATTGTGGCCTTGTTTTACTGATATCTTTTGTACTAGAATAAATGTTACATTGTAAATTAAGTAAATGCTATATGATCCATATTATAAGTTATAAATTATAATTTATCTATATGGGTTATTAAATGTTTGTTTTAAGTTATTGGCCTATCATGTTCAAAAGTATATAACTTACACAGCATATGTTTATAACTGAACACACACACACACACACACATAACTTTATTCACTTTCACATAATAATTTTTTTGTCATTTGGTGTTAAACCCAAAACCTTTTATTATTAATATATTTTTTGTCAGAGCTGTTGTGTAAAATAAGTCAAATAAGTAAAGTGTCTGTTTTATCGGTAAAAGCCAATAACCAACTGGATAGAAACAAACTACTTAAAATTAATTTTCACTTTGTGAATCACAAGTGGTGATAAATGTTTTTAAAGTCTAAAAACTGTAACTATTTTAAACACAAATGGAGACATAATGGAGGCTTTGACCCTATAGTTTGTTTGTGCTGTTCTGTCTCTGTGTTGTTTACAGTAAACATTGTCTTGGATGCTGCAGGTTGATGAGTGCTATAATGAAATTAATACATTATATTTAATCTATGTTTTGATATGTATTACAGGCTCGACATTTACGCTTGTCCGTGACAAGTGGATTTTTTGAAGGGGCAAGTGAAAGAGAATTTTACTTGCCCGACAGGGACAAAAAGCCTGATTAAAACATCAATAACAAAAAATAACTATTCTGCATTCATTTAGTGTAAGTGCCGACTGATAGTGAATATAATATCCTAATATAAGATATAATGTAGCCTTACTGACTATAACAAGGTTGTGTTTTTATATTTATAACATATAATACAGTTAAGTGCTGAATGCCATCACGATTGAAAATGTGACACTGATTTCATATTACAATTCAATAAACAAGTAATTCGTATTAAGTCACTTGCCTTTTAGATGCAATATTGCCATTTTTAGTTCTTTTTTTTTTTGAGCAGCGAAAATAGTTCCAAAAAAAGATCACAGAAGAACCACAGTGCATCTCAAAGGAAAACTCAACCATGTTTCATTAACGAATGATTCAGTGTTTTGAACGAATCGGTTGAGTCAAAGATTCAATGAATTCCTATTAATTTACAAGTTACAACTGCCTCATTCCTGAATGAATCAGAAAAGAATGATAGCCTGCTTTTAAACACGAAACTTAACCACCAGTAGGGGGCGGCAGGTGACCGTCTTAATGAGTGAGTTATTGAGTCATCGTTCAAACGGCTGAATTGTAGTGATGTAGTACTCGAGTCCAGTCTCGAGACCGATTTTTACTTTCTCGGACTCGACTCGGACTTGTTCCTTCAAAGACTCGGTCTTGACTCGGACTCGGCATAGGCGGTCTCGTCCCCATCACTAGTCCACTAGAATACATACCACTAGAAGATTTTAATTTGCTCTGCATGTCCTAACTATGATTAAAAAAGTCAGGGTGGGCTTAACATGTTGATGACAGAGCAGCACTGCTGAAGCAGTTTAGAAAAATAGGCAGAAGATGATGCATGTGGTAGGGATTTTTTTAATGATAGTAAAAGCATAGTCCATATTAAGACGTTAAGACTGCTCCTCTAAACAATTCCCAATCTAGCTTAGTCTGTAGGCCTAACTGTTGATTATTAACTGGGGTTATATTAAATCATGAATATGAAAACTGACATGTTTTTATGTTTTTATGGTCTTGGTCTCGACTCGGACTTGCTTCCTCAAAGACTCGGTCTTGACTCGGACTCGACTGAATTTGAAAACCAACGGACTCGGTCTCGACTCGGACTCGACCCTTCAAAGACTCGGTCTTGACTCGGACTCGGCATAGGCGGTCTCGTCCCCATCACTACTGAATTGTTCAGGAATGAGGCGGTTGTTTAATGAGTCATTGAATCTTTGATTCAACCGATTCGTTCAAAGCGCTGAATCATTCAGTAATGCGGTTATGTGTTCCGGTGAGATGCGCTGTGGTTCTGCTGTGATCTTTGTTTGGAACTATTTTCGCTGCACAAATAGAACAAAAACAGTCAATATTGTGTAAAAAGTGACTTGATATTAATTACTTGTTTATTGAACTGTCATATGAAATCAGTGTCACATTTTCAATCGTGATGGTATTCAGCACTCGTGGTCGTGTAATGTTGCTTAACTGTCATATGTTATAAATATAAAAAATCCACATGAAATTTTTTAACCGCTGAATGTTCATTAAGTTTCTCTGCGCGAGCCTCAACAACAGTCAGCGGCTGTTTTCGGATTGGTTGGCAGTTCAATGTCGGCAGACATTTTTTTAACGATAATAATTAAAAAAAAAACATTTTTATTTAAAGCAAATATTGTAAGTAAACAACAAGTCCAAGTTTAGAAAAACTTTTTTATTAAGACTTTAAAAAAAGAATTCTGCATCTATTTTAGGTGTGCCAGCTGCCACCGGCACACCTGCGACTACGCCTATGGTTTGGAACATAATTTCCAGTTAAGAATTAACATTCTTTTGTCTGCAACTATGCATGAAATGTCACACCCTTTATTTACATCCTGTCTTTTTTTCATGGAAGTTGTTGATCTAGATTAGCTGGTTCAAGTTTGTTTGCATGGAAATAAACTCTAAATGAGCTCCAATTTCTGAGTTTTTGTTTCCACCCAGAAAGGATGGTGTAGACTGGGGTTTGGAGAGCCTACCCAGCTAGCAAAAAGTCGTCTATTAGACGTTGAATAGACGCAAATCTTCAACGTCTAATTACGGTCCGCTTAAGGTTGAAAATGAAAATTGAAAAGACGTCAAATTTGTCTGACTTTTCAACGTTGAAAACAGGTCAATCTTCAACGTCTAATTATGGTCCGCTTAAGGTTGAAAATGAAAATTGAAAAGACGTCAAATTTGTCCGACTTTTCAACGTTGAAAACAGGTCAATCTTCAACGTTTACTCGATGCCTATTGACAATTGTCAATTCTAAAGTCCCAACACATTAACATGCCAAATAACATTTTAGATTAACATATGAATAAAACAAAGCTTTAAAGAGAGAATAGCTTTATTATACTTAAAACAGCACATTTTAAATAAAATAGTACACTAAAACACAGATTTCACATTCCAAAAGCACATTCCAAGAGTCAACACAAAACACAACTCAGAAAATTTAACGTTACACTACAAATGTTCACACTTTGCGACCTCCACCTCCAGCTCTCCCGGGAGCATGTTCAAGTGTCTCAGCCATAGCAGCCCCGATTTCAACTTCTGTAGCAGTTTTACTCCACTTCATTACTGCAGCTGCAAAAGAAAATATATTAGATGGTGCATGAATAAACCAAAGCTGAAATTAATTAATCTGGCTATCTACGATGTAACATAACTAAAAAATAAATCACAAACAGTTCAACCTTAATGGCTTATTAATATCCACAATTTGGGAATTTCACACAGATAGCTAGCTAACAGTCCATCGGTGTGGTGTGTACACGTGGTAGCTAGCCGCATAATGTCTAGCTAGTACGTTTACAATAAATAAAGTCAGGTTTGGTTGAAATAAGGTAAATAATGTTACACTTATTTTGCCATCATAGCTAATTATTTTGTCAGAGCTACTTACTTTACACAGCTGCTTTATGGTGTGAAGAGCTTTCTGGCGGTTGGCTTGATGATGGGTGGAAAAATACAGAGCGCGCACTTCATCTGCTGCATGCATGTTCGCGCGCGCGCCTCATTTGCTTCTTCTTCTTTCGGTTTTATGGCGGTTGGCAACTAACTTTAATGGTGCATTACTGCCACCAGCTGGGGTGTGGTAATTCTTTCCAAGTATGAATCCTCATTGCACGTACAGTTTCAAAGTATTTTTTTATAACTTTGACGAAATATGTAAAACTCTTTAAATTTATTTGAGATAATAATGAACATGGTTTGGTAGTTTGTTTTCTCCGTTGTTTTAGCATGTATAACAGACTATCCTAGCTGTCTTAGATTATCAGTTGAAAACATGTCTTAGATGATCAGTTGAAAACACGTAGTCAAACAGTCCGGCCGAAACTACTTAGTTGAAATCACGTCGTAAACCAGTCCAAGGCGGACCGGCTTATTTTCAACCATATTTCAACGTTGAAAGACGGTAATTGTTTACTGGGTAGGGTTGCCAGCTTTCCTGTAAAATACGTAAGCGTATTCACTCTTAAAGCGGTAAGGAGTTGAGTTCACTATTCATTCCAAACGTTCTGTACAATTTGAGTCTTATCTAATTGTGTGTGAGTAAAATGTTTTAGCCAGTTTAGTTTTTTAACTGCCTGATGTGCTGCTATTGTCTCAGACACAGTGCTACCTTATATTTCATTCAAACGTATTTTTGGAAGTCACTTTAACATTACTTTTATTATGGAGGCATTTGTTTTTATTCTTGTTTATGTTCAAGGCTGATCACTTTCTTTTCATTCATATTTTCAGATCAGAAAATGTCACAAACAAATGGTTCATTGCTGGGTCGTCTGATGTTGGCTGGCATCATCTCTCTGAGCATCATGTTTTTCTGGTTTACACCTCCAAAAAACTGTCCTCTTCCACTTCCTAGACCTGAACAAAACAAGTCTGCCAAGAGAAAGAGTTCTTTTCCTGATATAGTAGAAGACAAACCTGTTCTTTTGCTATGGGTCTGGCCTGAAAATTACAGGTTTGACTTCAGTGACTGCAAAAAGTTTTACAATATCGATGGTTGTCAGTTGACGGATGATAGATCACTCTACACCAATGCAGACGCTGTCATGGTTTATCACAGGGGCATCAGTTGGGACCTGACCAACCTTCCTCCATCTCCTCGTCCTCCGTTCCAGAGGTGGATTTGGTTACATTTGGAATCACCGACCAACACTCAGAAAATACCAGGTCTGGAAAACCTGTTCAATCTCACTCTCAGCTACAGACATGATGCTGATATTCCTGTACGGTTGAAATTAAACACCAGGAAGAAACCAGATGAGCAGTTTGTAATTCCCAAAAAGGACAAACTGGTGTGCTGGATTGTGAGTAACAATGCTGCCGTCACAGGTGTCGGCACAAGGAACCAGTTTTACCAAGAACTCAGCAAATACATCCCAGTGCATCTGTTCGGAAAGGCTTATGCAAAGTTCTTGGATCATACCGAATACTATCCTACCCTAGCTAGCTGCAAGTTTTACCTTTCCTTTGAGAACTCCATCCACAAGGACTACATCACTGAGAAGATAAATGGGCCGCTTGCTGCAGGAACCGTCCCTGTGGTTCTGGGTCCTCCCAGAAGAAACTATGAAAACTTTGTTCCCGGCGATGCCTTCATTCATGTGAATGACTTCCCAGATGCAAAGTCACTAGCAGAATATCTGCTTCAGCTGGACAAGGACGATGAAGCATATCGCAGGTTCTTTAACTGGAGGAAATATCTCTCTCCAACTCCTCATTTAATACAACAAACCCAAGAGTTTATTCTGGCTATTTGCACCGCCTGTGACCATATAGCACGACACAGAGAATATAAAGAAGCTCATGATATTTATGAGTGGTTTTTCAACTAAAGTCACCTCAGATTTTGGAGTTTGTTAAAGTCGCCATGAACCGGAAGTTACAAACGACTTTTCTCCAGTGTTGTGACGTATTTACCAGTGAAACGGAATATTGAATTGAGGGCAGGGTTTTACTTTAGTGCTCCTCCTCTCCATCTCTCGCTCATAGCAGACTAACGGTTTGAGGGGAGTTGCCACACCCTCGTGCCATTAGCACATGACAGGAAGAGAAGAGAAGTCGTTTCGAGGGGGAAGGGAAGGATAACATATTTGATTAAAGAATATAAGGTCACATGAATTTTTAAAAATGAATGAAGTGCACAGATAAATCACTACAATATTACATATAAAAATACGAATTGTAAAAATTGATTTCATGGCGACTTTAAAAAATAGTGATGAATTTTTCTACATGTATTTTTTTTTGATAATCTTTAGGGGCCAAGCTCTGAAAGTGCGTAGGCACCTCTTGAAATTGTTAGCATTCCTATTCTTCTTCTTCTTCTTCCGTATGGAAGTCTATGGCAGCCCATAGAACCGCTTGCGGGAAAGTTATGTAATTTGGCACACTGATAGAGGACAGTCTGATTAGTCACCATAGTAAATTTGGAGTCTCTAACTCAATCCCTCTAGCGCCACCAACTGTCCAAAGTTTCACTCATGTTTATGCTAATAACTTTTGAACCGTAAAGGCTAGAAACAAAAATCTTGTGTCCTCTGATTACGTGTCTCAAGCCGATTCGATTGCATGGAGATCTTTCTGGCATTTTGAATTCTCAGAAAAAAACTACTTTTTCGAACTACTCCTTGACGGTTTCTCCGATTTTCAAGTTGATTCGTCTCAAATACTGCGCAAACTAATTTTACGCAGCGCTTGCGAAAACAGACTTAAGGCTGTATGTCCGCAACACTTTATCATATTCAGACAAAACTTGGTACATGTCATCACAAGCATGACCTGAGGCGACATGCTGCGTTTCGGCGCCGCGCCACCTACTGGTCCGGAGATACGAAAAATGGCTATTTTTGCTTATAACTTATGAACGATTTGTCCAAAAATCATAAAAGTGGTCTCGTTAGATTCAGGGTGTCATGCCGAGTCGACTAATATCTAATTTTCCCATATCGGCCATTTTGCACGTCAGCCATTTTGAATTTTGTACTAAAATGCCGTATTTTATGAATGCATAAACATATCGTTACGAAACTCACTATGGGTCGTCAATACAATGCCCTGAAGGAGTCTGAGAAGTTTCGAATCAGCGCCACCTAGTGGTAAAATTTATATTTTAAATGCTTAAAACTCTAGGTGTGGTTGACTTATTTTCACGCGAGTCATCTCCTTAGGTTCCTGAATCCTTGCCGACTCCAACGATACCAAACATGTTAGGTTTTGCTTTACGGTTTGCGTAGCGTCGTGATTTAGCGCTTAAAACATTTGCCGAAGTCTTCGAAACCGTTAGACTGATCGAGACGAAACCACCGTAGGAAGTTTGGAAACATAGGTTGTTGGCTAAATGCCAATGCCCAAATGTCAAAATTTTTATAGTAAGTGGCAAAAAAATCCAAAGTTGGCCATTGGTAATTTTCTGCTCTCATACATATAAATGTCTATAACTCTTAAACAAAATAAGATATTTTCACCAAATTTGACACACATGTATCGGCTCACTGTGAGAACACATAATAAAAGCGGTGGAACTGCACCACTTGGCATCTTATCCAGAGATAGTGGGTTCAAGTCCCGCGTGGGACGACTTTAGAAAAATTGTGTGGAATATTGTGTAATTTCGATTCCTTTATTATTATCTTTCTTTCTCTTGGATTAGAAATAAGTATGTTTTTGTTCATTCTATGTTCATTCTCATCTGAACTTCTGTTCATTTTAAGTTCATTTTCACCTGCACTTCTGAACCAGCTGTTTATTCATGTATGTTCAATCTGCACTGCTTCAGGTGCTTGGCCCCGTATCACTGCTTGCAGCTATATTTTCTAATTAGTTTTATGACTGATCACTTGTGTAATGATGTAAAAAATGAAAAAAGAAATGTCCCTTTTTCAGGATACTGTATTTTAAAGATCTTTTTGTAACCCAGATAAGCTTTACAGATCTTTATTGTAAAGTGTTTTTCATGCTTGTTCAATGAATCAATATATTAAACAATGTACAATTATTGCACATGCATGTGTGGAAGGTTTACACTTTTGGTTTACAGGCGGAAGACAATTAAGGTCACAGATACAATATCTTAGGTAACCAAGGAGACGTTTCTACTGTCTCTGAAATACACCAGGAGAAAGATGCCCAGGGTCCCTGATCTCCTGCATAAACATGTTATAGTCCTGCGGGAGGAGGAATGAGGACTGCAAATGTGAACAGAGCAATGCACGCCAATGTGTGTAATGTAAGACGCCTAAGACAGAGCTACAGGTCTGGGACAAACCATGAATGATCATGTGTCCCCGCATATTGACCTGATATTGACCCCCGCTCTGCTCAGAGACTCATTATTCAATGTCTGACTGTGAAACTTGTTCGGTTTATGTGTCAGTTGTTAAATTTGCTGGAAATAAAGCAGTTGAAAGTGAGAGGACATTTCTTGAGTTATATTTCTTGAGCTCAAATGTGTTGAGCCTCAACACATTTTCAATCGTGATGGTATTCAGCACTCATGGTCGTCTGATGTTGCTTAACTGTATCATATATGTTATAAATATAAAAACTCCACATGAATTTTTTAATCGTTGTATGTTCATTAAGTTTCTCTGCGCGAGCCTCAACAACAGTCAGCGCAGCGGCTGTTTGCGGATTGGTTGGCAGTCCGAATGTTGGCAGATATTATTATTTATTTAATTAAATTTTAATTAAAACAAATATTGTAAGTAAACAACAATAGTCCAAGTTTAGAAAAACATTTTTATTAAGGTTTTAGGTATTTTAGGTGTGCCAGCTGCCACCAGCACACCCGTGGCTACGCCTATTGGCTTGGTTTGGAACATCATTTCCAGATAAGAATTAGCCTAACATTCCTTTGTCTGCAACTATTTGCATGAAATGTCACACACTTTATTTACATACTTTTTTTCATATTTTGTTTCTCATTTAAGTTGTTGATCTAGATTGGTTCAAGTTTGTTTGCATGGAATTAAACTATATGAGCACACACCCATATATTTTCATGTCTTTCATTGTGGCCTGGTTGTTTCTGTAATACAAATGTTAACAAATAAAGACACGTACAGACTAATACTGACTCATCCTTGGGTGTGGTAGCAACTTGTTAGCATCTATTTAAATCACACAGTTTTTATTATATAGCCTATTATATTATAGTATATTTACTATTATTATAATTACGCAGTGTCAAGGAATAAGGTAGGCTATATATGAAGAGTTCAGATGCAAAAGCCTCTAAGTGCCATCTGAAATATTCTTCTAAAATGATCATTTTTATCAAGCTCGTATATTTAAGTTCAGTAATTTCACTTAAATAACAATTAATAGGTCATTTTCATTGCCATTTAAGTGCAATTACTGAACTTAAATATACGAGCTTGATAAAAATGATCATTTTAGAATAAAATTTCAGATGGCACTTAGAGGCTTTTGCATCTGAACTCTTCATATACAGTCTTTGAAATGTCCAACCTTCTTGCATCGACTATTTTGCACTGCTTAAAGGATTTATTTACTATTTACACATGGTCTAAAAATTCATTTACACTGGCAAACGTATTGTAGGCTACCTTTAATATTGAATACATTTTTTTATAACTGCTACCTCATAATCATAACATTTGTACGTTTTTGACATAAAAGTTCAAATTTAAACTCTTATGCCAGGACAAAAGAGGGCGCCAGAACTCAAACAGTCAAACAGGAAGTGACGTGCTTGAAACATGTGTTCTCTTACGAGAGGTCTCTCGTACTGCGTAAGATATCTTACGCTAGGGGAAAATCCTTTTTCCGCGAGATATTGAAGCCAAAAATTATCCTTAATTTTTCAATAATGCAAAACGCGTTGCGGTAGCATACAGACATAGGCGAGGCAGCTCGCGCGCCTATTGGCTGTTCTGCGGCAACTGCAGCAGCCTATCGAGTGAGGCCTGGCGTGACGCCAGACCCAATGAGGGTGCTTCGCGCCCGCTGCGTCACATCCCGCCGAAACGGGCGTGGTCTAGGCCTATAAATACAGCTCGCAGGCAGCTAATATCTGATTTTTCATCCTTCAAGCGAAGCACACGCATCGCTGGAGCTGGAGAGAAGCCGCGCCGTTGAGAGAGAGCACCTTCAGCGGGACGAGTCACTGAAGTCGCTGGCCACGCCGCCTTCCTTGCCTTCCTGCTGCGCTTTCCGGCGCCTATATCCTTTTCATTCTCTGTATTGTGTGTGTGTGTGTTGCTACCGCGACACACATACTAAAAGAGCAGCGTCTTTTTAAAGATGCCTTCCTGCGGCTCATGCAGAGCCACACTCAGCGACAGGGACCGCCATGTGATCTGCGTTTCCTGCCTGGGTGAGGAACATGCAGCTCTCGCGCTCGCTGACGGCGGCTGCCCTCACTGCGAGCTACTGCCCATGGCGACTCTGAGGACTCGCCTGGTCTTCTTCGCCGAGACTGCTCCCCCGCCCGCCGCGGTGTCGCGCCATAAAAAGTGCCGTGCCCAGCGGGTCCCGGAACCTTCCCCCAGCCGCCTGGAATTCTGGAAATCCTGGAACGCCCCCTATTCAGCTAGAGTGCATCCATCTGTTTCTCTGGCATTCTCTGCAGTCGACGATGCCAAAAACAGGGGATACCATTCGCTGCTGCCGGTCGAAGAGGCGATAGCGGCCCACTTATGCCCGCCCTCCGCTGGACGGCGCGCTAAGCTGGCCCTACCCTCCAAAGCTTGCCGCACGACGTCAAGCCTGCTCCGCCGCGCTTTCTCCGCCGCCGGGCAAGCTGCGTCAGCGCTGCACACCATGGCCACACTTCAGATCTTCCAGGCCGATCTCCGAAAGCTGGATGAGAAGGGACCTGAAGCGATCTGCATGCCGGACTTGAGGAGCGCCACGGACCTCGCTCTCCGTGCCACTAAGTCCGCGGCACAGGCCATTGGGCGAACTATGGCCTCTCTCACTGTGACTGAAAGGCACCTTTGGCTGACGTTCTCGGAGATGGCCGAGTCCGAGCGCACCGCGTTCCTCGACGCCCCGCTTTCTCCCGCCGGCCTCTTCGGATCCTCCGTGAAGGACTTTGCGGAGAGATTCGCCGAGGTACAGAAAGCGTCACAGGCTATGAAGCACTTCCTCCCGAAGCGCTCCAGCTCTGCAACAGGCCGTGCGAAACCGTCTGCACAGAGCTCACAGCCCCAGCCATCGCCCACTGCCGCCACTTCGCAGCGCCGCCAGGCCCGAGGCGCGAGACCGCGCTCCCCGCTCATCCGGCCGCCGCCCCACCATGCGCGGCCCGCGGCCTAGGATTGTGGTAAAGCCCGAGGCCCCGAAGTCGTCCTAGCACGCCTAGGAAAACGATGGTGTTCGAGTCCCGCTGCGGCCGGACTTCCACCAAAGCTATTCGCTCGTCCAGTTCCAGCAAATGTGACTGGTCCAGTGTTTTCTGCAGCCAACAAGCCGGTTCTGTTGCCCGCTTGCCTGCACACAAAAGCTGTTTTTACGGCTACCCAGATAAATCCCCAAGAGAGTGTATTTTCTGGTGTCCCGGCCACGGCCGATGGTGTTTTATGTGTAGAAAGAATGCCCAGTGCCCATCACTACACACAAGCACAGCCTGTCACACAAGGCTTGCGCACATAAAATCGACTCAGATCGATTGCGCATCAAACGTGGTAAATGTGCCCACTACCCAGTGCCCACACACACGACGTTATGCATGTCTCACGGTTTCTGTAAAAACGAAACCAACAGGCATTTGCTTCACTCAAGCGAAAAATGCTTTCGGTGTGAGAAATGTGCCCGCTATCCCACGCCCACATCCACACACAGACATGACAGTTCCTACGGGACTCGCCCAGCCCTCCCCCTATCGGTTGACCGCCGCAGAGGAGTCGAGCGCGGGCAATTTGCCCGCTGTTATCAGCGCGCCCCCTGCCTCAAATGTCACGAGTGCGACGCTTGTGTTACAGCACACCGAAGCCTCTCCATCGCTGAGCGAACGGAGCGCGCTTCGTATTCAACCCCTAGCTATTCATGCAGATGCATGGGCAAAGCTGCCCGGGGTTTCGAAGTGGGTGCTAGACATTATAAAAAGAGGCTATTCGCTGCAGTTTTGCCGGCGCGCGTCGAGACCACGGTAAAAACAGAAGTAGCACATTTACTTCGAGCCGAACTATTGAGCAAAGGGGCCATAGAGCCTCTCTCTCAAGTTCAGAGCGAAGGAGGGCTATACAGCAGATACTTCCTGGTACCGACAAAAGACGGGGGTCTCAGACCCATACTAGATCCAAGGCAACTGAACAAAGTGCTTGTGAAGCGACAGTTCAGGATGCTCACGACCAGAAAAATCCTCGCGCAGATTCGCCGAGGAGACTGGTTCGTATCAATAGATCTGAAGGACGCGTATTTTCAAATACAAATAGCGTCACGTCACAGGCGATTTTTGAGATTCGCTTTCGAGGGCCAAGCATATCAGTACACAGTCCTGCCGTTCGGTTTGTCCCTGGCACCCCGTACATTTACGAAGTGCATGGACGCGGCGCTCGCACCCCTCAGAATGAAGGGCTTGCGAGTACTGAACTATTTGGACGATTGGCTGATTCTAGCGCAATCTCGCTCAGTGCTCATAGAGCACAAGACCATTTTACTCGATCACCTCGAGATTTGGGTCTCAGAGTCAATTGGGCGAAGAGCTCTCTGTCCCCCAGTCAGACGATATCTTTCCTGGGCACAGAGCTGAACTCGCTGTCTATGATAGCGCGACTATCACCACAGCGCGCGGCGGACGTTCAGCGCGCAGCGAACTCTTTCCGCTGCGGCGCATCTGTCCCGCTCAAGAAATTTCAGAAGATGCTGGGTCTCATGGCCTCAGCATCCTCAGTGCTCCAGCTGGGCCTGCTCCGCATGTGCCCACTGCAGTTCTGGCTGAAAGCACGAGTCCCACGCCGAGCGTGGACATCCGGTTTGCTTCGTCTCAAGGTCAATCAGAAGTGCGTGGCAGCTCTGAAATCTTGGAAAGCGGACGACTGGTACCGATCAGGTGTAAGCCTGGGGACTTCCTCGAGGGTGAAGGTGGTGTCTACGGACGCATCCACCTCGGGATGGGGAGCGCTGCTCGAGGGCAGACCGTTCTTCGGGCAGTGGTCAGAACGGGAGAAGCTCCTGCACATAAACTGCCTCTAGATGCTGGCAGTAGACAACGTTTTTGTCCTCAAATAAGAGGACGCTACGTCCTGGTCCGCTCGGACAACATGTCTGTGGTGTCCTACATAAATCGCCAGGGCGGCCTCAGGTCCAAGAACCTGCACAGGCTAGCAGAAGGCCTCCTGGTGTGGGCTCAGTGCAACCTGCGCTCGCTGAGAGCAGCGCACGTGCCAGGACTCCTAAACATAGGACCAGACAGACTGTCCAGGAACAATGTTCCGGCAGGCGAATGGTCTCTACACCCACAGAGAGTCCAACTGCTGTGGAGGAAATTTGGCAGAGCGGAAGTAGACCTGTTCGCGTCTCAGGAAAACGCTCACTGCCCGGAGCTTTTCTCCAAGAGCAGGGACGCGCTGGCTCATGTATGGCCCCGCCGCCCGCTCTATGCTTTTCCCCCCGTCTCTCTCCTGCCTCAGGTGATAGAGCGGATCAGGGAAGAAGGATGCTCAGTGCTGCTCGTGGTGCCGCTCTGGAAGAACCAGCCCTGGTTCCCAGCTGTGATGCAGCTAGCGAGCACTGCCCCGTGGCCAGTGCCAGTGAGGAGAGACCTCCTCTCTCAGGCTTACGGCTCGATCTGGCATCCTCACCCTGAATTGTGGTCCCTTCATGTCTGGGCCATCAACGGGTACATGCTGAGCTCCCTAAGGGAGTGATAAACACGATCACGCAGGCTAGAGCTCCGTCTACGAGACGTCTCTACTCCTCGAAATGGTCAGTGTTTTCGGGCTGGTGCACAGCCCGTGGCGTGTCACCCACAGACTGTGGAGTGACGGAGGTGCTTTCCTTCCTACAAGAGCTGTTGGATAAGGGTAGAACCCCTTCCACGCTCAAAGTTTATGTGGCGGCTATAGCAGCGTTCTCAAGAACAATGCTTGGTCACTCGATAGGAAGGAACGATTTAGTCATCCGCTTCCTTAGAGGGGCTAAGAGACTGAATCCTCCCAGACCTCCCTCAGTCCCTGTATGGGACCTTTCTACAGTACTGGAAGCCATGAAAGGTGGCCCATTCGAGCCTTTGCAGACGATTGATCTGAAACATCTGTCTTTCAAGACCGTGTTTCTGCTGGCTCTCGCTTCAGTGAAGCGCATAGGGGACTTACACGCGCTCTCAGTGAGCGCGACGTGCATGGAATTTGGGCCGAATGTCTCTAGGGTTATACTCAAACCTAAGCACGGTTATGTTCCAAAATCCCTCAACACACCGTTTAGGGCGCAGGTCATTTCCCTGTCAGCCCTACCGGTCCCTGATGAGGAAAGAGACGCGAGCCTCCTTTGCCCAGTCAGGGCGTTGCGAGCTTATGTGTCTCGCTCGTCTGCTTTCAGGCAGACAGAGCAGCTCTTTGTTTCGTTCAGTGGGCGCTCTAAAGGACTAGCCGCGTCGAAACAGAGCCTATCCAGATGGATAGTTGATGCTATTGCGCTAGCATACGCTTCTAAGGGCATGCAGTGCCCGTTGGGTGTCAGAGCGCACTCCACAAGAGGCATGGCCTCTTCGTGGGCCTGGTCGAGTGGGATTGCCTTGCAAGATATTTGTACGGCGGCGGGCTGGGCCTCCCCCTCTACATTTATAAGGTTTTACAACCTAGAGGTTCCCGCCCTGCAGGCCAGGCTGCTGTCGGTCTAGTTAACCAGTATTGTCTGTCCTGATGCTATCAGCTCAGAATGCTGTGTCTGCTGAGCGCAGCTCAATGATCGACAGTGTAAAATAATAGCACAAAATGTGTTTGGGCAAATTGTGTAAGACCCACATTTCCCCATCAGTTCAGGCCGTACCCCGCCCTGTCTGTATGATGTAATAAGCGTCTAAGCGATGCTGCTATGTGTGGAAGAGTGCGGTTTCGCCCCTCCCTCTTCCCGGACTCCCTGTGAGTTCCCTGGGTGATTGTGTACTATATGAACCCCGGGCTTTCGCCCTTGGGTCTATGGTGTCAGATCCCTGCACGCACGGCATCTTGCATTGGGTCCCCTAGCGTAAGATATCTTACGCAGTACGAGAGACCTCTCGTACGAGAACGTACTCGGTTACTAACGTAACCTTGGTTCTCTCTAGAAGAGGGAACGAGTACTGCGTATCTTGCCGTGCATGCACACGCTCTGGTTGCTTCGATGATGAAAAACCAGATAATAGCTGCCTGCGAGCTGTATTTATAGGCCTAGACCACGCCCGGGATGTGATGCAGCGGGCGCAAAGCACCCTCATTGGGTCTGGCGTCATGCCAGGCCTCGCTCGATAGGCTGCTGCAGTTGCCGCAGAACAGCCAATAGGCGCGCGAGCTGCCTCGCCTATGTCTGTATGCTGCCGCAACGCGTTTTGCATTATTGAAAAATTAAGATAATTTTTGGCTTCAATATCTCGCGGAATAAGGATTTTCCCCTAGCGTAAGATATCTTACGCAGTACTCGTTCCCTCTTCTAGAGAGAACCGAGGTTACGTTAGTAACCGAGTACGTTTTATCCTATGGTTTTATCCCTATGGTTGTATCACAGCAGCCGAGATGTTCTGGGTTTAAAGCAATCATGAGATTATTATTTTTTTAATTCGTCGTTAAACTCATCAGCTATTTATTTTATAACCCTGGTTTAACGTTTTATTTATTCAAACACGTAACGTTAATCGTCCTACATCTAGTGATGGGCAGATCGAGGCTTCGTGAAGCAATGAAACAGTTGAACCAAATGTGCCATATTGTTTCGAGGCAATGAGGAAAGATTACTGCTCTCTCTTTCCAGTAAGTTAGTGGATCATGAGTTCTGGGCAAAAACGCATCGTTGATGTATTTTTTCACTTCCACTGTGGCATCAGCTGTAGCATTGTGTGTCTCATATGTAGACCTATAAAATGTATATTCACACAATATTATATTGACAATGAAGCTATTTTTAACATGATTGGCAGCTGTGATTGGGACATTAGGTTGTAGGGCATAGGGCTATGGATTTTCTAAACAGTGCCCCAAAAGTTTGTAATTATATTTCAATTATAATTATATTTCAAACAATGCCTTACTTAGATGGCCCAGCAGTGGCAGTAGCAGGCCTAGGTACAGGGGGAATGCCATCCTCTGCACCCTGCAAAATGGCAGGATGAGTGCTCCTCAAATGGCGCATCATGGAGGATGTATTGTTGCAGTAGGCTAGCTGCCGATCACAATACACACATCTCACTTTAATTAGGGTTTCTAAATGGAAACGCTCCCACACCACAGATGTACGGCATCTCTTCTGGGGAGCCTCCATTTGATCTATAATCTATCTAGATATGTAGCCTATCTATAATCTATCTATGTATCTAGATATGTATCAATAATCTATCTATGTATCTAGATATGTATCAATAATCTATCTATGTATCTAGATATGTATCAATAATCTATCTATGTATCTAGATATGTATCTAGATATGTACCTAGATATGTATCTATCTATAGCCTAATCTATCTATGTATTTTTATTTGTATCTATAATCTATCTATATATGTATCTATCTATTAATCTAGCTGTCTATATATATTTATATCTATGTATCTATTAATGTGTCACTATAGGCTACTCTGTCTGTCTCTAGCCTATCAGTCAATGTGTTGTGTAAATGTAACGTTAAGCCTAAATAGCCTATAACTAATCAAATCGCACTATATGTCACTATATCATAAAAAATCCGCTATCTCAAAATCAAACTCCTCTCACAAAAACCCACGAGGTCAATATGCGTTGATTTCACTTTTATACAGATGTGCGATTGTGTGGTCTGTCTGTTCCCGACCGTGTCAATCAAACGCTGATTCGGCGGACCACACCTGATGAAACACTAGTGAAACACTTCGAGGCTTCGTTTGGCCATAGTCACGTGACATGGGTGTTTTGAATCACGCTTCGGATCAGTATAGGCTTGTTTGAGATGAGCAAAATCTGCGCAGAATCGATCACCGGTGATCAGCGCGAGATGCATGAAATGTGTCCGAATGCGGTCCGCCTTGCTCTGATGTCATGCTGACGTATGTCAAAAATCTCTCGCGAGCGCAAGGCGCACCTGTCGGATTCTGCAGTCGAGCGCAGTTGCTCTCCACCGACTGCGCTGATCAAAAGCATGATGGGAAACGACTTGCTGACGACACAGCTTAATGTTCATTGGTTTAAACAACCGTGATGTATTGTTCTCTTTTAAAATGTTTGATTTTAAAACTCTGATATGTTTTATGTGTAGGCTATACGTTATGTGTGAATATTAACAGTGCGATCTCTAGGCTATTATGCAATGTAATTTTTATTAAAAAAAATATATAAAAACACATATGTCTGTATTAGAGAAAAAAAAGATTGATAAACATGTATTTGGAATGGAATTAAATAAGTAGGCTACTTTGTGTGTCTTGTTCATTATATTTATTTTCATATAAAAGCAACAGAACTTAAATTGCATCCAGTTTATTAGCAACACTGTGCATGAGCGTGAATCCCGCGATATCCATCTTTGATCTCACAGGTGTCAGATCCACTGCGAGAAGAGAGAACTGTCCGTCTTGCCTGCACTTTTTAGCGCAATTTTCCACCGGACAAATTGCGATTGTTAACTCATGATTTCTGTTCTGTGCGTCTGTGCGCACCAATCTTGCACTTCTATCTACTCCTCAACCAGACCACCTAGAGACTTCGGGTTTTCGGCATTATGTTAAGGAAGGTCTAATCTCGGGAACGCACAAAAAAAATCCAGGAAAAGATTTACTATCTCTTAGTGTTGTGATCCCATGAGGTGAGAAAATTGCGCTAAAACACTCACTGAGTTTTTATTACTTGTTTCACTCCTCCTCTCACTGCAGCCGCCTACTCTCGCATACAGTTCAGGCGAGGCAAGGCGCATCTCAAACAAGCCTAGTGTTTCGAAACATCTGCGCTTCGGGATCTCGCAAAGCTTCGGAACGACTGTTTCGCGTCAGCCATCCCTTACATCTTCACTCTTGTCTAAATGAATTGCACCCCGTAGGAAGTAGGCTACTTAAAGGTTTGTAGTTTATATTTGATAAGTTTCATAAAGTTCAACTGCTATTTTAGTGTTCAGTTTTTCTTGTGAAATAATATGTTCCTCTCTAAAATGATTCTGAAATGCTTCGATTTTCTTAAATACTGTCATATTCATGGATTTCTCGGCGACGTCATCACTGCTTGCGCACGCATCCAGGAGGCAGAATGCGCGGTCTTCGTACGGGAGTAAAGGGTTTAGTATTCATAATATATTTACATGCAGGCCTGTCTGTTGTGTTTTATCTGCTCATTTAAATTATATGTTGCAAGTAATTCCAAATCTAGGCAAATGGAAGAGTGGGACAGAAGGAGGAAGTTGTATGTTATATTCTTTCTATTCATAGGTTGCGCCTCACTGAAAAAAAATGATAGTTGAATTTACTAAAAATTTTCTAAGTTGAACTTAATACATTTTTATTAATTTATTAATTATTAATTAATGCATTTGTTTAAATGTAGCTAAAATCAATTGTGTGCAACCACTTACGATGAATTTTTTTTGTAAATTCAACTATCATTTTTATCATAAGGCTTGGCTTTAATGCCTTGCCTTTGACTAGGGTGCACATCTGACCTTAACACGCAAAAATCCGGTGCAGCATCAAAGTATTTGACGAGCTGCATGACCACATAGCACGTAGTTGTATGCATCAAGGGATTTGTACGCTCTAATCATTTCTCTTGTATACTTGGTGTCTGAATAAGATGTATATCAGGCCATACAATTGTTGGCCACTTCTTGTCATCCACAATCCAAAGATCGTCATGTATTGCGTAGGGATCCGGCAAGATCTCACCACTGCTGAGAGTAAGTTTTTTAATATAATCGCCACGGTCGGAGGTACTAAGGCTTCCCACATAATCCATCGTCAAATCTTTGATTTACAGTAAAGTAACGTTATATGTGTGCAGTCATGAAATGTTGCAGGCCGTAAAGTAACGTAAACAAGGTTAACATAAAAGTTAAATTCGGGCTCTAAGTTATAGATGCTGCACTGCTAACATTGGCTATACATTACTAACTTACTAACATGATAATTCATACATGCATCACAGTATGTCCGGATTTTGATTCGTAAACAGTTGGACGTTTTACATAATCTTGTATTAATATGAAACACAAACAAACAGATCCAACTCTGAAATTGCAGTTTATTATTGAGTCAACAAGAAATTACAAACAATGCGAAATCTACGTTAATTACAATGTTCTTTTACAGAACTCGGCATAACAGATAGCGGTTTATTGCCTCCTGGATGCGCGCGCATCCGGTATTGTTTATATACAAGAAACCCGTGTATTCATGCATACAGTTTCTGACAGAGCCATAGGGCATGTTGCAGGTTACAGTACCCAGTGAGCCAATGTATAGAAAAATAATGTAGGAACTAGATTTAAATATAAACATATACTTATAAAACGCTATTTAGGCTTCTGGAGTCGTTTTTGTGAGAAATTTTTACTTCCGCATTTGAAAACCGCCGAACCGGAAGTGACGTAACATGAGGGAGAGCGGTCAAAGTAAACAATAGGAAAGCAATGGATCGCAATGACAGCTCGGAAAGCTGGGGGAATTGTAGCCTAAATGTTTACTCGTATGATATATATAATTCATATATAAATGATATATATGATGATATCATATAATTATGAGCCTGATATGAAGCCAAGTGAGCAGGACAGGCCAGGATTAGACAGAACAACGGTGAGTTGTGGTGTGAGGAGAACAGGGCGAGAGAACAGTGTTAGCTTAGATGTATTCACGTTAGCCGACGATATGTATAACACTATGCTCAGATCACAATACTGTACATATTATTATCATCATGTATCAGGCAATAGCAAAGCTAGTATTTAGACCCTTAAGTTACCTGCATGTGTTGTGTGTGTCAGCCATTAGGAGACAGTTTCCAGAGGAAGAGGGACTTTATAAAGGCTTTGAATGGCCCCATTTGGTGACGATGAATAAAATAAATGATCACAATCACAACTGTCTTACTGTATAAAAACTTTATATGTAGAAACAGCCAACACAAACACTAAAGTCGGTTTGTACAGATTGAAAATGAATTATAGAACATAATATATTATATTTATAATAATAATAATAAGTGTCTGCTGCAGACTAATAACAAACACATAAATGCATTACATTACAAGTTTATGTAGGATATGTTAATGAATTAAATTAAGACAAGGCACATTTTCTAAAACAGATGTACAATAAGTGAGCTCTGAAGGATCCGTGAGCGTCATGTTTCCCGACGGCGGACCGTCACCGGGCGACCCGATGAAGGAGCCGAATTTCGACCCCCACCAAATTATTACCCCCCTAGTATTGGTAGGTTTAGGATTAGTTGTGGGGGAGGGGTTAAGATTAGGGGTGGGGAAGGATTAGGCAATCAGGTAGGCTACTGACTTCAACGAGGGGGGTAATAATTTGGCAGGGGGTCAAAATTCGGCACAACGGCGAACGACTTCCTCGTGTGACGTCATATGACGCGATGGTGAAAAAAAAGCGGTTTTCAACACGGTCAAGGAAACTGTCACGTTTTCTATTAAATTTGTGCCCTTATGTCTTGCAAAACAATTTTTAATCCTGCATTTACTTTTCATATGGTATTTTCATACAAGGTTATATTAATTTTGAAAAAAGAAAAAAACCTGCAACATGGGCTTTAACCCTTTCAGACACTGAATTTATTTGAGTTATTAGTTTGTTTAAATTGGCCATAAACTAGTTACAAACCCTTTAACAAATTGTGCATTGTGGTTTCTGCTTGTAATTAGTAGGATCAGGTGCATATTCAATCCAACAGCTATGCTTTATAGTTGTAAGTATTTGTATAAATGTTTATTCTTTAACATCGTTTGAATCAACCGTGCTGTATTGTGGTAATAAATATTAAAAATAACTATAATTCAGAAGGACCATCATCACCTGCTTTCCCCCAAACTAAACAACATTAAACATTCATGTTCATTAAATCGAAATATTCCTGCTTTAAACTTTTATGTCAAGTGCTGAAAGGGTTAAATCAGGGGTTTTCATCTTTTAGATTCCACTGATCCCAAAATATGATCATCATCGTCATCCTCAAATTTGAAAGGCAGATATATATATATATATATATATATATTTTAAATGCAAATCGATTAAATGCATCAAACATAAAGGTTTGTGTTTATATATTATGTGTCCATCTATCTATCATGTATATTTGTGTATAAAGTACACACACACATTTAGATTATGATATATATATACACACACTCATATATTATATAAACACAAAAACTCTGAATATGAATACAGGTATCCATCAGTATTGATTAATTGAGAAACCAAAATAAAATTATTCTTAACCCAGTTTGAGAAAAACAATGACTTATTTTTATAGATAATATCACAATTATTCCAAATAAAGTACCGGTGAGGACTAAACTTGTGTTTATAAATTAGGTGTCAGGCCAAAAGTGCTTGTTTATGAAAATTTGACAATTTAAGGGGCAATTTGGTGTAATTACATAACAATAGGAAAGGGAGACCACCCACCTTAGAGAAAACAAGACTAGGAAGAGTATTCCAGAATGAATCAGGGTTAGTTAAGTACTGTTTTAACCAATTTATCTTGAAAGTATAATTTAAAGAAGTCAAATCTAGAAAGTTTAGACCACCACGTTCATAATTATTAATAACCACAGACTTTTTAACATAATGCCTCTTATGCTTCCACAGAAAATCAAATATCATTCTATCAATATCTGCACATGCAGCTTTATCCACATATAAGGAGAGAGCAGGGTAAGTCATTCTTGAGATACCCTCAGCTTTAGCAATAAGAGTTCGTCCTCTCAGAGATAAATCTCTCTGTAACCATGAATTGAATTTCCTTTAAGCTTTCCCAACAACTGGGTCAAAGTTCAGTCTGCATCTGACTTTATCATCCTTATATGGATATACCCAGATAGGTCACCTGTGACTTAACTGGAATACCATAAAGAGAGAGAGAAGGACAGGTTTTAATAGCTAACAGCTCACATTTATTGAGATTTAAGTTTAAACCGGAAGCTTTAGAGAAAAATTTGATGTATTGGATTGCAATCGGAATCTGTAATTCGTCTTTTAAAAACAGGGTAGTGTCGTCAGCTAGCTGACTAATAAGTATATGTTTGTTGGCAATAGTAATACCTTGCAGATGAGTACTCCGAAGAAAGGAGGAAAGAAGTTGTGCAGCCACAAGAAATAAATAAGGGGATACAGGGCAGCCTTGACGAACTCCTCTTGACAATTGAAATCTAGGCGAGGTACCCGATTTATGGTTGATGGAACAGTTGGCATTATTATAAAGAGTTCTTATAAACTTGCAGAATGGATCACCAAACCCAAGCTTTTGGAGAGCTAGAAAAATAAACTCGTGTTCAAGAGAGTCAAAAGCGTTGTAAAAATCTACAAAAAGAATAAGACTGTCATCATCAATTAATTCGCTATAGTCTAATAAATCTAGAACAAGTCGGATATTGTTTGCTATGTGTCTTTTTGGCATAAATCCTGATTGAGTCTCATCAATAACTGAACTCAGAACACACTAAAGTCTTTTGGCCAAAGCCCAAGCTAATATTTTATAATCGTTATTAAGAAGACAGATTGGCCGCCAATTATCTATCAATGTTGTATCTTTTGTAGGTTTAGGTATCAGAGTTAAAAGCCCTTGAGTTAAGCTAGAAGGCAAAGTTTTTGACTGAATACTCTCCAAAAACATCTTTTGCAGGAACGGTGCCAATTCTTCAGCAAAGCTTCTATAAAACTCGGCCGTTAGGCCATCGGTTCCAGGAGATTTGTTATTTTTAAGGCCCTCAATCCCCTCAGTTACTTCAGTGATAGTTATAGTTTTATCACAGGCAAGCTGTTCATCTTTAGATATTGATTTAACCTCATTTAATGACTGAAAAAAAGGGAGTCCTTACAGTAATTAGATTTCTATAGTTTTGAATAGAAGTTACTACAAAAAGAGGCAATATCCTTAGAATTATCTGTCAAAATGCCATTGATTTGCAGAGAACTAATAGAAAGATTCCTAGAGTTGTGTTTTTCCATTCTAAAAAAATAAGCAGAGCTTTGTTCACCTTGTTCTAGCCATTTCCTCCTTGAACGAACATAAGAGCCTTCAGCTTTGTATTTATAAATATTGTCTAATTTCGATTGGAGCTCTGCAAGTTCTGATAGATCAGTTTCCGATAAGCTTCCCTGAATTTTGCTCTGAAGTGTTATGATCTTTGATATGACCTTCTCCCCTTCATTCCTTCTCTGTTTTGCCAAATTGCTGCTAAAATGTCTAATACACATTCCTACTTCATATTTTAACAAAACATTTTTCAGAAGAAGCTTTCACCCAGTAATATCGAATCAGAAAGGAAATTATTTTTTTCATTTAATCATGCTTAAGTAGAGATGAATTCATTTTCCAATAAGAGGCTCTAGAATTTGAGTGTCCTGTGGATAGAGGAGTAGAAAGAAGAATAGTGTGGTGATCCGCTAAGGGAGAGGGAAGAATACTAACCGAAACATTATAATCTTTGAAAGAGTATGGTACAAGCCAATAATCTAAACGAGAAAGTCTTGAGCGATTCTTGTTACCCCATGTACAGTATAAGATTTAGTATTTGGAAACTTCTCCCTCCAAATATCAACTAAATCCAACTTCTCCATGAACATTTTCAATTTTAAATTAGGAGAAGTAGGAAATCTATCAAGATTAATTTTCTGTGAGAAAATTAATTAAACATTAATTAAAAAATTAATTTTAATTTTAATAATTAATTAAAAAATTAATTATGTTAAAAATTCACGCGCTTTTGCACCACCTGCTGGTGAGGTCGACAGCAGATTGAGAGTATGCTCGGTAATCTACTGCTTTTCCAGCAGTTCCTTTGAATTTACTGTCTAATTTGAACCACTGAATTTGTGGAAGTGAATTTGCCAAGCGAAATGAAATGGACCGAAAATTGCCTGTTGAATATTATAGGTTGTATTTTTAAACAGTTTGAATATTTTGGAAGTGAAATATGAAAGGTGAATATGGATTATTGAATTTTTAATAATGAAAATGTGTTTGAAATGTTTTTAATTGAAATATTCACAGCTTAAATATTCAACCATGTTGAATTTCAGCCCATAAAAATGCAAGCCCTAAAAATACAGTGCATTAAAATGCAAGCATGGTTATTGCAATGCCTATTTTTTTTCAAGTAGTGCAATTCAACAGGCTTTTTGTTTCAAAAACATTTGACATTATTTTACTTCCATAAACCATAATAAAATTTTGTCTCCTATCTCATCAAGTAACAAGTCATTTTACCTAGAGGTATTATACCCATAAATGTTTACCAATAAAACAAATATATTAATAATACAAATTACCAAAATAAGAAAGTGCCCCATAGGATCTATATAACTCTGTAACACTGAACCTGTGAAATGGTTTTTCACTATCATAACACCAGCAGAATGTTCTGAACCATGAGCCATCCAAACCTCATTGCCCCATTGGTTTTTCCAAAAAGTAATGTCATTGGAAACAGAGTGAGACTCCTGGAAAAAGTAAAAGTCAGTTTTAAAAGCATACAAAAACAACGCTTTGCTCTTTACATTGTCATGCAACGCCCTGGCATTGAGAGAAACAATTGAAATAGACATTCAAAAGAACAGAACAAGAGATAATAGAACAAAAATACCAGTAGTAGAACCCTCAAGGGAAAAAAAGTGCATCGGTAGCTGACTAACTGTATACATGAAATGTCACACCCTTTATTTACACCCTGTCTGTATTTTTTGTCTTTTTTTTTCATGGAAGTTGTTGATCTAGATTAGCTGTTTCAAGTTTGTTTGCATGGAATTAAACTCTATACAGGTGCTGGTCATAAAATTAGAATATCATCAAAAAGTTGATTTATTTCAGTAATTCCGTTAAAAAAGTGAAACTTGTATATTATATAGACTCATTACATGCAAAGTGAGATATCTCAAGCCTTTATTTGTTATAATTTTGATTATTATGGCTTACAGCTTATGAAAACCACAAAATCAAAATCTCAGAAAATTAGAATATTACATAAAATCACACAGTAATTACACAGTAATCCCATGGTCATTGAACCAGGTTTTGGTTCTTTTGGCAGTGTGGGCCGGTGCAAATCCTGCTGGAAAATGAAGGAAGCATGAAGTGCTCTAAAAATGTCCTGGTCGACGCCTGCGTTGACTCTGGATTTAATAAAGCACAGTGGACCAAAGTCCTCTTTTCTGATGAGAGCAAATTTTGCATCTCATTTGGAAACCAAGGTCCCAGAGTCTGGAGGAAGAATGGAGAGGCACACAATCCAAGATGCTTGAAGTCCAGTGTGAAGTTTCCACAGTCTGTGTTGGTTTGGGGAGCCATGTCATCGGCTGGTGTTGGTCCACTGTGCTGTCCACTCAACGCAGCCGTCTACCAGGACATTTCCAGAGCACTTCATGCTTCTTTCAGCAGACAAGCTTTATGGAGATGCTTCCTTTATTTTCCAGCAGGATTTGCACCTGCCCACACTGCCAAAATAACCAAAACCTGCTTCAATGACCATGGTATCACTGTGTAATTACTGTGTGATTTCATGTAATATTCTAATTTTCTGAGATTTTGATTTTGTGGTTTTCACAAGCTGCAAGCCATAATCATCAAAATTATAACAAATAAAGGCTTGAGATATCTCACTTTGCATGTAATGAGTCTATATAATACACAAGTTTCACATTTTTAATGGAATTACTGAAATAAATCAACTTTTTGATGATATTCTAATTTTATGACCAGCACCTGTATAAGCTCCAATTTCCGAGTTTTTGTTTCCACCCAGAAAGGACGGTGTAGACTGGGGTTTGGAGAGCCTAGGGTTGCCAGCTGTCCCGTAAAATACGTAAGCGTATTCACTCTTAAAGCGGTAAGGAGTTGAGTTCACTATTCATTCCAAACGTTCTGTACAATTTGAGTCTTATATAATTGTGTGTGAGTAAAATGTTTTAGCCAGTTTAGTTTTTTAACTGCCTGATGTGCTGCTATTGTCTCAGACACAGTGCTACCTTATATTTCATTCAAACGTATTTTTGGAAGTCACTTTAACATTACTTTTATTATGGAGGCATTTGTTTTTATTCTTGTTTATGTTCAAGGCTGATCACTTCCTTTTCATTAATATTTTCAGATCAGAAAATGTCACAAACAAATGGTTCATTGCTGGGTCGTCTGATGTTGGCTGGTATCATCTCTCTGAGCATCATGTTTTTCTGTTTTTCACCTCCAAAAAACTGTCCTCTTCCACTTCCTAGACCTGAACAAAACAAGTCTGCCGAGAGCAAGAGTTCTCTTCCTTATGCAGTAGAAGACAAACCTGTTCTTTTGATATGGATCTGGCCTGAAAATCACAGGTTTGACTTCAATGTTTGCAAAACAATTTACAATATCGATGGTTGTCAGTTGACGGATAATAGATCTCTCTACAGCAATGCAGACGCTGTCTTCCTTTTTCACAAAGCCATTAGTTGGGACCTGACCAAACTTCCTCCATCTCCTCGTCCTCCGTTCCAGAGGTGGATTTGGTTTCATGTCGAATCACCGACCAACACTCACAAAAAAACAGGTCTGGAAAACCTGTTCAATCTCACTCTCAGCTACAGACAGGATGCTGATATTCCTGTACGGATGAAATTAAACACCAGGAAGAAACCAGATGAGGAGTTTGTAATTCCCAAAAAGGACAAACTGGTGTGCTGGATTGTGAGTAACAATGGTGCCAGATCAGGTGTCGGCACAAGGAACAAGTTTTACCAAGAACTCAGCAAACACATCCAAGTGCATCTGTTCGGAAAGGCTTATGCAACATTTCTTAGTTATGACGAATACTATCCTACCCTAGCTAGCTGCAAGTTTTACCTTTCCTTTGAGAACTCCATCCACAAGGACTACATCACTGAGAAGTTAAATGGGCCGCTTGCTGCAGGAACCGTCCCTGTGGTTCTGGGTCCTCCCAGAAGAAACTATGAAAACTTTGTTCCCGGCGATGCCTTCATTCATGTGAATGACTTCCCAGATGCAAAGTCACTAGCAGAATATCTGCTTCAGCTGGACAAGGACGATGAAGCATATCGCAGGTTCTTTAACTGGAGGAAATATCTCTCTCCAACTCCTCATTTAATACTAAAAACCCAAGAGTTTATTCTGCCTATTTGCACTGCCTGTGACCATATAGCACAACACAGAGAATATAAAGAAGCTCATGATATTTATAAATGGTATTTCAATTAAAGTCACCTCAGATTTTGGAGTTTGTTAAAAAATAGTGATTAATTTTTCTACATGTATTTTTTTGATAATCATTAAGGGCCAAGCTCTGAAAGTAGGCACCTCTTGAAATCGTTAGCGTTCCTATTATTATTATTATTATTATTCCGTATGTAAGTCTATGGCAGCCCATAGAACCGCTTGCGGGAAAGTTATGAAATTTGGCACACTGATAGAGGACAGTCTGATCAGTCACCATAGTAAATTTGGAGTCTCTAACTCAATCCCTCTAGCACCACCAACTGTCCAAAGCAAAGTTTCGCTCATGTTTATGCTAATAACATTTGAACCGTAAAGGCTAGAAACAAAAATCTTGTGTCCTCTGATTACGTGTCTCAAGCCGATCATTTTCTGTCATGGAAATCTTTCCGCCATTTTGAATTCCTTTTTGAACTCCTCCTAGACGGTTGGTCCGATTTTCATGAAAATTTAAGCAGATCATCTTCAGACTATGCTGACAAAAATTTATGGAATTCAAGTTGATTCATCAAACCATTCTCAAATACCGCGCAAACTAATTGTATGTAGCGCTTGTAAAAACAGACTTAAGGCTGTATGTCTGCAACGCTTTATCTTATTCAGACAAAACTTGGTACATGTCATCACAAGCATGACCTGAGGTGACATGCTGCGCAGCACCACCTACTGGTCCGTAGATACGAAAAATGGCTCTTTTTGCTTATAACTTCTGAACGATTTGTCCAAAAATAATAAAAGTGGTCTCGTTAGATACAGGGCATCATGCCGAGTCGACGAGTCATGCCGAGTTAGACTAATATCTAATTTTCCCATATTGGCCATTTTGGATGTCGGCCATTTTAAATTTTGTACTAAAATGCTGTATTTTATGAACGGATGAACATAGCGTTACGAAACTCTCTATGGGTCGTCAATACAATGCCCTGAAGGAGCCTGAGAAGTTTCAAACCACCTAGTGGTAAAATTTATTTTTCAAATACTTAAAACTCTAGGTGTGGTGGACTTATTTTCACACGAGATAGGTTCCTGAATCTTTGCCGAGTCCAACGATACCAAACATGTTAGGTTTCGCCTTACTGTTCGTGTAGCGTTGTGATTTAGCACTTAAAAAACATTTGCCAATGTCTTCGAAACCCTTAGACCGATCGAGACGAAACCATCGTAGGAAGTTTGGAAACATAGGTCGTTGGCTTTATATGACTGCCCAAATGATATTTTCACCAATTTTGACACACACATGTATGGGCTCACTCTGAGAACACAAAAAAAGCGGTGGAACTGCACCACTTGGTGGCGCTATAATAGAACAAAACAAGGACATTGCCATTAATTACAATATAATATCATGATATTAAATTTAAATGCTACACTTTACGAATGCATTGTGGCTCTTCAGCTATCAGGTTAACCATAAGCTACATTAGCATTAAGATAGCTTAGCATGCTAAATTGGTTAACATGCTTTTGTGTGCTAATTCTTACACTGAAGTCTCTCCTTGTTTGGTAGGTCCCGTCCCAGTTTGGTAGGTTAGCGTCAACTGAGTGGTGCAAGCTGCTAAACCACGTGTCACGAGCCCCGAACCATTCAGGTCGTGGGTTTGAATCCTGTGTGGCACATGCCCAGACCACAATATAGGTACAGTGGCCAGAAGTGGTGCAAAGATGAGTTAGTTCCAGACATGGTGACTATATGAGAAGGAACTCAATAAATAAGACATGTGGTGCATATAAAAATTATTAATTTTGAGTTGATTCTCACTTGAATTATGGAACATAGGCATCTTAATGAATGCATGTCTTCCCAGTGGCGTGACAGGCATCTGATCCAGAGATAGTGGGTTCAAGTCCCGTGTGGAACGACTTTAGAAAAATTGTGTGGAATATTGTGTGATTTTGATTCCTTTATTATTCAATTGTACTATCTTTCTTTCTCTTGGATTAGAAATACGTATGTTTTTGTTCATTCTGTGTTCATTCTCATCTGAACTTCTGTTCATTTTGAGTTAATTTTCACCTGCACTTCTGAACCAGCTGTTTATTCATGTTCAATCTGCACTGCTTCAGGGGCTTGGCCCCGTATCGCTGCTTGCAGCTATATTTTCTAATTAGTTTTATGACTGATCACTTGTGTAATGATGTAAAAACGAAAAAAGAAATGTCCCTTTTTTAGGATACTGTATTTTAAAGATCATTTTGTAACCCAGATAAGCTTTACAGATCTTTATTGTATAGTGTTTTTCATACTTGTTCAATGAATCAATTTATTAAACAAACAATTATTGCACATGCATGTGTGGAAGGTTTACACTTTTGGTTTACAGGCGGAAGACAATTAAAATCACAGATACAATAGCTTAGGAAACCAAGGAGACGTTTCTACTGTCTCTGAAATACACCAGGAGAAAGATGCCCAGGGTCCCTGATCTCCTGCATGCAGGCCCAGACTGGCCATCGGGAGCACCGGGAGAATTCCTGGTGGCCTGGCGACTAATAGAGTGCCGAAGTTATGACTTCACTTTGTAGGCCAAAACGCGGAAGTGAGTTAGCATTTTAGCACTTCCGGTTCCCTCGCCCTAAAGTCTATGGGTTTTTTGAATGGGTTTTTGCTAAATCGCCTGAAATAAGGTCTGTGGTTAACAAAGCCTCTAAATATTTTCACGTTTTGATCTATGACATAAAACACACCAGTTATAACCTGCTTGTGATTTTTTAAACTGTATTGTGTCTTAAAAACGGTGGTTGCTAACAAGTTGCTAAAAGGGACTACATCCTTTGGCGGGGACTTTAGACGTCATCATGACAAACAGAAATCTCTCACTAGCCCGCGTTTCAGCCTCACGTTCTTAGAAGTTTACCTTTCAGTTAATATACATAACGTTATATATTTAGTCTTTTCAAATTGTAGTTTTTCCAAATATTGTTGTACACAGAATTCTGTGATATTAAGGTAACCGATTACCAGTTCTTTATTTCTGTGGAAAGACTGTAGCGTCGTTTCTCGGTCAACTATAAATCAATGACTTTTCAACACATTCAGCGATCGCCCGGTAAACCAAATAGCAATGCTTAATAAATCATAAAGATAACTATAGTAGATCAATGTTGTTCCAATATTGTTGCTATCAACATTAATAACATCAGGTTTTCATCTATATGGTAATGGTGATTCAACATTTATTTTGCATTGAAATTTCAATATCAACCATAATGATGATTCAGATGGAAAAACAATGTTTATTCAATGTTGGCTTGCTGTCTGGGTTCATACTCCCTGAGACAGGATAGCGCTGATGTGCCTAAAAATGTTCCACCACCCATGGATGAAGAGGAGGAAATGGCTACACAATTTATGGTTTACTTATTTTATGATAATAAAGATGTTTACTACAACTCTTGCTGTAAGGCAGGGATCAGCAACTCCGGTCCTGGAGGGCCACTGTCCTGCAGAGTTTAGCTCCAACCCTAATTAAACACACCTGAACAAGGCAATCAGTGTTTTCAGGATTACTAGATAGATACAGGCAGGTGAGTTTTTATCAGGGCTGAAGCTAAACTCTGCAGGACAGTGGCCCTCCAGGACCGGAGTTGCTGATCCCTGCTGTAAGGTTTATGTGGCTCAGTGATTAGAGCATTTTGTTAACTGTGCAAAAGGTTGCGAGTTCAATTCCCAGAGAACACGATATGTATAGCCCGAATGCACTGTAAGTCGCCTGTCTGACAAATACCAAGAATTAAAAGTGTAACAATTGTATACTACTTGTATAGCCTACTATTGTAACTACACTCCAGCAAGCTCACAGTAATGTGAATGTGAGATAAAATTTACTACACTGGCTCTCACATTGGGGCTTGTGGATTACCAGGTAAAAATATGTTAACAAAATGAGTATATATGGTTTATTTAGGGAACTGTTACAGTTTTGTGTTTCTGAGTTCTGTTTTTGTATCTGTTTCTGTGATCCGTTTCCCCCTGTCTTCTGTTGATTTTGGTCTAGTCCTGTTTTTCCCGGTCTGTTTTATGATTTCATCCGTGTCACCTGTTCTGCCCTCGTTAAGTCTTGTCAGCTGTGTCTTGTTCCCTGATCTGTTCTCCTGTGTATTTAAGCCCTGTGTTTTCCTTCAGTGTTTGTCGGTTCTACGTTGATGTATAGTGTGTGTACTGCCCGTTGTTCCCGTGTTTAGAGATCTTTGGATTTAAACTCTTGAATTGAACTCTTGAACTCCTTCTACCTGCACCACACCTGTAACAGGAACATATGGTTTAATTATAATATATTATAATAAGCATTTGTTGATGCTATTGGACAATTCTCTTTAAATTCAACATATATAATTATATACAAGTTAATACAACTATTATATTAAATGTTTGGAATTGAACTGTGTTATGCTTGTTCAGAGATTATTTGTATAGTTATCTCAAATACATAGAACACTATTATAACTCCTCTGTCTCTCCCTAGTTTTACTTACTCGATTAACCTTGTCCCTCATGCTGGCCCTTACAATACCGGCAAGTAAACCAGCATCTAAGCTGCACTGTTCATGTCCAGATTTATAGTGGTTCTCTCCTCGATCTATGGTTTTTCTATCGTCTAAGAAAAAGGACATAAGATTGGAAATTGATACGGCCATAGCTATCGTTAGTGCTTCTGAGATGGTAAAAGCGCGTTTTTTTTCTGGCGAATTAGCAAATGGTATGCAAAAATACAGTCAAACATAATACAGTGAAAGATAATCTTAAAGTTTATTTGGGGCACAATGATCAGGCATAATAATCTTAATCACAAAGAAAATATTATTAAGGTTTATATAAACTAACAAAATAATAAACGAATAAATAAAACATTAACAAAAGATAAAAAATAAAAAAAATCTCAGAGAGGCACGCATAAACAAAATTAGTTTCTAACATTTTTGGAAAAAACGAATGGGCAATATTTCTCATGAAAAAGTGGATAAGTGTTCATACCATAGGTTCATACTATGGACTGTAAAAAATAGGTTCATACACAGCGCAGATCATAATGAGCGAGCGAGTGAGTTTTTTAAATAAAGTTTGAGGAAGCTTGATGATGACGTTGATCCGCGACCATGGTGTGCTGTAGTGCTGTAGTCCGTTTATAGCCTACCGTTAGCATTTTATATCTGACGGCTTTATTTAGGCTTCAAAATGTATAAATTTTGGATTAACTTGTAAAGATTATCTTGATAGACAAAACGTGTAAGGGTCACAACTCTTTGTTGAACACAGATCTTATTTTTTGCGATTTTACAAAAGTCTATGGGGAAAATGCATAGCTTTTTGATCGAGGGAACCCATGCGCCGCTAACTTCCGGGTTGTCCTACAAAATGACGTCATAACTTCGGCACTCTATTTGGCCTGCTGCCAGCCAGCGTTTTTAAAAAAAATTTTTTTTTTATAATTTATTTATTTATTAATATTATTATCATTGTTATTATTATTATTATTATTATTATTATTTATACTACTACCTTTACCATTGATCATTTTCGAATTCGTCATTCAATGAAATTATTATTATAAAATAAAATCATGAATCTGTTAGTCTTGACTGGCAAGGCTACGATTCGACTTTAAGCCTCAGCCAAACGGTTAAACAGAAAATGCAGTGAGCAACTCCCGATGATGGAGAGAAAACGGCCAGGTGGAGCAGAGAGGGAAAGGACAACGAAAAAGAAAGCACTCAGAGAACAAGCATCAAAATTATGTAAAATGAATGACCTGTTCAGAGCTTCAAGTGCAGGTCATTTTCATCTGTATATACTGTACCTTTTTCTTCGTTAAATTAGTATTGAAATGCTAGCATATGTAAGCGGTATAGCGCCCCTATTATCGTCACTCAAAATACTGTATGCTAAATAGGGTTGGGTACCGAAACTCGGTTCCAATAGGGAACCGGTTCCGACGTAAACGGTAGTAACCAGACCGAATAAGAACGAAACTTTCGGTGCCTGATTTCGGTGCCTGACGTTTTTTACCGCCCCCTATAAAACATCTCGCGGCACGAATGATCCAATAATAAAACATCTCCAGTTAACCAGCAGAGCGTTCATTTAGTTCGTTTGTTAAATAAGAGATCTAGCGCTGAAATGTGTTTTTTAAATCAAGTGATCAAAGTGCTCGTTGCAGCTGCGATCAGTGGCGCTGATACAGTGTTTTCTCTTGGCTCGCGCACACACTTGGCTTCACTCTGACGCGCGCTTCAATACGTTGCGGAGATCGATCTATTTATAAGGCGCCGTCTATATGATTATGTGCGCGGAGAGTTTGTGTGTGCGTGCTCGCGTCTCAGATGAGTATGTGCGCGGAGAGTTTGTGTGTGTGTGTGTGTGTGTGTGTGCTCGCGTCTCAGATGAGTATGTGCGCGGAGAGTTCCGCGCGTCTCGTGTGTGTAGAGTTTGCGTGTGTGTGCGTGAGCGACTTTAGAAGTTGTGCATTTCATATGTATTAGTTTGAGCATTCAGCAGTATACATGTATGTGTGACTACCTAGTGTACGTGTATGCAAGGGTTTCATATGTGCGTGAATGAAGTTTGATTTAAGCCCTAGACGTCGCCTCATATCTATTCGTTCTGGTGAAATCTCAAAATATAATGGACACAAAGTGTCCCTGCTTGATATACAACCACTGATGAGCATAATCGGTTTAAAAAAAAAAAAAAAAAAAAAAAAACTACGAATGCGGATTAGAACCCAAAACCTCTGACACGCTTGACTAAAGTTCAAGTTCAGCTGCCAGTGTTCCTCTTCGGGTAAGTCTAGTATTTTAATGCCAACTGCAAATCTTGAATATCAAGTATGAAGTATATCAATATCAAGTATATTTATATGGCTATACTGTGTGTTAAATATTTCTGCTCAGTGTCAGATATTTCTCTGTTTTGTAAAAGTCATAATATGAGAAAACAAAATTTTGATCTTAACTCAAGTGTTTTGTGCTACATCAGTAGCTTTTTAAAGGGCACAATTTTTCATTTAATCAGAAATCAGAAAATCTTTTTCAGAAAAACAGACACACAGACACACAGACACACAGACAGAGGTATTATTTTTTTGATAAAGTGTGTGCGGTTTAGTTTTCTTAAGTACCGTTTCAAGAACCGTTTAAGCACCGGAACCGTTTGAAAAATACCGAGTAGGTACTGGTATCGGATAAAACCCAACCAATACCCAACCCTAATGCTAAAGGAGATGAATATCATTTAGTGTAAAGTTACATTAGTAATTTAGCAGGCAAATATTAACATTTATGTACTGGGAGCAGGGAGACAGGAGTGATGCAGACATCAACAAAAAATAATGCAATAACATTTTATTAGGCAATTTAGAAAATTATGTCTGCTCATTTGTGAGGTTTAAAACGTTTTTCCTTTCCTTAAGTGAATATACCGTTCAAGAGAAAGCCTTTAATTATTTTACACGGCCCCAGCCTAAGGATTTAGACCAATAAATGTAATTTAGGAAAAAATAGGGTTGTCCGTGTTTCTAAATTTTATTTGGGTGCATAGGATGGGCCTGGATGGGTGTAGGATTTCCCGGCCTGAAATTGTGTCCCAGTCCGGCCCTGCCTGCATGAACATGTTATAGTCCTGCGGGAGGAGGAATGAGGACTGCAAATGTGAACAGAGCAATACACACCAATGTGTGTAATGTAAGACGCCTAAGACAGAGCTACAGGTCTGGGACAAACCATGTGTGATCATGTGTCCCCGCATATTGACCTGATATTGACCCCCGCTCTGCTCAGAGACTCATTATTCAATGTCTGACTGAAACTTGTTCGGTTTATGTCTCAGTTGTTAAATCACAAATATTTAAACATGTTAAGAGAAATTTGCTGGAAATAAAGCAGTTGAAAGTGAGAGGACATTTCTTGAGTTTATATATATTTTTCATGTCTTTCATTGTTGCCTGGTTGTTCTGTAATACAAATGTTAACAAATAAAGACGCATACAGACTAATACTGACTCATCCTTGGTTGCGGTAGCAACTTGTTAGCATCTATTTAAATCACACTGTTTTTATTATATAGCCTATTATATTATATTATATTATATTTACTATTATTATATTATAATTAGGCAGTGTCAAGGAATAAGGTAGGCTATATATACAGTCTTTGAAATTTCCAACCTTCTTGCATCGACTATTTTGCACTGCTTAAAATATTTATTTACTATTTACACATGGTCTAAAAATTTATTTACACTGGCAAACGTATTGTACATATAATATTGAATACAATTTTTTTAAAACTGCTACCTCATAATCATAACATTTGTACGTTTTTGACATAAAAGTTCAAATTTAAACTCTTATGCCAGGACAAAAGAGGGCGCCAAACTCAAACAGTCAAACAGGAAGTGACGTGCTTGAAACGTGTTTTATCCCTATGGTTGTATCACAGCAGCCGAGATGTTCTGGGTTAAAAGCAATCATGAGATTATTATTTTTTTAAATTCGTCGTTAAACTCATCAGCTATTTATTTTATAACCCTGGTTTAGCGTTTTATTTACTCAAACACGTAATCGTCCTTCATCTTCACTCTTGTCTAAATGAATTGCACCCCGTAGGAAGTACTTAAAGGTTTGTAGTTTATATTTGATCTGTTTCATAAAGTTCAACTGCTATTTTAGTTTTCCGTTTTTCTTGTGAAATAATATGTTCCTCTCTAAAATGATTCTGAAATGCTTCGATTTTCTTAAATACTGTCATATTCATGCATACAGTTTCTGACTGTTCTTTAACCCTTTCAGACACTGAATTTATTTGAGCTATTAGTTTGTTTAAATTGGCCATAAACTAGTTACAAACCCTTTAACAAATTGTGCATTGTGGTTTCTGCTTGTAATTAGTAGGATCAGGTGCATATTCAATCCAACAGCTATGCTTTATAGTTGTAAGTATTTGTATAAATGTTTATTCTTTAACATCGTTTGAATCAACCGTGCTGTATTGTGGTAATAAATATTAAAAATAACTATAATTCAGAAGGACCATCATCACCTGCTTTCCCCCAAACTAAACAACATTTAACATTCATGTTCATTAAATCGAAATATTCCTGCTTTAAACTTTTATGTCAAGTGCTGAAAGGGTTAAATCAGGGGTTTTCATCTTTTAGATTCCACTGATCCCAAAATATGATCATCATCGTCATCCTCAAATTTGAAAGGCAGATATATATATATATTTTACTAGCGCTGTCAAATCGATTAAATGCATCAAACATAAAGGTTTGTGTTATGATATATTATGTGTCCATCTATCTATCATGTGTATTTGTGTATAAAGTACACACACATTTAGATTATGATATATATATATATATATATATATATATATATTTACACTCATATATTATATAAACACAAACTTTTATGTTAGATCTGCTTAATTGCGATTAAATGATTTGACAACGCTAATTTTTTTTTACATTTAAATGCCAACTTTATACTGAAAAAATGCATGAAATATTTTTTGGAAAGTATTTAGTGTATATTATGTTATGTTTTTTTATATTCACTATAATACTGTACTAGATGTATTATTTATTTCTTTGAGTCTGTTTTTTTTTGTAAATCAATTTATTTATTTTAATCATTTTATTTTAGTGACCTAATTAGTTCCTTTAGTCTTATTTTTTTATTATTCATTTATTTGTACATTTTAAACACTTTTTTTCTCTAAACGTTGCCACGAACCCATAGCACTTCCTTGCAGTGTATGTATAAAAAATATTTATAATATTTTTTTTCACAGTATAAATTTAGAATTTATACACACACATGTATGTATGTATGTATGTGTATATATATATATATATATATATGTATGTATGTATGTATGTATGCGCCTTTTAAATTAGCAGACGTTGGTATTTTGAGGACAGTGGCATCTAAAAGCTTGAAAAGCCCTGGGTGAAAGATCAGTTTAGCATGTGTTTTGATGAGTTCGGCTCTGATATGACTCTGAAATGCTCTGCAGTGTCGTCATGCCCGTCCAGTGCAGTAACTGCGTTCAGAGACGGGCCGTGCTCAAGCGGCCCAAGACTGCACACTCCCTCTGCAAGGACTGCTTCTTCTGGGCTTTTGAGGAGGAGATCCATCAAACCATCACGTCTGCTGCACTCTTTAATCAC
Organism: Squalius cephalus; assembly: GCF_949319135.1. Classification (NCBI taxonomy): domain Eukaryota; kingdom Metazoa; phylum Chordata; class Actinopteri; order Cypriniformes; family Leuciscidae; genus Squalius; species Squalius cephalus. The sequence continues at coordinate 3,101,086 of NC_137137.1, forward strand.
GGGGAGACCGTGGCCATCGGTGCCTCGGGCGGGAAGGACTCGACCGTCCTGGCCCATGTGATGAAGCTCCTGAACGAGCGCTATGGGTATGGGCTGAACCTCCTGCTGCTGTCGGTGGATGAGGGCATCACGGGTTACAGAGATGATTCCCTGGAGACGGTGAAGAGGAACCAGCAGCAGTATGAGCTGCCGCTGAAGATCGTGTCTTACGAAGAGCTGTACGGCTGGACGATGGACGCCATCGTGAAGCAAGTGGGCTTGAAGAACAACTGCACTTTCTGTGGTGTGTTTCGCAGGCAGGCGCTGGACCGAGGAGCCATGATGCTGAAGGTGGACAAGATCTGCACAGGCGAGTAATGTCTTTTCCAACATGTGTTTATGAGACCTTCTGCGAGACAAATGATGTGTTTCAGAGTTAATACATTGCATTGTGCCTTCTCAGGCTTAATTAATACACTTAAATAAATGCATCCTCTTTAGAGAATTTAATTCTCACATTTGAGTTTTTGTTACACATTTCCATTTTTATTCATTTACATTGGGGTAATTCTAAGACCATCCTCTACTGACGAACAATACTAAACATTAGACAAAGTTAAAATAAAAGAGAGCAGACTCAAAATTTTCCTTAAATTCACTTCTTGGAAGGATGTTGATGTCATTATTGATATATGGATAGTTCATCGGTTTAGACAGCTAAAGTATATATAGAGCCATTAAAGTCAGAATGCTAGCTTTTGATTTCATATATTGTGTTTTTTTTTGTGTAAAATGGGGCATATTTTAGGACCATTTTCATCACAGTCAAGCATGCAATTATTGCAAGTAATGCAAAAAATATATGATTTTTATTGTTTAATTTTTTTATTGTGTCATTTTTGTCGTACTGCCTTTATATATGCTCATTTAAATTAAAACTAAAACTGGCAATTGTTTAATTGCTTTCAAAAACTAATATTAATGTTCTTAAAATAGGCATTTTTGTACTACCGTTCAAAAGTCTGGGGTCAGTAAGATTTTTAATGTTTTTGAAAGAAGTCTCTTCTGCTCACCAAGGCTGCATTTATTTGATTAAAAAATACAAACAAAAAGTCATATTGTGAAATATTATTACAATTTAAAACAGCTGTTTTCTATGTGAATATACAGCAAAGTGTCATTTATTCCTGTGATCAAAGCTGAATTTTCAGCATCATTACTCCAGTCTTCAGTGTCACATGATCCTTCAGAAATCATTCTAATATGATGATTTGATGCTCAAGAAACATTTCTGATTATTATCAATGTTGAAAATAGTTTTTTACATTTTTATTTCATGATGCTATGATGATGAATAGAAAGTTCAAAAGAAGAGCTGAAATCTAAAGCTTTTGTACATTAAACACTACTGTTCAAAAGTTTGGGGTCAGTAAGAATTTTATTTTTGGGGGAAAGAAATTAAATAAATCAATACTTTTATTCATCAAGGATGAGTTAAACTGATCAAAAGTTACAGTAAAGACATTTATAATGTTAGAAAATATTCTATTTTAAATACATGCTGTTCTTTTGAACTTTCTATTCATCAAAGCATTTTGAAAAGAAATTGTACACAACTGTTTTCAACATTCAAAATAATAATAAATGTTTCTTGAGCAGCAAATCATCATCATCAGAATGATTTCTGAAGGATCATGTGACACTGAAGACTGGAGTAATGATGCTGAAAATTCAGCTTTAATAATAATAATAATAATAATAATAATAATAATAATACATTTTATTTATTTGGCGCCTTTCTGGACACTCAAGGTCGCCTTACAAGAAGGTTCATTAGAACAAACTAAAAACTTAACTAGGGTAAAAACTAGCATAAAAACAGGTTAAAATACATCAGTTAAAAGCAGTACAGGAGGATAATGCAGTAGTGGTCAGAGTAAGTAGGCTTGTCTAAACAGATGAGTTTTGAGTGTGGATTTGAAGTGTGGGAGTGAGTCAGAGTTGCGGAGGTCAGGGGGGAGAGTGTTCCAGAGCTGGGGAGCAGAGCGGCTGAAGGGCCTACTCCCCATGGTGACGAGGCGGGCTGGCGGGACAATGAGATGGAGAGAGGAGGAGGAGCGGAGAGAGCGGGCAGGTGTGGCAATATGAATGAGATCAGTTAGGTATGGAGGGGCGAGGTTATGGATGGCTTTGAAAGTGAGGAGCAGGATTTGTAGTGGATGCGGTGTGTGATGGGGAGCCAGTGGAGCTGTTGGAGGACTGGGGTGATGTGCTTAAAGGAGAACTCCGGTCAATTTTAACATAGAGCTCATTTTTTTGTAAATTTGGAGTGCTGTCAATACAGAGAACAACGACAAAAATCGGTGTTGCCTACACCGTGTTATCCTCTTTTTAAAATTTGCACCCTGTTGACTTCAATGGGGCAAGTTTTAAACCTGCTTTTAGCCTCTTAACATCCTTGATGTGTCATTACAAGTGTACAGGTCATGTGAGTGATTCCTTCAGAGTCAACACGGGTGAATCTGACTGCAGTAGATGTGAAAGATATGTATAAAAGTGATGTTATTTCAGCCAGCGCTCATACCTGTATTTACATCTTGTTTTCGGTCGAAGTCCACAGTAGTCGATTGTCGAGTTCACGCGCGTGATCATAGTAACTAAACCTATGCGCGTGAACTCGACAATCGACTACTTTGGACTTCGACCGAAAACAGGATGTAAATACAGGTATGTGCGCTGGCTGAATTATTATCATTTTTATTCATATCTTTCACATCTACTGCAATCAGATTCACCCGTGTTCACTCTGAAGTAGAGCCCTGCACGGGCCAAAAACTCCAGCCCTAACCCGGCCCTGGCCCGTGGTGTTCAAGCCCTACCCGACCCCAGCCCGACAACGCCTGCAATTTTTTCAGCCCGAACCTGACCCGACCCGAGACCAACATCAATCACTTTTAAGCTCTCTCTCTGACACGCGCGCGCTCTTTGATGCGCTCTCTCTCTCTCTGACGCGCGCTGTCTCTGCTACACACGCAAACACACACGTCACACGCTACTAAGAGGTAAACTTTTATTATAGGCCTGAAACATCATGCCCAAAAATATTGGACAAACTGTCCATTACACAGAAGCATAAACATGAAGGGAGAATATAGTGCTACGGGATCAAACCGCAAAAATAAGTAAATAAACGGCCTACCTTTCTTTGCTTTTCAACTCCCCACCATCCAACTTCTCCTTGATGCCCTGCATGGTCAACTGTCAGTGTCACCTGTTTAATGCACGTGAGTGACGCGCGTCGCGAGTGCGTGTATGTATACGTGTTGCGCTTGTGTTACATTCTTAGGCGATGTATAATATTTATAATAATCAATATAACAATATTTCATAGACACTTTGTGACGTGTGCTCTGCTGCACGTTAATTATATGCACAATGAGGAGAGAAGCTAAAATAAGCCCGAGCCCGACCCGAGCCCGATCTGTAAAAAAAAAAAAAAACGGCCCGAGCCCGGCCCGAATGGGCTTAGCCTGTCGGGCCCCGACGGGCTTGCAGGGCTCTACTCTGAAGGAATCACTCACAATGGCTGGGCACTTGTAATGACACATCAAGGATGTTAAGAGGCTAAAAGCAGGTTTAGTACTTGCCCCATTGAAGTCAACAGGGTGCAAATTTTAAAAAGAGGATAACACGGTGTAGGCAACACCGATTTTTGTCGTTGTTCTCTGTATTGACAGCACTCCAAATTTACAAAAAAATGAGCTCAATGTTAAAATTGACCAGAGTTCTCCTTTAATGGAGGGTGTGTGAGTGATGATGCGTGAGTGATGATGCGTGCAGCAGAATTCTGAACAAGTTGGAGTTTATGGAGGGTTTTTTGAGGGAGACCAAACAGGAGGGAGTTGCAGTAGTCGATTCGGGAAGTGACAAGGCTATGGACAAGAACGGCAGTGGAAAGAGGAGTGAGAGAAGGGCGGAGGCGGTGAATGTTCCTAAGGTGGAAGTAGGCTGAGCGGGTGATGTTATTGATGTGTGCAGTGAAGCTGAGGGTGCTGTCCAGGATGACACCCAGACTCTTTACCTGAGGGGAGGGGGAGATGGAGGAGCCGTCGATGAAAATTGAGAAATTGTTTATTTTACTTAAGGTGGATTTTGTGCCAGTGAGTAGAAGTTCAGTTTTATTGCTGTTAAGTTTGAGGTGAACCAGGACTTTATTTCATGAAGGCAGTTGGTTAGGGAGGAGGGTGGGAGTGTGCTGTTGGGTTTACTGGAGATGTAGAGCTGAGTGTCATCCGCGTAGCAATGAAAATGAATGTTGTGTTTACTGAAGATGTCACCAAGGGGGAGAAGATAGATCAGAAAAAGCAAGGGGCCAAGGACAGAACCCTGAGGAACACCAGAAGTGACAGGGAAGGGATGAGAGGTGAAGGACTTTAGCTGGATAAACTGGGAGCGGTCGGGAAAGGTAGGAGCGGAACCAGGTGAGGGGAATGCCAGTGATGCCGATGGAGGAGAGTCTGTCCAGAAGGATGGAATGCGAGATGGTGTCAAAAGCTGCACTGAGATCAATCAGAAGGAGGATGGATAGTGAACCGGAGTCAGCAGAAAGGAGGAGGTCATTGGTGATTTTGAGAAGGGCCGTTTCAGTACTATGGAGGGAGCGAAAGCCAGATTGAAATTGTTCATAAAGGTTATTGGAGGAAAGGTGGGTTTGGAGTTGAGCAGCAACAGTTTTTTCAAGAAGTTTGGAGATGAATGGAAGGTTTGAGATGGGGCGGAAGTTCATTCATTCATTCATTCATTCATTATTTATTTGTAGAGCACATTTAAAAACAACCCATGGTTGACCAAAGTGCTGAACAGGACAAAATAATCAATACAAGGAGGATATAGTAAAATTGCAAGAGCAGTCAATATGATTACAAGCATACTAGAATAAATAACACATTGAATATAATACAATTACAGGTTAAGAAAGTAGATTAAGGATCAGCATTAAGAAAGTGTCTTTTAAGCTTTGATTTGAAAGTGGCAACTGACGACTCTAATCTAATTGATAATGGTAGGCTATTCCATAATTTGGGGCCTGCTATTTCAAAGGCTCGGTCACCTCGATGTACAGAGAGCAATCCAAGGTTACTAGACCTAAGTGACCTGGGTGGGTTGTGGTAGTGTATTAGGTCCGATAGGTACCCCGGTGCTAGGCCGTGTAATGATTTAAAAACAAAAATTAAAATTTTGAACTCTATTCTCTTTCTAACTGGTATCCAATTTAGAGAGGTTAGGATAGGCGTAATGTGATAGAACTTTCGACTACCAGTCAACAGCCTGGCGGCAGCATTTTGTACTAATTGAAGGCGCCCAATTGATGATTGGTAAGCTCCAAAATAAAGTGAATTACAATATTCTAGTCGTGAGGTGATAAAGTTATTGAGGTCAGTGGGATCGGAGCCGGGTTTCTTGAGTATGGGAGTGACAGCAGCAGTTTTCAGAGAGGGGGGTACAGTACCAGAAGTGAGGGAGGCATGAATAATATTAGTGATGAGGGGGGAAAGAGCAGGAATGGTAGCCTGGGAAAACCCAGACTACTTCTGGCGAATTTTAATTCTCTCTCCAGGATAGTCTGGAGAAGAGCCCATTCAAACTCATTTCTGTGCCGCCGAAATCGCGGCACCAATCAGAAACGTTTGGGGATTTACATGATGACGACAGCGCAGCGACGCTGAAGGAGTTCTCACACAGTGAAAAATACATTGCGGAGCAGAGAGGAGACTGACAACACGCTGGCAGACAGGACAGAGCAGGCTACTTTTCGGTTACGTTTGATATTAAACATATTAAACAAAGTCTCAGCTTTCAAATTTGGTAATTTTTTTAAAGAAATTTAAACAATAAATACCGTTTTGTTGCTCTTTAATGTGCCGTGACAGATCGCTGTAGAGCATCAGTTAAAGCTGCTCGTGAACCGATCATCTCTTCCTTCTAGTTAATTTATAGCCTCAAATAAACATGAACAAACATAAGAAGGAATGTTGTTTTAACCACGGAAAGGCGTCAGTACACTCCGTTTTTCAAGTTCAAATCCTCCTATGTTAATCTACTCTCCTGACTGCTTTGTCGGACAAAATGGCGGATGGCGAAGTATGATTGGTCAGATCACCTGTCAATCAAGCTCCCTGCGAAGGGTCGGAATTTGAGCTACGTCGGTTGGTGACGCCCCTTTGGAAATGATTTGTCTACATAGCTTCTCCAGACCCTACACTCAGTTTCAACTGAGAAGGGTCTGGTTTTAACCAGGCTACAGGAATGGAAGCTTTGACAAGAGAATTGGGGAGAGGGTCTAGTTGACAGGAGGAGGTATTTGATTTCTGGATAAGAGTGGAAATTTGGTTAACAGAGGGAGGGGTAAATGTTGAAAATGGATGGGTTGGAGTGGATGAGGGTGGAATGGGTGGGCTTAAGACTGACGGAGTAAGTTACTGGTGAATGTGTTGGATTTTTGTGGTGAAAAAAGATGACAGTTTATTGCAAAAGTCAGAAGAATAGAGATGGGATGGAAGTGAATCAGGGGTTTTTGTGATATTAGAAATGAGGGAGAAAAGAGCCTTGGAATTGCCTTCATTGGAGCTGATTAACTGGGAGTAGTAGGTGGATTTGGCTTTGGAGATGGAGTCTTTGTATTGGAGGATGTGAGCTGTGTACATGTCTTTGTGTATGGTGAGTCCAGTTTTCCTGTGGAGTCTTTCCAGCCGGCGGCCTATTTCTTTTTGTTTTCTGAGGGTGGGAGTAAACCAGGGTGCTGTGTTAGTGAAATTGACAGATCGAGTTTTGAGTGGAGCCAGAGTGTTGAGAATGTTTTGGAGGTGTGTGTTGTAATATGTGAGAAACTCATCTGTTGTAGAAAGGCTATCTGCACTGGGAAGGTTATTGATATGAGTTATGAGATTGTCCAGGTTGTTGTCCTTGATTTTACGGAAGTGAATAGTACGTGGTGGGGTTGGCTTTACTGAAAGACAGATTGACATTAAATGAAAGAAGCAGATGATCAGTATAAGGGAGGTGGTCAGTTTTGCAGTCCGTAGGTGTTATTCCTGAGCAGCAGATTAAGTCCAAAATATGTCCTTTATTGTGTGTGGGAAAGTTGACAAACTGTTGAAATCCAAGACTATCGATACATGAGGTAAAATCTTTAGTGAAAGTGTTATTGAAGTTGTCCTTGTGGATATTGAAATCTCCCAGTAGTATGACATTAGATAAAAGTGTAGCCAGATGAGACAAAAATGCAGAAAAGTCAGAGATGAAATCCTTGTTTGGTTTTGGTGGTCTATAGAGAGTCGCAATAACAGTGGGAGTAGGTCCAGAGAGCTGACGGACAGTGGCCTCAAAGGAGAGGCAGGCAGGCACATTCACGGGAACAACTTTCCAGTTCAGCTTTGATCACAGGAATAAATTACTTTTTTAAATATATTAAAATAGAAAACAGTCATTTTAAATTGTCATTATATTTCACAATATTACTGTTTTTTTTTTTTGTTTTTTTTTTTTATCAAATAAATGCAGCCTTGGTGAGCAGAAGATACTTCTTTTAAAAACTTAAAAATCTTACCGATCTAAAACTTTTGACCGGTAGTGTAAATATATATATATATATGTGTATATGTGTGTGTGTATGTATGTATATAAATATGTGTGTATATACAGTACTTGCACACACACACTAAGAAATATATATAATATATATAAATATAATTATACACAGACACACATGATGTAAACACAAACTTTTATGTTAGATGCAATTAGTCACATTTAATCGATTTGACAGCACTAATATATATACTTTTTTGGGGGGGGTGAAATATGACCTTGACATTTTTGTTTTGTGTGGTAACATCTAAATTAACCAGTTAAAAATTTAATATGACTGAATCATCCTGAAACATTAGATTACACCTACAGAAGCCTAACCCTAATATCGTATATATTTTATGAGTTTCATACAGTTTAACTCGTATTAATGTATTCTGAAATGCACTTTGAGTCTCTCAGAAATAGATGTCTAGAAATAGAAGGAAACAAATGCATTTTCCGAGGCTGAAAGGTATACTAAGGTGTGTTTTGTTTTATGAGCAGGTCACAATGCGGATGACGTGGCAGAGACGGTGTTGATGAATGTCCTGCGTGGAGATATCGCACGTCTCCGGCGCTGCACCTCCATCAGCACGGCCAGCGAAGGAGACGGCGCCATCCCTCGCTGCAAGCCACTTAAATACGCCTACGAGAAAGAGATCGTGCTCTACGCCTATTTTAAGAAGCTCGATTACTTTTCCACAGAGTGCATCTACTCGCCGAACGCCTACCGGGGTCACGCTCGCGCCTTCCTCAAAGACCTGGAGTCCATCAGGCCCAGCTCCATCATAGACGTCATCCACTCCGGGGAGACGCTCTCCGTAAAGGAAGGGGTGAAGATGCCGGTCCAGGGAACGTGTTCGCGCTGTGGCTACATCTCCAGTCAGGCCTTGTGTAAGTCCTGCGTTCTGCTGGAGGGCCTGAATCGAGGTTTACCCAAGCTGGGCATCGGGAAACATCACCGTCTGCACGGAAAAATCCTGGCTCGGGAGCCTCTGACCGAGCAGGAAGAGAAGAAGCTGAAGGCTGTGGACTTCTGACAAAATCAAGACTTGATTTTAAAAACTAGACGTTTGAGTTTTTTTTTTAAGATGCTTGGGATGGATGTTTATAATGTGAGGTGTTTTCATTTGTTTTATTCAAAGTGTGTCAGTCTCCAGCGATTGTTCGAAGTTCAACCACAGGGAAATGAGTGTCACGCATCTTTTGTTAATAAGTTAAAAGGCAAACTGTGCCATTCAAAACCAGAGACTCTCTTTTTAAAGACAAACATTAACTTTTCCAACTTACACCACGTTCACATCAGGAGGAACATTTCAGATGCTTTTTTTCCCTCTTATTTAAACAATAACATGACAATAAAATTATTAATAATTTCTTATTTTGTTGGATTTTTTTTCTAAATGAATAGACTTTTTGGCTGCATACGAAATCATATACTCTCTTGAGCAGGTGCTTATTTTGAATAGGTAATTACATCGCGACTGCTAAAAATGCAGTATGTTTGATATAGTATGAATGTGACCTACGTCACTTTACTGCCATTCACAAATCCTCTCCCATGGCCTCATGGGATAGTGAAGTATCCATCATATGCACGCTTCAGAATCTCGCCGGAAGAAGTCGCTCATCCTTTCTGACTACTCGTTTATGAGTACTGTGAATTCAGACACACTTCTTTTGTCAAATGAAGAGTTCAGATGCAAAAGCCTCTTAAAGGGATAGGTTACTTTGAAATTAAATTTTGGTATGTTTTAGCTTACCTCAAGGGCATCCAAGATGTAGGTGTCTTTTTTCCGCAGTAGTTTCAATTTTGATATTTTTAGGTCAAACCGTTCTTGTCTGTCAATCATTTAATGCAGGTCTGTGGTCACTGTCTCAAAGAGCATGCACAGAGTCCAAATTAAAACAATTCCCCATCGTCCAAATTAAGCAATTCCCCATCGTAAGTACACATTGATGGCCTAAGATACGAAACGAGCGGTTTGTGTGAGAAAACGAACAGTATTTATATCGTTTTTTAACTCTTGTACACTAGAATAGATGCCGCCTTGCCTACGGCATTCGTTCCAATGAACTGCCGTAGCCAAGGCGACATCTAGTGTATATATATCTATGCACCAGTCTGCGCACAGACACACACCAGGATGCGCACGCGCCCTCAGATCACTTGGACGTGGCTGTGTACAAGAGATAAAAAACAATATAAATACTGTTCATTTTCTCACACAAACCGCTCGTTTCGTGTCTTAGGCCATCAATGTGTACTTACGATGGGGAATTGTTTTAATTTGGACTCTGTGCATGCTCTTTGAGACAGTGACCACAGACCTGCATTATAGGACTGACAGACAAGAACGGTTTGACCTAAAAATATCAAAATTGAAACTACTGCGGAAAAAAAGACACCTACATCTTGGATGCCCTTGAGGTAAGCTAAAACATACCAAAATTTAATTTCAAAGTGAACTATCCCTTTAAGTGTCATCTGAAATTTTCTTCTAGAATGATCATTTTTATCAAGCTTGTATATTTAAGTTCAGTAATTTCACTTAAATGACAATTAATAGGTCATTTTCATTGAAAATTTCAGATGGCACTTTGAGGCTTTTGCATCTGAACTGTTCAAATACTGTTTCTCACCTACTGTAGTAGGGAAGTACGCGATTTCTGATGCAGCCTTTGTTTCCAATGAGACATGTTGAAGTTTTTTAATGTTCTTCAGTTTGTGACATGACAAAAAAGAACACACACACGCACAATCAGCTTCCTCTGGCTTTTAGTTTATTTATATAGTACTATTGCATGATCATTATTCATTCTTGTTTTATCAGACACTTTTATTATAGTATTTAAATGAGATAGAAATATAATTTATTTATGTTTGCACTTTGCACATTCACATAATACAGAGCGTTATGCATTGCATTAGATCAAGTGTCTCAAATGCTGCAGGATCTTTTCTCTTCACTAACTTCATTGAGACTTCAAACACGATGAAGAACAATGTGGTTACACTAGGGGGTGGGAGAAAAAATCGATCCATCGCGATTCTCTCTCCAACGATTCTGAGCTTAGTTTTTAACCAGATGTGTGATGACGCTGAGTTTGCTTTAGAAACACCCGTAATCTGCTTTCTTCCAATTCTTCACACACATACACCAATCAAACTTTCCGTAAAATAATCTTTAATAAAGTTCGGAAAGGTTGAAGCGAATTACAAGGACATTCACGGGCTTCATTGCACAGGATGCGCTGTGAGAGACGCGCGCTTTGTTTGATGTTACGTTACACTTGAAGCGTGCTGTCTCGCCTTTCGGTATTTTCCTAACAAATGCTCGAAGTCATCATTTATGTGGTTTGGAATGCAGTGGACTTATATATTTAAAATATGAACCTCACTAACAGAAGGCTGCTTTCAATTTCAAATGCTGACGCGCGCTAGAGCAGGGGAGTAGATAAAGAATCGTTCTGGAATCGGATCGTGACTCCCAGAATCGGAATCGGATCGGATCGTGAGGTGGCTAAAGATTCCCACCCCTAGGTTACACTATTTCAATGGTCCGCTTTAGACATTCTACCAACTATAAGTAACTTTATGTCAACTAGTATTAGTACATTTGTCTGCTTAATACCTGCTGACACTTTATTTTGAGCCCCCCCAAAAGACATTCTACTGTACTGACTATAACTTTGCAACTTGCCTGAAAAGAACAATCTATTATTAGGCCTTTTTGAAGGTTGTGCGAGTGTGTAGCAGGTCATGGTGGCAAGTCAAGTTGCAGGGTACACGTATTGATGAACTATTGTGGTTTTGACACCTCTTAACAAGTGATCGCATCTCTACCGAAGCAGGCCTTAAGCATCTGTGCGTGACTTCATAAGACAGTTTCACTCCGGAACAGCTCAGACATATTGTAAAATGTAAGATTAATGATTATAAAGTAAATGAATAACTGATACTTCAGATGTATAAATGAATATGCTAAGAAATATGAAGGATACATTTTGTAACATGATCAAATAAATCAGAAAAGATGTACTTTCTGGTACACCCAACTACTTTCAATAACAACATTAACTAATATTACAACATTACCACAGACTAGGTTTAAGATGAAATGCATGTTTGAGCTGTTTTGACTGAAAGCAACTTGCACTGAGATAACATAATATCTCAGTGTCATTGTTTTGTCTCAAGATGCAACAGTAATGTTTTTTTCTTTTCTTCTAAGACACCTTTATAAAAGCAACTTAAATGTCCTAATTGAACTACTGCTTAATTCTGGCTTAATCTAAGCCCTGTCTGTGAAACCAGGCCTATATGATATAGATGGTCAGTGAGAACTTTAGAAATCATCAAATCGTTCTCATGTTTCCATTGCCCCCGGTGTGGCGCTCTTCGACCAGCAGAGGTCGCTGCAGTGAAGTGAGTTTCTCTGTTCTGTGATCAGTGTGATGTTCGGGGGTCCAGTCCTGTCCAGCAGTCACACACACCAGCGTCTAGAACAGCAGGAAAAACTTCAGCACAGACTCGTCTTCTGAAACGAGCTCTACACATCGTCTTCAGAGTCGGATTAGGAGCAGAGCACTTCTGGAAGCGCGCGAACATGGACGATCTAGGTAAAACACTCATATTCCCACATGTTGTTTCCAGACAGACACAAACATAGCGGAAAAATAAGAGGGAGAGGGAGAGAGAGGCTAACTACAATAGCCAGTGAGCTAACGCACAAGAGCAGTGATCCAAAGTAATACTTTCTCCGAACGCGACGTCATAGTGATACAGTGTAACTCTTGACGTTCCATCCCTCAGAACGCGCTATTAGTGTCTGTTACAGTTACAATATTACACTATCATGTGTCAAGAAAAAAGAATACTGAGGTTGACTGTTGTTGGTCTGTACGCTGTTTCCTCCCTTTGGGAATCATCTTCAGGCATTAAATAGTTATTAATCTCTTTCAAATTATGCTTCTTATTTGAAATGTCGCTAGTGCACATTGTTTGTCATTAATTAAATATTTTTCTCCTTCATACATTCAGTCAGAGCCTAAAAGCGTTGTTGGCATGAGTCAAGTCAAAGTTTATCAGTAATCGCAGGTTGTAGCTCCAGAGATGAGAAGAAAATACAAATAGGATCACAGATATGAGCTTAAAAAGTAAACATAATAAAGATAAAAGATAATACAGCTGTGCGCCTTTGTATGTGTATGAGATTATAAACGTTAAAATGTGTATCAACGATCAGAATAGCACATTTGACAGATATGCGGTGTGTAGTTCAATATGAGTGTGCACAGATGGACCTTTGCAGTATAAAATGAGTGATTATAATCTGAGTGTTTGATGAGACTGATGATGAGCAGGACCACATGGAACATTTGTGTGAAATTCTGCAGAATTGGAACGACTGTCATTTTCAAGTTGCTTATTATTCAGTATTTTTGTGTAATTTGATAAAGCATTCCAATTAGAACTCCGTTCGATTGATTTGAACGTGTTTAAATCCACAGAATTCTATTAGAGATTAACAAAATGTCTAATATAAATAAAATCTCAGGCCTTCTGATGAGTTTTCACAGAACTATCAAGCCCTTCATCTTAACCTGAATGATTTGAGAGAGTAGTTTGCTGATTTGTTTGTATTCAGGGCTGACTTGGTTTTGAGTGATTGAGTGTATATAAATAATTTGTAATAATTTGATCTTGAATAGCTGTGAGATTAGAGACTTGACAGCTGTGTATGTATTGATTTTGTGATGCTGTTTATGAACTGTTGGGGGTATTCCAGAAAGCAGGTTATGTGACATAACCGGATAAGTTTACTCAGAGTGAATGGATAACTTCAACTTTCATAATAATAATAATAATAAAAAAAAATAAAAAAAGGAGATACCTTTCAGGGTTTGTTTCTGAGGTGTTCAGCGCATGATGAGGCTTCGGTGAGCATAACAGATTTCACACAATATTATTATATAGTTATATATACTATAACATAACATAAAGCAATGTTATTTCCCTCTAATTTATTTATATTATTTTAGTTTTTTTTTTTTTTTTTTACAAACAAATCTTCCACATCTCACAACAAATGTGGAAGTAAAATGTAAAAACAAAAACTGTTTTTTTTTTTTAGGTAAATCCATCTCTTTTTTATTTATTTATTTATTTAGCATCAAACAAACTAAATAATTATTATTCAAAGTAATAAAAAACGGATTAAAGAAAGATTAAAAGATAAGATTAAAACATATTACAAAACTGCCCAGTAGGTGGCGATATGCAGTGCACTAAGAATGTAAATAGCCATTGAACAAAAGAAGTATGGCACACTTCATAGGCTGCGTCCGAAGTCCGAACACTTAAAAATCCTGTCTTCGGAGGGCGCATTCCAATGTAGGAAGGCATCAGGGCACGTCCGAATCCAATGTGAGCTTCACTTCCAGTCTCCTGAGATTCCTTCATCTGATTGGTATTTGAAGGCAGCACAGATGTATCCTTCACTGCCTTTGATATCCCACAATCCTGTGCTCTCCATTCTGTGATGATTGAGCTAGAAAAATAAAGATGTGGAAAGTTGCGTCTGAAAGTTGTGGATTTGTATGTAAATGTAAAAAAACATTTTCCACTTCTGATGTAATTTCTAGAGCGAAATTACAGTTGTACTAATTAAATATTTGCTCACCAAAGCTCGCTCTATTTTGCTGTAAGTCATTAAACCATTACGCTACCTCAGAAGTCTGTGCGCAAATGCTGCCTTTATGGCAGCGATGCAACAAGTCAGCTGGCAAAGTTTTTGGATGCAGCCTTAGCGTCTGTTTCAATGAGGACTCCTGGATTCGGCACCCGAATTTATGCGGTCACCAATAACTCTGACTTTCATACTGAACTTAATCCAGGCCGTGGTTTTGGAACCTGCATACCTTGAGTAAGCAAGGTTTGGGTGAATCAACTGAGAGTTCAGGGTATATGTGAAAGAAAGTTACCCTTGCTTTCTGGAATAGCCCTCAGATCAGATAATAACTGGCTGATCTCCATGTGGAGGGGCGTGTCCTGTTGGGGATAAAGTGACTCCGCCCACTGCCGACTGCTGCAGCCCATCTGTGACATAAAGCACATTAGCTTTGCTTCAGGACTGAATTGTGCACAACAAAGTACCAAAATGGTGTATTGTACTAACCTCTGGTTTCACAGACAAGGTTTAAGTCTAGTCCTACACTAAAATGCAAGTTTGAGCTGTTTTAAATGAAAGCAACTTGCACTATTATCTTAAAATATGTCAGTGCCATTGTTTTGTCTCACATCAGTATTGTTTTATTCTAAGACGCATTATAAAAGATACTTAAATGTCCTAATTAATTAATGCCGAAGCCTGGCTTAATCTAAGCCCTGTCTCTGAAACCAGGCCTAAAGTCAAACACAAAATTGATCAAAATAACCATGAGCTTCATAGTCTCAACATACTATGCTATTGGTTGAAAAGGAAAACGAACCATTTTGTAAATGCATAAACAATAGCACTTGGAACAAACACTGGATTAATTACTATATTAGTGTTTTAGGCACATTACCACACTGATTGGACGCACAACCAAAAGACATGAGTTGGAAAAGCTTATTTCTTGTTCTATCCAAACTATGCATCGTCTTTTATCACATGGTTTTCATTCTGATTGGTCAGATATATCTAAATGATGGCCGTTGTCCAGAGCGACGCTATAACAGACCACTCATCCGGTCAGTGTTTCCTACATAGCCTTCTGTGTCTCTGCTGTTTCTACAAATAAGATAAAGCAATAATTTGATCTGTAAATTTGATCATTTGAACTGTACAGCAACGGCAAGGTCATGGGTTCGATTCATGCAATGCAACTAATAATAAGCCTTGAATGCAACGAAAGTCACTTTGGAAAAAATGCATAAATGTTTTTGTTCATGTATTCATAAGTGGGACAGTGTGAAGTTAGACAATTATCACGTAAGTGTTTTGCAATAATGACTGGTTGACTGTGCATTATCATAACAGTACTTTAGCAAACCGCACTAATAACTTGACATCTGAAGAAGGAGATGTTTGATGGTGGTAGTTCAGTTCTGGTTGTTTTTTTTTGGGCTGGAGAAAGAGGCGATTGTCTTCCGAGTATGGTTGCGTCCCGGTGTAGCTGGAAGAGCCCGAGTGACAGGCGAGCGCATGCCGTCAGTGAGTTTGGATGTGATGGTGTGAGTACGGGGAAATCCAGTGCCTGTGTTTGGAGTGGGGGAGGAACTGAACTGACTCACTCGAGGGTCAAAGGGCGAATGAGAGGAGTTTTTCCAACCAGCTGCTCACAGTGGAATGCTTTATTAGCTTTGTTAGAGGCGATCAGTGTTTCGGATTTAGAATTGGCCCAGTTGATGAGGTCAAATGTGTTTGGACACTTATGCAGGGCCCTATGAAATCCATTAGAAATTTTTTTAAAGAGATATTTCACCGCTGGAAAGATGAATGTGTATTTAAATTGGGTCATTTATGTAGTAGAAATGTGAAATTATTTTAGAAGTTGCCTTCTAGACTGAGAAAAGCCAGAAAATGTATTTTTGGCTCATGTGGATGAAAGACAACAACTCCCAGAATGCACTTGCTTCGCTGCCCTACGAGGACACTCCCAAGCCACGCCTACCGGTTACAGAGGGCAGTATCGGGAGAAATTATACAACTAGGCTACTAGTGGACTCGAAACTGAAAAGACGGCGTTTTATCGTGAGATCCCCCTATGGGCGGGTTGAACACATGCGGGACGAGCTCCTCCTACTGGCTGGAGTCTCTCGCCTCTGCACAAAAAAGCCCCCAAAAAAGTTTTTTTTCCAGACACACAATACAGAAATCTCTCGTCTCAGGGGGACATGAGGGAGGGAAGCACGGCATTCGAAAATACTAGCGGGTTTCTACTGATACAAAGCTTAATGCTATAATCCTTTTAAATTCCAATAACTAAAATGGATGTCACAATCAATTGAATTAATAAAACTTTAACAATTTAAAAGTTTATTCAAATTTAAACAATAATAGGGCCCTATGAAATGTCTTTTATGTCTTCTATGTTGTTTCTGGATCCTTTGTTTTACGATTTAACACAAATTTATCACCAAAAATGGTGGAAATCAAATGAATGCATTAAATCTTGATTAAACTTTTAAGATGTAATCAAATGACATTTGCACCATTCTTTTATTTTTTGGCAAACAAAATGCTGCACAACCAAGGTTTACAGTTTAAATTAAAATATGGTATAAACAACTGCACTGAAAAAAATGATTCGTTGAATTTAATCAATTTTTTTATCGTAAGTAGTTGCAAAATTGATTTTAGCTACATTTAAACAAATGCATTAAGTTGAACTAAAATTGATTAAGTTCAACTTAATGCATTTGTTTACATGTAGCTAAAATTAATTGTGTGCAACCACTTATGATAAAAAAATTGATTAAATTCAACGAATTATATTCCTTAAAAACAATAGTTTTATTATTATTAATTATCATTACTTTGAGAAGTACATTCTTCAGTACAGTAGTAATATATTTTCTTTAAGTCAGACCTAACTGGGTCTAACTTTCATTTTGATGGTTTGTCGTGAAGACCTTTAAGTTCCCTTGTGTATATGATATGACGATAGTTTTACCAAATGAATTGTGAAGTGCAGATGAAGTTCATGACCTCATAATGAGACGGCAGATGCTGAAAACACCACGAGTCATTTTACACCTCAAACACCTTCGAGGGCATCATTTTAGGTAGTTTGGCACGCAATCTTGTGTGTGTGTGTGTGTGTGTGTGTGTGTTTGTGTGTGTGTGAGAGAGAGAGAGAGAGAGAGAGAGAGAGAGAGAAAGAGAATCAAACCCATCCCCCCCCCCCACACACACACACATGACCACACCATCCCCACATTTTTTTTTTTACAATCCGCCTCTGCATATAAACCTCAGTATTCTCGTACTCACACAAGAGGTTGTTGCGGTCACACAGGTGCACAATGAGGGTGTTGTTCAAGCAAATGCTGTTTCTCATCTGGGCCTCATTGGACAAGTCGTCAAGGTAGTAATTTGTGGAGAATCACAGAACAATAATGATTTGTCTGTTAAAGTATTTAAAGAATTTGGCTTTGGCCCACTCAACCACTGCCTGGGAACCGTAAACGCTTGATCATTTCTATTGGGCAAGGTAACACTCGTCTGTGGTTTATTTAAAAAAGATATTTAATTCGATTTAATCAGAGTTTCTTTCAACATGGCTGTTTGAGAAATGAAAAGCTACACACTCCATCAGTAAGGGTTAGGAGAACTGTTGCCAAATATATAACGTTAGAAACATAATAATCACTGCGATAATGATCCAATCATAGAGTGATTACTGTGATCAAAGTTGAATTTTCAGCATCATTACTGGCACATGATGCTTCAGAAATCATTTTAATTTTAGGTTTTTTTTTTTTCAGGATTTTTTAATGAATAGAAAGTTCAGAAGAACAGCATTTATTTGAACTAATCTTTAGTTACTTTCGATCATTTTTATGCATTCTTTCTGAAAAGTATTAGTATATATATTGTTTAAAATCTTACTGTCCCTAAACTTTTGCATGGTAGGGTGTGTAATTTTTATTTTCAGTTTAAATGGTATTCAGAAGCATTGCAAACCTACAGAACTCACCCATCCTCACATCAATCTGATTGGCTGAAATTTTGTTTATAGATAAGTATAACACATATCTGTGATCGCAGGGATATTACACATATCTATAGATAAGTATTCACTATCTGTGTACATAGAAAAAGTGCTTGTCACTGGAATATTTTCGCTTTGTGCTGGTTAGGACACGGTGTGAGGAAAAGGGAGGATTAGAAAAGTATCATGGCAGTGACTCCGACACAGACTAAATCAGTTTCCCCTCCCTACACACACACACACACACACACACACACACACACAGACACACACACTGTTTCATGGCCCAACCTGCCCTCAGACCAAGGCTTCAGGGTCCGCCTCACTTCCTCAGGAAACAGTGGAGAAAGGAAGTGGCTTTGTGTTGAGCTCTATGGCTACACTTTAAACCCACTCAAGAAATACAGAGCGTCTAGATTAGTCAGAACAGTGCTAGCATGGCCTTTAAAGGCACAGTCCACCTGAAAAATAACCTTCTGTCACCATTTACTCATGATGTTCAAAATCCTGTATGGCTTTCTTTCTTCTTTGGAACAAAAAAGGAGATATTTGAAAGAATGTTGGGGTCCAAACAACATTGTATGGACAAAAGAACACTAAAACATTTTTAGGGCAACATTTGTTTGTGTTTCACAAAAGTAAGAAAGACATGAGGGTGAATAAATGAGACAAAACAATAGGGCTATACACAATGAATTCAAATAAAACTGAAATGGCGATATGGTTCAGTGTGATTATCAAATCGCAAAGGCTGCAATTTAATTAAATAATAATGTGCGCTGCATGTTTCAGAGTGAAGCGCGGCACTGTGTTCATTTACACTGTTTTCATCGTCTCAAAGCGTCTCAGATTGCAGTAAATGAACCCCAGTTTTCATCTGCTCTTTTTTTAACATGCATTTGAAAACGCAACATGTGGCAAGTCTTCCCAAACTTGTAATGAGAAGCGCTTATCAACAAAATATATTCTTTAAGGGCTCCCTGCGATTTCCGTCAAAATAAGTTTAATGGTTTACCGTTTGAAAATAAAGAAATTAAGATGGTTATAAATGATAATATTCTAATTTTACAGTTTTATGTAAAATAAAATTATTTTATTATTAAATTTAGTAATTATTTTTTAATAATTTAGTTATAATAATGATACAAATTATTGTTATTATTTTAGCCGTATTCATATATAATACATTTTTTGCCTAATTGTGAATTTTTTTTTTTTTTTTTGAAAAACCGCAATTACATTTTTTTTCCCTAAATCGTGCAAGCCCACATTATAACTCATAAAAGTTCCCTATTTGATTTCAATGCCAAGTTTTCTGAAGTCATCTGGTGCCTTGTGTGAGAAACATGAACATTCATTGCGTCAGGCTTGAGGTCAGCGATGCCAAACATACAGCGTCATGTTATTTGGTTGTTCGAAAACTATTTTCAGTTTTTCCTCTCTCATATCGATTAGTTTCAGTCCTCAAAAGCATTTTTAGGGAATTATAATCTTAGATTGCTGGGAAGTGCATTCACACACAAGTCACACACAAATCACACACACATCTGAAACAAGGGCTTTTTATGTGTGCCATTAAACAAGGCATGCAGAATCCTCGACGTTTAGCTTAATAAAGTTACCAGCTTTTATCAGTGGAGAGTCCTTTGACTCATAATATTCCAGAGTATTGTCCTATCTGTTCTCAATTACGATAATGGCGGGCGCTGAAGGGGCGATCAAAGCCAGACTTTGCCATGTGTTTTCCTGCTGTTATGAGGTGATTTAGATGAAAACGCTCGGACGCGTCCCTCTCTGCTGGCCTTTTCTTTCTCTGTTTCCTTCGACCTCTTTTTCGATGCCCCGCTCCCCCTCTCCCTCCTTGGCAGGGCGTCTGGCCTGAGACACAGCGGTGATTGTTTTCCTGATGGCCTTGGATGTTCCAGAACTCGTAGTTACAGCAGAATTCTTCCCACATGAGTGGATTTGGGAGATACTCCCTGTTAGCGCTGCCTGTGTAAAATGTTCCACTGGACACATAATGCTCATCAAAGGTGTGTGTGAGATCCACAGAAATGTGCAGATGTTACATTCGTCCATCGTGGTCGACAGAATCACATGCGAGTCCACGGCACGCATACAGAAAGCTCACCAGGACTGAAACCAAGTTCTTCACACATAGGAGGGTTTGATGTATTTTTTTAAAAAAATATATATTTTGATTAACCTTTAATTAGGGCTGCACAATATATCGAAATTATCTAAATATCGCAAATGAATATATCGTGATATGCATATCGCAACAGCTTGCAATAACTGGGGTCATGATCAAAAGACAAAGAGAAAATCACTCACTGCTCTCGGCTGAATAACTTTTGTAGCTTTAATAAGAATCAGTACATATTTAATTCATACAGTGAAAAACTAAGCTGTGTTTTATTGTTACATGTGATTATTCAGTTTCTGTTGTTAAATAACCCTAATGTAGGATATCCTGAATCCCGTGGTTTACACTGATGTTGAAGTAACACTTCTTCTGCTTCAGTAAAACACTGATGTTCACTTTCAGAAGTTGTAGGGGTGTTTTCTTGTCACAAAAAGAATGTGAAATGTGTGTAGGTTATATAATTTTTTATACTATTCGTTTTTTGATGAAAACCAAAATTTACCCACACTTTCAATTTGAAAGAAGACGGAGCGTCATGTACAACCGGTTGTGATGGTGAAGCTATTTTCATTTGAATTTGCTGTTGAATGCACGACAACAAACATAGACAACAAAGCACACTAACAAGCGCCACCTTGTGGATGTAATACGCAAATGTAAATCATCTGAGTAAACTCCGAGAAAACCAATGGAGAAAACCTGAAAGTAAAACAGCTAATTTTATAATTAAATATTGCAATACTTTGCGCTACTGTATCGATATAATTGCGTGCGCAAAATATCGTGATACTGAACAGAATTTTTCTTTTTCCCCACCACTAGTGTGAACCAGCTCCTAAAAGCCGTTCATGTGTGAGAGCCAAAGACGTCCATCAAGCGCATGTTTACAGAGTGTGAATGGTCATTTTTAATTATCAAATCAGTTAAATATTGCATTTCTTTGTGTTTATTAAGCAAGCTTAAGCAGATGGTTTAATCCAAATTAATTTATGAATGAGTAATCACACAGCAGTCACTATGTCACGTAATCTCTGATTATTCTCTATTACCAGTTTTTGTGGGGTGTTTGTGGTCTGTGTGGGTCTTTTCCAGGTTTAACCCGTTGAACTGGGATAGAGAGTCAGTCAGCGCTTATCTAAATAACCATCCAATCAGATTTGACCTGCGTGTGCGCGTACGAGTCGGTTGGATGTTCTCACTTCTGTGTTTACGTAGGTGTCAGGAATAGACAAGGGACCCCCGTCTGCTTGGCTTGAAGTCCCGTTGGGAAGAGCTTTTATTTTGGGTGCCAAGTGTCAACTTTCTACAGGGGTGGGGTCGGGTACTTGAGATTTCTCTCTAAAATATCTGTCAATCCTCTCCTTTAACACATTTCATGCTTCGATTCATGCTCTCTCTCCTCCTCAGGCTTCCACGACCCCCCTCCGCTTGTCTCGTTTCTTCTCTTGTTGCTCCTGGCTGTCTTGTAACTATAGCTGTCTGTTCTTTCTCTGTTGTTTCTTTTGTGACCTGTCCTGCAGTCATCCTGCTGGCCCCCTCGCTCACCCCCCTCTTGCCTCTCTGTTATAAATATCAGAGTAAGTTTGGTTAGAGGGTATAGAGTTTCCTTTGGTGAGGTCGCCAGCTTTGGCCTCTGGTCTCCAGTCATAAACAGGCAGAGTTTAGCCTCTTCTGACCTGCAGGAGAACGGCCACTGGTTACACTGACCAGGACTTAAATGGGACCTATCATGCCCCTTTTTTATTTATTTAAATCTTTATATTGTTTTTTTTTACTCTGCTAGAACAGGTTTTCACACTTGAATGATCAAAAAACACATTATTTTCCACATATGTGACCCTGGACCACAAAACCAGTCACATGGGTCACTTTTTTGAAATTGAGATTCATACATCAGCTGAAAGCTGAATAAATAAGCGGACCATTGATGTATGGTTTGTTATGATAGGACAATATTTGGTCGAGATACAACTATTTGAACATCTGGAATCTGAGGGTGCAAAAAAATCGAAACATTGAGAAAATCTCCTTTAAAGTTGTTTATTTATGTTCACGATTGTGCTGCATTCACTCACAGAAATAAATGTTTTATATATTTACGTTAGGAAATTTACAAAATATCTTCATGGAACATGATCTTTACTTAATATCCGAATGATTTTTGGCATAAAAGAAAAATCGATAATTTTGACCCTTACAATGTATTGTTGGCTATTGCCACAAATATCCCCGTGCGACTCGTGACTGGTGACGTGATCCAGGGTCACATATTATCCATTGTTGCAGCTAAGGTTATACACCGGTATGGCGGTTTATCACGATATTGATGTGATTATCATTTCGGGAACATTTGCTTATCCACGGTTTTGGAGAAAAAATGATCTCGCGTGCGCATATGTGACGTTTTTCCACTTGACTGCTTAGATTCCACCCGTACATGTACAGCGGAGAGAATGAGACAGAGGCTGCGAATTCTAATCTCTATAAAAAAGTTTAAATCTGCAGTGTTGGGAATACTTGGGCGTCTGAAAAACGAACGCGGGGTTGTCCTTGAAGATGGATATCTCCAGAACTGTGGACGAAGAGTGGCTGCAAAAGGAGGAAATACGTCAAACATGTTCTCCCATATTCACAAATTTCCATTTATAACTTAAGGCCGTATTATTTCCGTGTTGATGAGGGAATTTACAATATAACGCAGATGTCACGTAAAATGCACGATTTGATAGATGGATGAATAAATCTAAAATATAGCATCTAGCATATACATCTTTTAATGAGTTTTATTTTTAACGAGATTAAATTAATGCATAAAGTCTATACTTAAAAGTACAAAAACAAATATACAGATATGAATAAACAACAAATGCGTCAGGAATAAATTCTGCCTTCTTTTCATCTTTACTTGTACCAGGAATAGTAGAACTGGGATAGTGTTTTGTTCTTTCTTAAATTGAGACATTTCTTTTATCAACTTGATGGCGGGTAATAAAAGAAATATCTCTGAAAGATCATATATTGGAAATACAAAATATCTAGTCGTTTTTCTAAGTTGAATTTCATAAAATGTTTTGTTTTATTTTATTGTTTGCTGAATCTGCCATGCAATAGCTTGTCAAAGTGCATTGTGATCGGCGTCTTAGAAAGCGACACGATTATCCTGCTTGCGCACACATGATGCTTTCAGATGCTGTGTGTCAAGGAGTTGTCCTGGGTTTAGTTGGAGTTCTGTCGCTGTTTAACCATTAGGGCTGGGTTTCTGGACTGCAGTGCTTTCACGGTTTCTGGTATTTTTAAATATAGGTGGGTGGGATCGTAACACTGAAATGAACACCAGCCATTGTGAGGCCGTTTGCACTACATTCCTCTGCCGTGTCACAGTTCAGCCCACACGCCCCTCTCTCTCTCTCTGTCTCTGTCTCTCTCTCTCTCTCTCTCTGTCTCTCTCCCTCTCTCCTCTATAGTGTTTCTGTGGCGGCTCCCTGATGGAATGTGTGGAATTCTTTCCTCGGATTCTGAGTATGAAGCGATAAAGTGGTTAACAACCTCATAAAGGAGTAATAGGATTAGAATCGAGAAGACCTAGACTCTCTGCATCACTTTATACTGTGTGTTCCCTGTTCAGAAGATATCAGTGTCACACCTGGCCTCTATTCAAGTGATGTGCATTTGTATAACCTTTCATATTGATTGCTTTTTAGAAACCTCTCTCAGCTCTTAGTTTTATATGATCAGATTATGCTCAGCAATGCAGAAGAATGTAATTACGTAAATAAGAAATATGTCTTCCATTTGTCACCCTGGACCACAAAACCAGTCACATGGGTCACTTTTTTTGAAATTGAGATTCATACATCATCTGAAAGCTGAATAAATAAGCTTTTCATTGATATGGTTTGGACAATATTTGGCCGAGATACAACTATTTGTAAATCTGGAATCTGAGGGTGCAAAAAAATCAAAACATTGAGAAAATCTCCTTTAAAGTTGTTCATTTATGTTCGCGATTGTGCTGCATTCACTCACATAAATACATGTTTTATATATTTATGGTAGAAAATTTACAAAATATCTTAATGGAACATGATCTTTACTTAATATCCTAATGATTTTTGGCAGAAAAGAAAAATGGATAATTTTGACCCATACAATGTACTGTTGGCTATTGCCACAAATATACCTGTGCGACTCATGACTGGTTTTGTGATCCAGGGTCACATATAGATACAGATGTGAATGAGAATTGTGAGTAGCCAATCACTGTATGTGAAAGACATTTTGTGTCTCTTTTTGTTTTCCACTGAAGAAGAAAATCATACTGGTTTGGAATGACAAATAGATAAATAGATATTGACAGAATGAATTGTCATGTTTGGGTGAACTAAGTTCTATCAGCTGTATCTGCGATAAGCTGTTAAACACCACAGACAATAATTTTGTTGTAAACTTGTTAACATTACACGTCTATGGGGCAATACATTTCTATTGAACACGTTTTTGTTTGTTTGTTTGCTTTTTATGAACGGAGTTGAGGTCCATATTCATATTCTGCTGCATGTCAGAGTTGTTTAACCCAAAATATTTCAGTGAAAGTACTGTAGTTTGACATTTAGTAACCTCAGGACCCTGTTGATTTCTTCAAAAGTGTAATCTTCCACTTGTTCAGCTTGCTGAGTGTGGACTGCTGTTCTGCTGTGGATTAAGTTTAAGTTTGGCTTCAGACCACTGTTTGCATTCATAATCACATTAACTAACCACTAGGTTGTTCTCTCCATAAACAGCAGCGTTAAATGAGTTCTCAGACCCTCCCTGACACGCAGTAAATCCCTGACTCCACACTGCCTCCTGCCGGGGAGTTCAGGACTGCGTGTCTATGAAGCGGTCACAGTGCATTTAACACTTACAGGTGAAACTCGGAAAAAATTTTAATATCGTGCAAAAGTTCGTGTATTTCAGTAATTCAAATCAAAAGGTGAAACTAATATATTTTAAATCTTAAAATATTTTAAAACTTAAAATATTTTAAAACTAATATTCTAAATATAATATTTAGTATATATAACTATATACATATGCATGATTATACTTTTCAAAGGGCCAACATTTCTGTATTTAAAATCCTTTTTTTTTTTTTATTGATTTCATGTAATATTCTAATTTTCTGAGATTTTGACTTTGGGGTTTTCATAAGCTGTAAGCCATAATCATCAAAACTATAACTTTTGCACGATATTCTAATTTTTGTGAGTTTCACCTGTACAGTCAGTTTGCTGTCTTGTACAGAGACTAATCTAACAAAATCACCAACATTTAATCTTTAATTTCTCATAGCCTTTTAAACTTTTTTTATTTTTTATTAATTTTTTGTAATCTTTTTACATTTACAAATCTGGCAACACCCAAAACAGGATGGCCATGTGGTGCACAGGATATCCTGCCTGTACTCGCACCTCTCTGCCTTTAGTTCCAGTGCACATTATTGTTAAAACATAGAAGTGTGTTTCATCTTTGGACACTTTTGTGGACTTTTTAACTCTCTAAAAACACACGTGTCCAACTCTCACTAGTTTATTTATTTTGTCGACTATCATTTTGTTATTTTTTATTTTTTTGAGTCATGAATATTTTTACTGTAATGTAATTACACACGTCTCAACTCAAATAAAACTACTTTCAATAATATTTACATGAACTGAAATAAATAGGCTTAAATAATGCACAATTATTCAATAGATTTAAAGTGCCTCGTTATGCTATTTTAAAGGTTCCTCAATTTCTTTTGGGTGTCTCCTACAATAGGTTTATATGCTTCCAAGGTTAAAAAAACTCTTTGATATAACATAATGTAAATTGCACATCACCTCATTTATTAAAGTGTCTGAAAACGGTTTGTTCAAAGATTCAGTCTCTCCAAACCCCTCCTTTCCGATATTCTTCTCTGCTCTGATTGGTCAGACGGCCCAGTTGTGATTGGTCTACTCTGCTCTGATTGGTCAGACGGCCCAGTTGTGATTGGTCTGGTCTACTCTGCTCTGATTGGTCAGACGGCCCAGTTGTGATTGGTCTACTCTGCTCTGATTGGTCAGACGGCCCAGTTGTGATTGGTCTACTCTGCTCTGATTGGTCAGACGGTCCAGTTTTGATTGGTCTACTCTGCTCTGAATTGGTCAGACGGCCCAGTTGTGATTGGTCCACTCTGCTCTGATTGGTCAGACGGTCCAGTTTTGATTGGTCTACTCTGCTCTGATTGGTCAGACGGCCCAGTTGTGATTGATCTACTCTGTTCTGATTGGTCAGATGGCTCAGTCTGTTGTGATATGTCGACCACTTACAGCGCGTGTCAGAAACCAAACACTCATTAGCTAATCTGAATTTCAGCTCTTCCTCAGCACTTAATTCACAGTGATTCGAACAGTAACGATGGCGTGGGTTTTACCGTATCAGATCCTTTACATTCACGAACAGCTATATTACACACTACATGAAAGGTAATATCCCAAAAAGAATAATTGGGGCACTTCAATATGCATGCATAAACAAATCATTATGATTGTTTGTTGTAATGTGTGCAGATTTAGTTTGTAAAATTCTTTTGGTTTCAGCCGGTAATAAAACTCACTGATTTCACTCATGCTTATATTAATTTCAACTTATATTTATTATAATCTGGATCATATTTTCTTTGACTTTGTGTAGTTTTGCCTATATGTTTTTCGAGCATGAGGGCACGTCACACAACCTGTCCATGTTGACATCTGTGTAATTTCTTACAAATAATGTAATGCAATGTAAAAAAATGTAATTAGAAACAAATCTTTTACCACATAGATGTATTTATGACTAGTTTGTTTTAGAGCTTGATCGATATGGATATTTGGGGACTGATACCTATATTAGGGAGTAAAAAAAGTCTGATATCGATATATCGGCCGATTTTCTTTATGTGTATATTACAGTACAGTACCAGTCAAAAAGTTGGACACACTCTCCCATTCATGTGTCCAAACTTTTGCCTGATACTATGTTTGTACACAGTTTCTACATTTCTTCTTCCATTTTAAGTTGACAAGTCAGTTAGGTGACCAGTCAGTCGCATTTTATTATTTGCATTGATTTTCCCTGACCCCATCAAACGCACCTGTGATTCATTTTTGGCCGTGACCCACCAGTCATGCATCACTGCATTAGACGGCTATAAAACCATTAGTCATCTCCTCTGCTGCATATAATGCAATGGTTTAGGCATGTGTGGCATTGCCAGTATATGTGCTCTTGATGGCTGTACTGGTTCTGGTGGGCGCGTGGCACCAGGTGCAGGTCCTCTAGGGCCCTGAAGAATCGCTCAGTTTATTTCCAGTATGATCTCCATGCTTTAAATAGACAGGCTGTATGCTGCACATACTGTGTGTTCCCTGTCCAGAAGAATCCCTGAACAGCAAGGGTTAAACATGGACTTTCCCTGTTTGTGTGTGTGTGTGTGTTTTGTACAAAGGCCTCACACTAGTAGTCTTTACATGCACATTTTGCATGCAGATTTTAATTGACCACACCTAATATTTCAGATTAATTTAGGATGCCAGAATTAGTCCCGCCGCAGTCCTGCTGACATCAGCACACATGCAGACGTTTCCCAGGAAGAGGCTCCTGGGAGTAAAACACACCCGACTGCCATTTAAGGAGCACTTGCTGTATCTGCTGACTTTCTCACATATTTTGCGTGATGATGTGAAAAGGTCTCCATAAAGTAAGAGCATAAGTTCGACTCATGCTTCTCTTGATCTTACAAACCTTTTAATAGGAAAACTTCTGCTTATTCATTTATTTATTTATTTATTTTGTTTGCAAAGCAAATGAAAAGCATCCAGAAAAGCTTTAATTTCATTCCATGTTTTGTTCATGGTGTAAATTTTTATGACTGTACTAAAATGTGGAATATAGTCATAAAACGAAACTGTATGTGTTTAAAGTTGTCGGAGCAAGAAAGGGTTAATGGCAAGCCGTCTGCTGTGTGTGCCACCCCTTCTCCGCCTCTCTTCTCACACACACTCACACACTCAGGCTCACACTCAGGTGTGACGGAATACTGGGATACATTCTGGAATACTCTAAATTCCGTGAGTACACATTTTCTAAGCAACATTAATGCATTAAGCGTTTGTAGTACATTTTGACCCTTGTGTAACTTCTAGACCAGGATAGTAGCAGACGGTACTCCATTTCACTGTTAAAAATAGAGTGAATTCAAGAAAGAGATGTATAGAGACGGTTTCTGTTTAAAGTTAAAATACATTCAATAAATACATTCAATGTGCTGTGTCAGTTTTCCAGTGAATGTCCATGACTTTTGCATGACTAGTAGAGCTGCATGATTCTGGATAAATTAAGAATCACGAGATCACGATTCTGCTAAGATTCTGAATGGACAACTAAACAAAAACATGTAATTTACTAGAGGTTCTGACAAAACATTACTTGCTGCAGTTAATTAAGTTCATTAATTTGAATAAAGCATTTTTTAATTAATTTGAATGAATGATTCAATGACCCACTCATAAAAACCACACGTTTCATTACTGGATGAATCAGTGTTTTTGAACGACTCTTTTAAATGAATGATTCAGTGAAATAAATAAAAAAAGTCACTTGTCGCCACTGGTGTAACAGCAGTGTAATTGATACAATCTTTATTTGAAGCGTCAAGTTACTTTCGAAAGGTGATTTGCTCTATTTTGATCGTTACTGTAGAGATCAGTGTTTATATATCCGAAATATAAGCTTTATTGATTAATCTGAATTATTGTAAGACAGAAATAATGATACTGTGTGGTTGAAAAGACTG
Organism: Squalius cephalus; assembly: GCF_949319135.1. Lineage (NCBI taxonomy): Eukaryota > Metazoa > Chordata > Actinopteri > Cypriniformes > Leuciscidae > Squalius > Squalius cephalus. The sequence goes on from NC_137137.1 coordinate 3,130,383, forward strand.
TTTGTGATTTCTATACATGACAACTACTCTCTCTGAATCAGTGCCAACGCAGATCTGAATGTTCGATGTGATTGCACGTCAAAGGTTTAATTGACATCATTGAGCCGAATCACTGTCATTTAGGAATAAGATCGCATTAGTGTTGAAATGGATGGTTGAAATGGATCGTAAAAATCATTCAAGCTCGGATGGATTTGCTAATGACTGAATGTTTCTTTTGAATGAATCAAATCAGAAATCACAAAACATCGACTTTACACAAGAGTCATCTCTAGCCACTAAAACATTTTAGAACTGAGCGACTAGAAAATGTTGACTGAAATTTGATGACTTGGCATGACCTTTTAACCTTTTATTACATTTTAAAATGTACACATTAACTATATGTAACATTAACATGCCTGCATATTTATGCATGTACAAAAAAAACACTTAAACTATATACAATTGCCAAAACCTTAGAGAACAAATGAGAATTTCCATAATATCTCTTGATATTTCCAGGTTTTCCATGACTGTAAACACTAACTGTCTGTAATCGAACACTATCAAGATCCCAGAGACTCTGTATGGAAGCTGAACTCCATCGGCACTCTAGTTTTAAAGAGTGAAGTGTTTCATACACTCGTCTCTGAGTGTCATTACTATCTCGTCATAGTTGATCTTCAACCATCACGTTTTTATAGCGTCTGCTGTGAAGTGTCTACTCATGTAAGAGTTGGAGTAGCTCAGGTGTCTCCCTGTGCTTCATCCGCGTGTGCTGTGTGTGTGTGTGTGTGTGTGAGGAGGTCTCTGCCTGTACGGTATGTGACGGCTGCATGTCTCCAGGCTATTATTGACCGCTTGGATGAATGCATGAATAGGTGCATGAGAAAAGAGTGAGGTAAGAGCTTTATTTAGGCCCTTTTAGACTAGCTGCATGTCTGAGATTCTGTCTGTCTTTCCAAAGTTTCTGTTGGCGGACGTATGCATGTAAAGGACAGGCTGGATTTACAGTAGACATGGACTGTATGACCAACATCTTTTATAATGATAAAGGTATATAACAAAATAGTTACTTTTTCCTGTAAATCCACCCCCAAAAATGTTTTAAATAATAATCATGCAGTGATGACAATTATAGGATTATGCAGTTACGTTTTAAATAATTAATAACATCAGTGCACAAACTGCTATTATTAGTACACTGTGAAGAATATTTTTCGACGTTGTAAATAACAAAGATTATTAGAATGTTTTACAAGAAAATACAATTTCAGTCTTTTTACTTCAAAAACATCATGTTTAATTAATTCAATGTGCTACTTGCCATTTCTTTGTAATTAATTGTGAAATGTTCTAACAATTTCTGATTTAAAGTTGTTTCTACACCAATTTTAACTAATAAACTACTATTTTAGTATTATTTTTAAAAAACGGCACATTTTAAATTTGATCGGATTGGTTGCATTCAAAGCCATTGTAAAAGTGAGCAAAATGGTGTAATGGTTCAGAACTACATTGCTGCTATTAAAATCACCAAATCTGTCATAGTACATAGGGGCTGATAATAATAACAGCATTTGCAGAGTGGACTGTAGTTTTCTGTAGACTGGGTTCATAGCTCAGCTCTTACTGCAGGACAGCTCAGTGTGACGGATGTGTTGACAGGGTCTCTGTGCTTCATCACAAACAGCGTTTTACCCGCCAGCGGACACAACACAGAGACAAAGACCCAACCGTTTCAATACAACAATGGTGTGCTATAGTTAAGGGCTATTGGGTTACACTTTATTTTAAGGTGTCATTGTTACAGTGTAATTATATATTTAAGTACTGAGTAATATTAAGTATTAGTAGGATTAGGGTTTGGTTGAGGGCTAGTTGCATGTAATGATGCATAATTTACTGTTTTTACTATGGTAAGTACATGTAACATATGTAACAAGGACACTGTAAAATAAAGTGTTAGGTACAATAGGTCATGGACTACCCAAAACTGAACCGAAGCGTAGAGTTTCTGTAAGAGTTCTCCTCAGAGAGGGTCTTCGGTCTGGCGCTACAGCTGGCACAGCTGCGCTGAAGGACTGTATTTAGTAACATGACTGAGGATGGTTAGAAAGGTTGGAATGCACGACTGAGTTGCACAAGCAAACATCATATCTGTGTTTGGAGACGCTCTCGCTCTCTCTCTTTTTCTCTCTCTCTGATGGAGAGGAATATCATGCTACTGTCTCTTATTTTTAACCCTGTTCATTGTTCTTTGAGACTTTCCTCTTTGATCATGTGTCTAGCTGCATTATTATGAAAAGATTATCCTTCTTTACAAACATACACTACCATTCAAATGTGTGGGGTTGGTAAGAATTTTTTTTTTTTTTTTTTAAAGAAATTAATACTTTTATTCAGCAAGGACACATTATATTTATCAAAATTGACTGTGAAGACATTTATAATGTTACAAAAGATTTATTTTTAATTAAATCTTTCTATTAATAAAGGAATCCTGAAAAAAAGTATCACAGTTTCCACAAAAATTATAATAATGAGAAATGTTTCTTGAGCAGCAAATTATATTAGAATGATTTATGAAGGATCATGTGACACTGAAGACTGGAGTAATGATGCTGACAATGCTGCTTTGATCACAGGAATAAATTACATTTTAAAACATTAAAATAATAAACAGTTCTTTAAATTGCAATAATTTCCCAATTTCGGATTACATACAGTAAATGCAGCATTGGTGAGCAGAAGAGACTTCTTTCTAAAACATTAAAAATCTTACTGATCCCAAACTTTTGAAAGGCGTATTTTATTTTATTTTTATTTTATTTTTTACTTTAAAACTTTTTTTTTACTCTATCTTGTCTTGGTCTTTTGAAACAAATAACTCAACACGCAAAACTCCCTCCTGTCTTAAAAATAGAACAGCAAAACATACTTTGATATTATGACAGTCAGAGGGAGGTCATGCAAAACTAAACTGAACTAAACTTTTTTTTTTTTTAAAGGATTTGATTCTTTCCCTGAACTAACTCGAAGACAATGTACAATAAAGAATTTGTTTCATCTTTCTGCACAGACGCATTGCTTGCGGATCTCGAGTCTTCCACCGCCCATATCTCCAAGTGCCCAGTGTTTCTCCCCGAGGAGACGCCCTATTCCTACCCCTCCGGAGGGCACCTTTTCCAGGATGACTCCCCTCCTCCGCCCCTCCCCCCTCCCCCCTCAGCTGAGGCCCTGAACGGATCCCTCTCGCCCCGGCCGGACTCCCAGCACTCCTCACAACAGGTTCAGCACAAACTATCTTGGGGCTTTCCAAAATAAGCTAGTCACATAATATTCACCTCATCTCAGTGTCTTGTTCTTGCTTATGAGTACAAATATGTGGTTTGTCTGTGGTTCTCTATTGATTTTACTTAGTACCCATATTTTACATTGGGCATTAATTGGTTATCCAACATTTAGGATTCCCAAACTTTTTTTCCAACCCCTTTGACCTAAAATATTTATTAATGATTCTCTGATTCTCTGGTTAATGGTCACTTGACATGCAGATAAACAAATAAAATGTTACGTATTTTTGTAGCAAGTATTTATTTAGATTTTATTTATTTATTTATTTAAATAAGTGGCTTTTCATGAGCCCACTGCATAACTTTTTTTTTTTTTTTATAAACTGAAAAATTAACCCATTTGGATCGTGATACAGCAGTTGAGAATCAATATATTGCAATGTATTACATTTTCAGTAAGATTTGCATAAAAATGAATGCATAAAAATGCATTTTGGTTTTCTTCTGTTGAAATCCAGTCTCTGGGCCCTGCTCATAAAAGCACGGTGTCTCGGGACAGCAGTCCACCAGCCTCTCATACAGAAGAAGACCACGTTTACAGGTGAGTTACGGCACCACAGATGAGAACTGACTGCTCATTCTGATAATAGTCAAGCAAAATGGTTATTAAATATCTGTCATTCTACAATGTGATCCACCATAATATCTTTTCTATTAGGGCTGCTCGATTATGGCCAAAATTATAATCACTATTATTTAACACGATTATTGGTGGGCGACAGGATCAAAGTCATTTTTCACGATATGAGTAATTTTAAATATCTGTACAAAACGTAAGAAAAAGGTCCTCGAAATAATTACATAAGACAAGTAAACAGTCAGCAATACAGTAAGAACAAAGAAACTAATTACAAACAAAACAGACAAATAAATAGAACAGAACGAAAATACAAATTAAAGAGTTTTAAGTTTTCAGGAAGACGTACTAGCAGCAAAAAAATTGAATAATCAAAATATGTAAAATAATACTGCATAGTCTTACGGTACATTAAATATAGATTAATCCTTATTAAAGCCACTTTTAAGTTATTCAGTCAAGATCAGTGAGTGATTTTTTTCTTTGTCAATTGTTGTTTGATTATCATTAATGACAGACTGCAGCATGTTTATTAGGCTGCTATCACTTTAAGAGCTAATGCATGGATCCAATATACTGTGTTTTCACAATCGTTTTACCTCAATTATCTTATTTTCATAATCGTTGGAAGCCAGAATCGAAATGAAATCAAAACTCAATTACGATTAATAACACAGCCCTACTTTCAATGTCCTGCTATAATGAAAAATTAAACCCATATTGGCACATTTCTATTTGTCCAGTTTTCCTAACAAGCAGAAGCATTCAGACTCATCATCCACAGCCATGACTTCTGCCCTGGGCAGCAACCTGTCTGAACTGGACCGCCTTCTTCTGGAGCTCAATGCTGTACAGCAAAACGCCCCATCTTACTCCAGTACAGGTAAACATATAGACACACTTAAGGCCTGTTCACACCAATAGTGGTGCAAGTAATGCAAAAAAGTAAGATATAAAACCATATACTTTGAAATCTCCTCTCTGCAGAGGATGCAGCACCTCCATTGCCACCTTGCAGTGTTGCCCACTATATACAGGAAAATGGAGCCCACCCAGGGATCACACTGACACCCGCAGCACAGGACAAACCTCAGAGGAACGGAACGAAGGGGACAGAAGATGGTCGTCCCACTGTGGAGAGTCTTCTGAATGAGTTGGAAAGCTCTGTGCCTTCCCCAACGTAAGATCGCCAACATGGTCATCTCCAGATGGGGAAACGTGGATTTGCATTGTGGGTTTTAATGGAATGCAATTTAATGTAATTTGCATAAACAGGTCCAGCCCCTGTGCTCTGAGAAGTGATTTGACGGACGGACAGGTGGACACACCTTCCGAAGAGCAGGGCAGAATATCAGCCACCTCTGCTACACGAGAACTGGATGAGCTCATGGCCTGTTTGTCAGATTTTAAGGTGCAGAGCAATGTGAGTGTGTGTATATGTGTTCGTGTGTGTGATTTACTAGGACAGTGTAAGTGAGTTGAAGAGACGTTGTGTCTGGGAATGTGTGCTGAACTATGTTGTTTGGGTGATCTATTTTCAGGACTTACTGCTCGACAATCTGGGCTACGTTTCCCAAAAACATTGTAAGCAGATTGTTGAGACCATTGGTGCCAATGGTGTCTACAATTTTATTAGGCTTACGCTGCTGTAGGGAAACTCAGCCCTGGCCGGTCTTCATCTGACCTTCACAAAATTTACCAGTACATTTATTTGTAAACCTTTTCCTGCTCATCTATGACTCCTAGCTTCAGTTTCATCTCATTACTTCAACATTGTGTCCAGAATCTGTTTTGTTTTTTCCTCAGCTGTTCTGTACATCTCATTGAAGCTTTTTCTTAATTATTTCTCATTCTCTGCCTCCCTTAATCTGCCAATCTCTTCTCTTTCCCCTCTTTCTACCCCTGTGCCCTTTTTATGTCTCCAGCCAAGTTCCTTAGGCTCCCTGAACTCTGAGCCAATGTTTGAGCAAACTACTACCATTGCTGAAATCCACCCTCCTCCTATGACTGCTGTGTCCAAATCCCTGTCCCATACCCTCCCAGCGGAATCAAGCCGATATTCCCCAGGTCTCTCCCCTTCTTTAAACTTTGATCTGCACATTGTGGAGGAATCTGGTGAACCGGGGGCTGCGCCTCCACTATCTAGTGGCAAGCCTTCCTATCGACTGTCTCCACCTGCAGCATCCAGTCCTCGTTTTTCTCCGGTATCTGACCTGGGCTTGGATTCTGCCATTGATGTTTCTGCTTCCCTGCTCTCCTCCCAAGTGGAGTCTCTAGTGGTTCTGTCTCAGACTATAACCACGACTACTTCACCCGGAGTTCGGGATCTTTGTTCTGTCTGGGAGGGAAATCCTTCTGCCAAACTGACAAGCCGAAGTCCTATTCCGAAGTCCTATTCACCTCTCAACAAGTCTTCTAGTCCAACAAGTACCTCAGCGTTCAGCAGAACCCCTGAAAGAGTTAGTCCATTGATGACACCAGCATCTATTGATCTGTATCTCTCCAGTTCTGAAGCAAAACCTTTGAGCCCAGTGCCATCTTTCCCCAGATCCCCACTGCCTACAGTCTCTGAATCACCATCTCTGTCTCTTCCCAAAGCTGTTTCATCTCCTCTAATCCTTTCCTCTTCCCCATCTCTAGCTGTTCCCAAGTCTCCAAGCCCAAAACCATCATCAGGACAGCCTGAGCCAGCTGTTTCTCTCAAACCCCTTCCTCCCTCTAGACTTGAACCACCAACCTATGAGCCTTCTCTTGACGACGCCTTAGATAAACTTCTTGCCATGAGCTTCAGCAGGCCTGAGAACGAGATCACAGCATCAGCAGCTTCACGGCTCACTTTAGAAACACAACCAGAAGTATACGAGGAGACGATAGTGGCGGCGGATCGTGGCGACATTCATCTATACACACACACAGAGAGCGAAATGGGGGACGGGCTCTTGGAGGATCAGTCGGACTGCAGGAGTGATATTGACTGGGCTGACATGGAGCTGAAGATGGCTTATGAAGGACCTGATGGCTCCATGACCCCCATGACTGAAGCAAGCTGGATGGATGACTCTCTCACTCCCTCGTCTTGCCCTGGAACTCCAGACGGCCAAATGGACCTTCCCATGCTTCATATGGCTGGCACAATGGACAGGATCTCAGCCTCAGGACACGTATGGATGAGACTGCAATGCTTGCTGATTGAGAATGCTGTGTGATCTGGAGTAATTCCAAACAAGGCTTGTAGTGATTTGTTTGCCAGCATGTAAATTAAACATTTTAGATAGTTGGCTAAAAGTTGTAACTGTTCCTAACTCTGTACCCTAAATTATCCTTCTTCTTATTCTTTAATTTTCACTTTATTTATGGCAAATTGTAACTGTAAGAAAAGCAGATGCACTTGAGTGTTGCTGTGTGTGCACTTGAACCTCTGTGCACTTGATAACCAGTGTTAACTACCACCATTTTCGTGCTAGAAATATCTAACGGATTCTGCAACTGGATCGCATCTGAATGCTTCCCTAGATCCCTGCTTGTTGTGATTGGTTTCTTTTGGAAATAAGCACCAATTCTCACAAGGCTTGTGGCATCTCAAGAAGTTTACTGCTGTCTCAGATCAAATCAGTGATTAGACGCACCAAGGAGATTCAAAATGTCCACCCTATGTACCGAGATGGCCTGATACGTAGGAAGATGGGTCCCCTCATTTTCCACAAGAGCAACTCCCAGGACCGACTCATTGAGGAACTGCAAGGAAAGCTGGGAATAGCCCGTAAAGATCGTCCAAAAAAGCAGCAGCCGGACGACTGGCTCACAGAAGGCGTCATCGTCATGTCCAACCCGAAACGCTCACGGGAAGACCACAACAAAGAGGTGGATAAGGTAGACGGGAAGAATTTGCGCATTCAGAAAATTCTATTTCCATTAAATTCCTTTTGCTTAATTGCTTTAAAGATTCTCTTTAATCACCTGCTTCTTTCTTCCTCATTCCTACTTTCCATCTCTTCCTCTCTCTTCTTCCGTCTGATTGGTGTCTTCCTCTAGATAATCATACCTCCTGAGTCTCCTCTTCCTCAGAGGAAGGTGATCCTACCTCCCCAATCTCCCCCGATCCCTCGCCCCCCTCCCCCTGCTGAGGAACCAAAGCGCCCCACTCCAGTCAAATTAGCTCCTGCTCCCATGCCTCCTCCACCACCACCCGCCCCCTCCCCACCACCTGCACCCTCCCCCCCTCCAAGAGAGCCTACACCTCCTCCCCAGCCAACTCCACCTCCCGTTCCACCCAAGCCCCCGACCCCTGAACCTGTGGAGCTTCCAGCTCCCTCCCCAAAACCCAATCCCACACCCGCACCCCTGCCCACACCCACCCCGCCACCTGCCTCTGTCACCCCGCCCAAAGTGCTGGCGTCAGTGGGCTCCCAGACGGAGTACGACCCGCTCTTCCCTCCGTTGCAGGTGCAGACGTGCTGTCATTGACTAAGCTTCTGTCTTACTGTCCTCTCCTAGAAAAATCACAAAACTTTAATGGATTTGTGATTTGTAAATTGAATGTTTTATGCTTGAGGGCTTGGAGAGATGTGTATGTGTGTATGTGTTTTGAAAATGTTTTGTGTGATGGGTAGGTTTAGGGGTCGGGCTAGTGTAAAGGGACATAATATACAGTTTGGACAGTATAAAAACCATTACACCTATGGAGAGTCCCCACAAAGCCCAAAGTGTGTGTGCGCGCATCCCTCAGTCTTTTGTCCTGGTCATAAATATTAGATGCACATGAGCAGGAGTTTGAACAAAGCATTGGTCTGACAATAATTTGATTGGATTTCAATTATTTACTAAATTATGCTGTCAGTATCATAAAATTTTAAATACATTCACAATTAGTTGTTTTGGGATAATTTTGGGTTTGGGGGTTGTCATTACTACAGTAAGTACATAGTATGTTCATGTGAAACAGGACTGTAAAATAATGTGCTACTATATTATCATCATAGTAATTATCATCAAGTAGGCCAGAGCACCGATGGTGTGAGGACCCTATTGGAATTGCTCTGTTTATTATTATATTTTAAACTGATGCCTCAATGTTTTTTTAAGGTTTAGGTGCTTAAAAAGCTCCCTGTGTTTTGTGCTTGTGAGTAAACATTTTGTTTTGAAGACTTCATTTTTCTTTTGATTCTCTGTCTTTTGTCCTATCTATCTGTAGATCATGGCCCAGGGCAAGGGTCCACACGGACAGGTTAATAAACTGGACAACATGCTGGGCAGTCTTCAGTCTGACCTCCACAAGCTGGGAGTGCAGACGGTTGCTAAAGGAGTGTGTGGTGCCTGCTGCAAACCCATTGTGGGCCAGGTGAGAGTGCCAGAGAGATGCACAAACTTTTTTCTACCAGTTCTGACTTTTTATCAGAATTGTGTGATATAAAGTCACAATTACGAGTTATAAAGTCAGAATTGTGTGATATAAAGTCAGAATTGTGAGATATAAACTCGCAATTCTGAATTTTTTCCTCACAATTTCATGTTTATATCTCTCAATTCTGACTTTATAACATGCAATTGGGAGATATAAAGTCACAATTGCGTGTTCTGAAGTCAGAATTGTGAGAGATATACTTTTTTTCTCACAATTGCATGTTTATATCTCGCAATTCTGACTTTAAAACACGCAATTGGGAGATATAAAGTCAGAATTGCATGATATTTGCGTGTTATAAAGTCAGAATTGTGAGATAAAGATTTGCCATTGTGAGATAAAAAGTCGCAATTAACTTTTAAAATGTTTTATTCTGTGGCGGAAACAAGCTTCCATAGATTTGAGCTTTCAGCTAAGATTATATGTTGTGTGTCTAGTTAGAAAGAGTAGGTCACATCTAAACAAAGGTTGTGTGTGTGTGTTTCTGAACAGGTAGTTACCGCCATGGGGCGCACATGGCATCCAGAGCATTTTGTGTGTACACACTGCCAGGAGGAGATTGGTTCCAGAAACTTCTTTGAGAGGGAAGGACAGCCATACTGCGAGAGAGATTACCACCATTTATTCTCTCCGCGCTGCTACTACTGTAACGGACCCATACTGGATGTGAGAACCAACTTTGTAACTTCATAGATTGATTAATTAGATTTTTCAGTGTGAACAGCAAAAAAAAAACACATAAAATCTAATGCTTAAGTGAGGGTTATTACCCAATTAGAGTCATTACTACAATAAGTACATAGTATGTTCATGCGAAACAGGCCTGTAAAATAAAGTGCTTCTATATTATTATAGTAATTATATTTTTTTATAGAAATTAGTTCCTGTGGTAATTGACAGCCTTCTACAGATGTTAACACGAAACATTAACCCCCCCTAAAAAACATGTTATTTTTTCTCACCTCACAGAAAGTGGTAACGGCGTTAGAACGGACGTGGCATCCTGAACACTTTTTCTGTGCCCAGTGTGGGGCGTTCTTTGGTCCTGAAGGCGAGTAAAAGCATAGCTCCATTTTTTTCTTTGTTTTTTATTATTGCACACTTATTATAAATCCATCTTTGTTCTTCAGGGTTTCATGAGAAGGATGGGAAGGCGTACTGTCGTAAAGACTACTTTGACCTCTTCGCTCCTAAATGTGGCGGCTGTGCTCGTGCCATCCTGGAGAACTACATCTCTGCCCTGAGCTCGCTCTGGCATCCAGAGTGTTTTGTGTGCAGGGTGAGTGTAACATTATGAAGAATATTCATTTTTGGTTGGCTTGTTGCTTTGGTTTTGGAAATACCCTACCAGTTAAAAGTTTCGAGTGATTACAATTTTTATAGAGAAGTCTCTTCTGCTTACCAAGGCTTTATTAAAAATACAGTAAAAACAGTAATATTGTGAAATATTATGACAATTTAAATAACAGTTTTCTGTGTGAATATATTTTAAAGTGTAATGTATTCCTGTGATCAAAGCTGAATTTTCAGCATCATTACTCCAGTCTTCAGTGTCACATGATCCTTCAGAAATCATTCTAATATGATGATTTGATGCTCAAGAAACATTTCTGATTATTATCATTGTTGAACTGCAAACATTTTTTGTGGAAACCATGATACACTACCATTTAAAAGTTCAGGCCAGTTTTTTTGTTTTTAAATAAATGTATCAAAGTGGCAGAAAAGACATTTATAATGTTACCAAAGATTTATTTCCGTTTTAAATAAATGATGTTCTTTTGAACTTTCTATTCATCAAAGAATCCTGAAATAAATGTATCATGTACAGTACAACTGTTTTCAACATTAATAATCAGAAATGTTTCTTGAGCATCAAATCATCATATTAGAGTGATTTCTGAAGGATCATGTGACACTGAAGACTGGAGTAATGATGCTGAAAATTCAGCTTTGACCACAGGAAATTACAGTTATTTAAAAAACTGTTATATAATAATATTTCACAATATTACTGTGTTTTTGATCAACACATTTTTTTTTTGAATTTTCAAAATTACAGAATTCAATATCAAGTTTTTGACACATTTCTTTTACACATTTTGTAAGTATAATTTGAAACAACAATAATTTTAATAAAAAGGAGAAAATATGTTAAATTCATTTAGCAGAGATATAGATCTTTGGGCTTTTCGATTTTTTAAAAAACTTTACGGGCTCTAAATACATTTTGAAGGCTGCTTTAAAATGAGCAAACTTGGTTTTTGAGTTACTCCATTTAGTTTGATGAATAAAACATTTTCCCAATAACAAAAACAAATCGATAACATATATTTTTCTTTTGGAAAAGTCATATTCAGCAAATAAATGCAGCCTTGGTGAGCAGAAGAGTCTTCATTCAGAAAACAGTAATAAATCGTAATTATTCCGCACATTTGTAAGTCAGTACTTTAATGAGTAAAGGTGTGTTTTGTGTGTGTTTCAGGAGTGCTTCACACCCTTCATCAACGGCAGTTTCTTCGAGCACGACGGTCAGCCCTACTGTGAGGTCCATTATCACTCGCGCCGCGGGTCGCTGTGTTCCGGCTGTCAGAAGCCCATTACGGGCCGCTGCATCACCGCCATGGGCAAGAAGTTTCACCCCGAGCATTTTGTCTGTGCCTTCTGCCTGAAGCAGCTCAACAAGGGCACCTTTAAAGAGCAGAACGACAAGCCTTACTGCCAGGGCTGCTTCATCAAGCTGTTCAGCTAGAGTGTGTGTGTATGATTTAGTGTAAAGTTTGCCTGTTGTGTGAGTGTGTGTGTGTGTGTATTTGTCGTTCAGGTTTATGTGTCTGACTCTCGACATCCCTACATGACGTTGCTGGTCGGGTTGAAAAGATGGTGAAGTGATGCATGCTCTCGAAAGCCAGGTTGTTTTTAAGAGGGTATTAGAGGAAAGTTCAGGAGATGTTTGAATTAGTGTGTGTTTTTTTGAGAAAGTGTGTGAAAAATGTATTCTGCTCACTGGTTGAGCTGCAGGGAAACTGTTTGATGAAGAACGGTTCTGGAGGGATGATGGGAAATGAAAGTTTGACACACAATCAACTGACATAAACAAACAACAACTGGAAATCAACCGAATAACCAACTTGAGCCAATAGTTGCTGGGTGCATTTCATGAACACATATCCAGGTCATATATCAGCCCCAAACCAAAAGGAAAAATAAGAAAGTATATTTTGCGGTAAAAACATTTTAGGACTATTAAGAACTTTTTTGTATTGTGCCATTATTTTCAGAAGAATCGAAAAAAATTCCATCCAAATTCTCATTATTGTGATGCAATAATGTCTAAATCTGTCCAATAACAATATTTTTACTATTATTTTAAATTTGAATAAACTAAACTTAGTAAAACAAATAATGTCATTGTGTATAAATTCTTTGTTGTTAATAGTCCTAAAATAGGCTTCCTTTTCTTTTAAGCGAAATATAATCTAATGTTATTTATTGCTATTTCTTTGTATTTTGGAGTGAAATATGACCCGGACGTGTTCCTGACAGATTTGTAGGCTTTATCCGGTTATGAAAACGTCTATTTGCTGCATTTGCGTCATTTTAACATTGAACTCCACCTCGACGAATTGCTACTTTTAGTGCCTTGTTTTGTATTACAAAATTTGACTGATTTTAAAAGACTTTTAAACTATATACTAAACATGTAGTTTTGCATACAAGGAGATATAACATGACATTTCTAATCTGTGGTGAAGTTGTATTTTATTAAAGGAATATATGGGGTTAAATACAACTTCATCTTTATGGACAGCATATAGATTACCACAGAAAATCATTTCTGCTCGTCCTTCGGTTTGTTAAATCAAAGGAAAAATGTATTTACAGTCAGTTTTGAAAGTAGTTAACTATGATATATGATCCATTATATATATATATATAATATTCCTATGAATGCACCAGTCACATGAAATCTTGGGAAATGTTTTGTAATAATAAATGACTGTATAGGTTTTTATTCACAAAACAGTTACTACACAACCACTAATGATTCTAATCATCCTGGAAATCAAAGATGTGATATTGTTCATCTAAATAGCTGTGACAATATTGTGCAATTTTCAACCCTTGAGTACAGTATATGATTTGATTGGAAATGAATATCCGATATTGTCTTGCTCATTCTCAGAGACAATTCTAGGCAATATTGTAACTGCTGTATCATGATATTGTGATATTATAGTATATTAATCCTTTTTTCTTTCTCTCTCTTTCATTTTTGCATGGAAGTCTTAAGTGTCTTTCAATAATTTTAAAGGGCGAGTTTTGAAAACTTGCTTTGAAGTTTCAGATGGGTGAACTGATGAACACTTTCTTGTATTTTAAGAAACATGTTGTCACTGGAATAGAAGTGATTTTTGCGATCAAGAGTATTAAATCTATATATGCGGTCCCTGATATCTATTGTAATGGTGCAGCTTTCTGGATGCCTGATTGCAAATATGATTTATTGGATGCATTGGCCGTATATACCAGCAAGTGTTTATTATATGAAAGCTTTTATATGACCCGATGTGCCAGAGATCTGTACATGTGATTCAGTCTCAGAACACTACTTTGAAAGTAGAGGATAATTGCTTTATTAAATTCACTTTTCTTTGATAACTCAATTGTAATAATCCGTCCTGTCTTTTGCTGTTCGTTTTGCTCCTAATCGCTTTGTGCCAAAAGAACGTGCGAATCTAGGGATCATATGATGTCCTTATCTGTTTTAATCACACATTTACACTGGTCGAATGTTGTGCCTTTTGTTTATTTTGAGATTTTCTATCATATAAATCGATTTCTGACACTTTTCTATTTCTGTTCATGAGTGTTTTAGTGTCCCTTTACAAATTTGATCATATACCCAATGTGAAAACAGCTATGCATATTTTTTTTCCTCCTGTAACACTGTCACATTTTGTTCTGTGAGTATCGGTTACTGTTTCAATTCATGCAATTATATGCAAATAAATCTGGTGTTTTAATGCACTGAATATTTTCCTCTTGATGTTGTTTTTTTATTATTATTATTAAAATAATATACTAACAATGTTGCCTTGACATTTGTACTCAAGACAGTACACTAAATCCTCACGTCTTTTTGACCACACTTTTTAGATTATTTTTATATTTATTTATTTTACTTGGTCTCTTTCATTTTAATGTTTATTGATAAAAAAACTATATAAAATAAATAGACAGCTTTTAAAAAATTAAGAGAAAAAGTTTTAGACCCCATTTAGAATCTTTGACCAGTGGCGCCCTCTAGAGGCGCTATGTGGAAATTACAAACTCAAGCCCTGAGAAGCACGTGGCTCTTGAGGACGGTAATGACTCCGGAAGTGACGTCTTAAATCCTTTCCAGATCGAGGCCGGCAAGATGGCGGCGGACACGCAGGTTGGTGTGATTCGAACCGCTGCTGCATGATCATTAAAACACAAACTTTTCTTCTGTATCTCACCACTTTCTTATGAGTTTTCACATAAAGATGACATGTGATCTGCGAGCGCGTGATGTTCAGACACACCAGAAAGCGCTGTGCACGCGCGCTAGTGCATGAATGTTCATTAATAACGACAAACTGAGCATTAACGATGGCTGAATTGCATAATAATCACATTTATTATAATTCTACTGTAATGTGAGAGAGATTGAGGCTCTTGTAAGTGTGTAACTCACTTAAATGTGTATCTGCTGATCTCAAACACGCATTCACTTCAGTTTTCATTAAGAAAGTGCTAGAAGTACCATGTTTTGTGGACATGGTATCATGGTACAAACATGTTTTTTGAACATATAACACTGTAATATCATGATGATCTTCAAAATGCAGTGTAACTATACTGTGGTACACAAAAAAAGCTGGCCAAACAATCACCTGTACCACGGTAATCATACATTTTGCCCAAACTACCTATGTACAATTATAATAAATGAATATCCTTCTGTCAGTATATGATGCTTTCAAAATCGTTTTCATTTTTGTTGTGTTGTTTTATAACAGCGATGACTAATATGGTGTCATCTCGAGCTTTAACATGGTAACAATAAACGTAGTGATAAGTATTGCGATGGAAACAATGTTTACCTTGATAAGCTTTTGTAAGTTGTGCTTAAGATAGTAGAAACAGACTCAGATTTAAAATATAACTCCAATACATGATATATGATTATGATGTAATATGATATCCGTGTTTTTATTTAGATCAGCTGTGCTCTGATGGCTGTTATTTGTGTGTTTGTAGGGACAGGTTTCAGACACACTGAAGAGATTCGCTGTGAAAGTCACTTCATCCAGCATTAAAGAGCGCAAGGAAATTCTTGGAGAATTGAAGGAATGTGTAAAAGGAAAGGGTGAGTTGATCTATTGCTGTATCAGACTAAAGGAATAATATGATTTTTCAATTGCGGTCAAGCTCAAAAAGTCACATAAAAACACTGATGAAGCTTCATAACCGTTGTCCGTACCACTCGTACACTAAGTCCTCAAAGCTCATACAAAAGTTTGGGGTCAGCAATATTTTTGTTTGTTGTCTGAATGAAGAGGTCTCTTATGCTCATCAAATACAGTAAAAACTGCAATACTGTGAAATAATTTTGCATTTTATAATAAAAATGTGAATATATTGTAAAATGTAATTTATTCCTTTGATCAAAGCAGAATTTTCAGCATCATTACACATTAAAGAACGCTAAAAAGACGTCACGCTATCATACAGAAGACATTAAAGTAAGCGATAATGCCTTTATTTATAGAGTGATTTGCCACCGAAATTAAGTGCAGGCAATATAAAACATGTAATACTTATGAGTTCTGACACATCACTGTCCTTCCACTGAATAAATTTCACAACTGTTTTGATAATGTCAGGTATGGAAAATATATATAACCTTTATTTAAACAGGAAATGTCCCGTTGAGAGTCTCTTTTACAAGGGAGTCCTGTATAGCACAATTTTCAACCATGAGCTGAAAAACAATACATTACGTAAATTAAAATACAATATAGATTCACACCCCGTTTACAAAATATTTACATAGAAAAAGAAAAAAATGCAATGAGTTTAAAATATATAAACAAACGAAATAAGGACTAAAAGTCGAGATCTACCTACAATTAATTAAAACAAGTGCACATGTCCGTCAGCATGTCAGGTATTCTTTTTTTTAAAGCAGCTAAGGAAATTAGCGCACCAATCTTAAGCCTAGACTGGAGTTCGTTCCAGGACGAAGGGCCATAGTAAGACAGACTCCTCTTTCCTGCTTCTGTCCTCAATCTTTTAAGTGACTCCCATGAGTACAGAATTGTGATGAATGTGGATCTAGAGTGACGTAAAAGTCGCATGAGTTCCTATATGACTGTTCAGACTGCGGTCGCCTTGCAAAACATCCGTCCTGTATCGGATTTCGGACCACATATGGAAGTGGCACAAATCGGAATTGAAAACATCAGATTTCATGTGGTTTGTGCTGTTCACACTGTCATGAGAATAACAGATCTGAGCCACATTTGAGCAAAAAAATCAGATTTACCTGCAGTCTGAACGTAACCTAATATGCTGATTTGCTGATCAAGAAACATTTCTGATTATTATCAATGTTAAAAACAGTTGAGTTGCTTCATATTTCTGTGGAAACCTTGATACGTTTTATTTTTTAGGATTAAAAGCTCAGTAGAACAGCATTTATTTGTAACATTATAAATGTCACTTTTGATCAATTTAATGTGTCCTTGCTGAATAAAAGTTTTAGTTTCATTCAAAAACATTTAAACATTTTCAACAGTAGTGTATGTTAACTCTGCATGAGGTACAAATGTATTCAGTGAAAATTGCAAGCTCTGCCTTAGTTCTGAAATCTCATTTACACATGCACATATTGTGAGAATTAGAAAATGACTGATTTTTGTTTGTGGTTAAATTCTTTTTTCAGACCTTCCTGAGCCGGCCATCAAAGGACTGTGCAAACTCTTCTATCTCACCCTGCACAGATACAGGTGTGTGTGTGTGTGTGTGTGAGCGATCTCTTCACATCTGTCCAATTAAAGCAGGGGTTTCCATCTTTTAGAGGCTACGGACCATCAAATACGATCATCCTCGCAATGGACCCTCATCAGAAATTTGAAGGCAGCTATAGATACATGTTCATGTATAAAGGCCCAATTTATTTAAATTTCAATTGTATACTATACCAATTTAAAGTATTATTTGGAAAATATTTTTAAGTTTGCTTTCTACTTTTTTTTAATGTATTTATTTATTTATTTAAATTCAAATTTTATAGTTCACTTATTGATTTTAATCAAATGTGTAATTTATTTTAAACACATTATTGTTTACTTATACAATATATAATCTAATTTGTAGTATTTTTTTATTATTTTTTTATAATAAAAATATAATTTTTAACAATTTATTTTAATTTTTAATTAAACTATTTATTTAATGTATCATTTGAACCTTTTTAATTTATAAAAAAAAAAAAAAACATTTAAAACAATATTTTTCTCTAAACTCTTCCACGGACCTCCTTGGACCCCCCTTCATTAATGAGACCATATTATGCCCTTTTACAAAGTCTTGATATTGTTTTTGGACTGTACCAGAATAGATTTTCATGCATGAATGTTCAAAAAACACATTATTTTCCTCATATTCTCCATATTTGCAGCTCCTCTCTTCCCAGTCTGTCAGTAACGCTCTGTTTAGTTCCCGTCTCTATGAAGCCCCTCCTTCTGAAAAGCACACTGTGCTCTGATTGGTCGGCTGGAGCAGTGTGTTGTGATTGGTCGAGCGCTTCGAGTGTGTTTGGGAAATGTCCCTCCCTTACCATAACCGCCAGTTTCAACACATTACTAACTAACTCAGCCAGGCCCCGCCCCTTTATACTGCATATTAATTATTTAAATGAGGAATATTGTGACATGTCCTCTTTAAAACATGCGAGATTGTTCTTCTGATGACGGTGGATTTGATTTGTCTTCTCAGGGATGCCGCATCTCGGCGAGCTTTGCTCTCGGTCATCGAAGTGCTCATCCAATCACAGCCTGATGCCATTGCGAGCAACCTCCCCCCCGGTCTGCTCAGCTGCGGGGTGGTCAGCAGGGGCGTGATGCCTGGGTGAGTGACTGCACAAATCTTATCGTTATCAGATGCAGATTTATCCGAGCTACGATCTATATATACGAGATATTGTCAAAAATCCCCCAGGAAGAGCACAGCGTCAGGAGCCTGCTGCGCCCTGCCATGGACCTGTTTGATCGTTCGGACTGTGTTTCCCACCGCAGACAAGAGAGAAGGTGCCAACTGGAAGAAACTGGTCAGTTGCATTTGTCTTTATTAAAGGGGTGGTATAATGCCCTTTTCACAAGATGTAAAGTAAGTCTCTGATGTCTCCAGAGTGTGTATGTGAAGTTTCAGCTCAAAATACCCCACAGATATTTTTATATAGCGTGTTAAAATTGTCACTTTTTGAGGGTGAGCAAAAACGCACCGTTTTTGTGTCCGTCCCTTTAAATCAGTGGTTCTCAAACCTGTCCTGAAGAACCCCCAACACGGCACGTTTTCAGCCCTATTCGGACGGGACTAGTTTCACAGGGGTCGTTAGAGAAATTTCTGTTTCACAGACGTACTTTGAGATTTTAATCCTGTCCGAATCTGCCATGTCTGTCTTTAGCCCTATTCGGACGGGACTAGTTTTCCAAACGACGTTTGAGTTACAATTCTTATCAACCTACGTCTGTGATTTCATGTACGGATTCGGACGGGACTAACATCTCCGTGTTTATACCGAGGTAGGAGTATCTGCGTTTTACATGTGGGCATTGCAGAAGATCACGTGTTCAGAATGCGTGGATTGCGTATGAAATTTGATCAAATGTATTTTGAAATTAAGTACTTTGAAATATAAAGTAAACCGTCCAAACGTATTTAGTGTTTTGTAAACATTTTATAAAAATTGTAGTATAAAAAAACTAAACATACATTTATCATCATGATTTTATAGAACTGGGTTCTTATAATAAACCCACTGGAATAAAAAGTTTTAACTTATATAATTTACACGTTATGTAATTAAGTGCAGAAATGAAAGTAATCTTACCTGAAACTGATATTACAGTTGCCAGTCTTAACAGTTTACGTGATTTGGCTCTTCTTGTTGATTTCATTTTTTTATTTATTCGCAGTGTAACGTTACCGAACACATCTACATGTCTACATGTGCGCAAAAAGCAGAAACTTGAATACCCGGCGCGATAGCGAGAGATTGTACGGTAGTTCACGTTGACCAAAAACACAAGAAAAAGCGTTTTGGAAAAAAACATGTTCGGCAATCACAGACATTCGCATTCGGACGGGATTAGATTTCTCTGAGGACCGCCGAGTTTGACGAAAAACAGTAGGTAATTTGCTCTGGAATTTTTACAGAGGTCGTGTGAGAAAAAGACAGACATGGCAGATTCGGACAGGATTAAAATCTCAAAGTACGTCTGTGAAACAGAAATTTCTCTAACGACCCCCTGTGAAACTAGTCCCGTCCGAATAGGGCTTTTTTCTCACACGACCTCTGTAAAAATTCCAGAGCAAATTACCTACTGTTTTTCGTCAAACTCGGCGGTCCTCAGAGAAATCTAATCCCGTCCGAATGCGAATGTCTGTGATTGCCGAAAATGTTTTTTTCCCAAAACGCTTTTTCTTGTGTTTTTGGTCAACGTGAACTACCGTACAATCTCTCGCAATCGCGCCGGGTATTCAAGTTTCTGCTTTTTGCACACCGATAATGGATGTAGACATGTAGATGTGTTCGGTAACGTTACACTGCGAATAAATAAAAAAATGAAATCAACAAGAAGAGCCAAATCACGTAAACTGTTAAGACTGGCAACTGTAATATCAGTTTCAGGTAAGATTACTTTCATTTCTGCACTTAATTACATAACGTGTAAATTATATAAGTTAAAACTTTTTATTCCAGTGGGTTTATTATAAGAACCCAGTTCTATAAAATCATGATGATAAATGTATGTTTAGTTTTTTTATACTACAATTTTTATAAAATGTTTACAAAACACTAAATACGTTTGGACGGTTTACTTTATATTTCAAAGTACTTAATTTCAAAATACATTTGATCAAATTTCATACGCAATCCACGCATTCTGAACACGTGATCTTCTGCAATGCCCACATGTAAAACGCAGATACTCCTACCTCGGTAATAAACACGGAGATGTTAGTCCCGTCCGAATCCGTACATGAAATCACAGACGTAGGTTGATAAGAATTGTAACTCATACGTCGTTTGGAAAACTAGTCCGTCTCCCTAATCAAACACACCTGATTCAACTCATCAGCTCATTATCACATGGGTTAATGAGCTGATGAGTTGAATCAGGTGTGTTTGATTTGGGAGACAAAGAAAACGTGCAGTGTTGGGGGTCCTTCGGGAGCAGGGTTGAGAACCACTGCTTTAAATACAAATGAGCTGCTGCTACCGGCACAGGGGGCGGAGCTTCAACAGCTTGTGTCCTGAAAATTTCAAAAACTTTTAGCCTTTTATGTTCAAACCGGAGTCAGACAAAGATTGAGAGACTCAAGAAGTGGCAACATGTAGAACAACATTTCTGAATGGTTAGTAGATGAATTTATGTAGCTTATGTGTCATTGATTAGCATATTCTGTCATTAAAATCTATAAATTGTGTTCCGGGGGGCGGGGTTTATGTACATTTTATGGTTGGTGATGTCACTAACCCGGGTGGAAGCTCTTGTAGTTCCTACCAGCCGTTTGTTGTAGTTCTTAAAAAGTGATTTCTTTAAAAGCAAATATCTCCCTTTGCTTTGAACTTTGAGCGTTGTAACTTTGCAGATGTTGTTTATGCTCAAACAGCAACATTACACACTAACTAAAGTTAGAAAAGTGAAATCAATCAACCACCCCTTTAATCATAGCTTAGTTTAGCCATAGTTCTAAACCTGTATGGCCTTCTTTTTATACATGCAATCCATCCAATCATATTCTCTCTTTTCCCATCAGGTTGAGGTTCAGAGTTTGCTGCTGGCTGAGGCAGTGGGCGGAGCCTCTGGGAACGCGCTCAAGTCAATCAGCAAACGCTTTAACAAGATGTGGAAGGAGGTAACGCTAAATTAAATCAGTCTGATGTCTCATACAGTCTTGTTAATAAATGTAGGCTCGGTAAGATTTATTTGATAAAAATATTGTAATCTTGTGAAATCTTTCCTATTTGAATACTTGTAAATGTAATTTATTCCTGTGATCAAAGCTGAATTTTCAGCATCATTACTCCAGTCTTCAGTGTCATATGATCCTTTAGAAAACATTATAATATGTAATATGATACATATTTATCATATCTAATATGCTGATTTGATGCTCAAGAAACATTTCTGATTATTTTCAATGTTTAAAACAGTTGTGCTTCTTCATATTTTTGAGGAGCTGTGATGCAAAATTTTTTTCGGGATGCTTCGACGAAATGAAATTTCAATTTTCAATTGAAATGAAATCTTTTGTATATTTATATATTGTACTTTATATATTTATTTATATTTAAGTGTTTACTGTCTTTTTTGATCAATTTAATGCATCCTTTCTGCATCAACATATATAATAAAAAAAAAAGTACAGCCTTTAGTTTTATCTGTATTAACTTTGTCTTTGTTTGTGCAGACCCCGGGTCTGGTGGATCAGTACATGAGCACTCTGCTGAGTCTGGATCAGAGCTGTGTGTCTGTGCCTCTGCTGGGACTGTGTGTGGACTTCTGCACTGCGCAGAAAGACATCGCCACCATCAACAAACACAAGGTGATAAACTCAACCTCTCCTACGCTTCACATGCCATGAGCTTCTGTTTCAGTGTTGTTTCAGTATTTATGTATGTTTCAGTATTTATTCATATTTTGCTTTAGCTTTTATTGTGATATGTTGAGTTTTAATTTTAGTTTAATTTAGTTAAATGCTTTTAAAAGTGCTTTTGGCTTGTATTTTTTTTTATAGATAAATGGCTTTTATTTATTTTAGTTTTAGTAATTTTAGAACTTGCACTTCAATCATGACAACTCACAAAATAGTTTTATTATCTTATTGAATATGGGAATGTTAATATATTTGGTCTTGGCGGACTCGATCTGCTGCAGAGCAAGCGTGGCCGTTTCACACAGAGATTCCGGAAAACACACGGATAATGTGTTGCGGGATTTGTCCCGGGATCGTTTGATTTTGGTTCATTCACACTGCCAGTGATTTTCCGGAATCTGTGAGTGCGTTCACACACATCCCGTAAAGATCCCGTATAAAGACACGTGACGTCGGGATGTGTTGTGGAAAGGCCAGTCTAATCTTCCGCTCTTTCCATTGTAGTCGTGCACTTAGTGGATTATTTTACGCAGCGTCTTAAGTTTGCTAATGATCTGCGATTTCGTTCTCGAGAAACCACACTCAAGCATTTCCCATATTTTTCCCGGATTCGGTCGCGTACCGTTCCACAAAGCTGGCAAACGATCTCAGCTTCAGCGTGGATAGTAAGGAGCTCCCTGGTCTCGGCTTCATTCCAGTTTGCAGAATTTTTTTCGTTCTTTCTTTGTTGATGACGTTTGGAACACTCAGGAAATATGATGTAACATTAGAACAGCCTCTTCTATCTGTTCCGTTTTGACTTCTTTACTCACTGTTTTGCTATTATTCTCGTGCACTGACTCATTCGCTATGTTGAACAGCCAATCAGAGTTCTCTCTCTTACCGACGGCGATTCAACATGTCGAATCAGTCGAAAAAAAGCCGACGAGGACCAATTGCATCCGGCTGTGTGGAACCGTGCGGAACACACTGAGAAAACTTAAAAAACTGCCCGATGGCCGACCGTCGGCTTGGTGTGTTCAGGGCTTAAATGTTGAGCAGCAAGCTCATTGGCTGAATGCGGTAATGATGCGATTGCTCTCAGATTGCATGGAAAGGTCCTATCAACCTGCGCCCTCTAGAGTTTCATGACGGAACTAGATTTTATTTCAGTTAGTTGCCAATGTATCATTTTAAAAGTTTCAAGTTTTCTTTTTTCTTTTATTTAATTAGACAAAAGCTATTTTTGATAATTAAACTTTTATTTAACAAAATCAACACTGTTCTGTTTTAGGCGGCTCTCTTGGACCTGTACATGAAGACGGTCCTCATGAGTAAGACCAGACCGCATCCGCACATACTGGTGAGAATCTGTGTCGTGACTTTGTTGACTCTTTGCAGTGTCGAGATCATAAAACCTAAAGCTGAATGTGTGTTTTCAGGAAAAGAGCGCCTCGATGCTTCGTCACATGTCTCACTCTGAGTTTAAGGAGCAACTGCTGCCCACGTTACAGAAAGCTCTGCTGCGCAGCCCAGAGAACTCCATTCAGAGTGAGTGAGACGCTACGGCTATCACACACTTCCTCACACTATCATTCATTATCACACAAATGCATCATGATATCATCATTACTGCTCAGAACAAATGTGACCCTGGATCACAAAACCAGTCACGAGTTGCACGGGTAAATTTGGGGCAATAGCCAACAATACATTGTACATTGCGAAATTAGCCAAAAATCATTAGGATATTAAGTAAAGATCATGTTCCATGAAGATATTAAGTGAATTTCCTACCGTAAATATATAAAACATGTATTTTTGTGAGTGAATGCAGCACAATCGCGAACATAAATGAACAACTTTAAAGGAGATTTTCTCAATGTTTTGATTGTTTTGCACCCTCAGATTCCAGATTTTCACATAGTTGTATCTCGGCCAAATATTGTCCTATCATAACAAACCATACATCAATGGAAAGCTTATTTATTCAACTTTCAGATGATGTATAAATCTCAATTTTAAAAAATTGACCCTTGTGACTGATTTTGTTACTGTCAGTGTCATTTTAGTACAATTGAAATACTATTCTAGTTTTTTAGTAATATTTTGAAATAGAATTTATTTTAATATTTATTAATCTGTTAATGTTAATAAATAAAATACAACTCTTCATTGTTGGTTCAGGTTCATTAAATAATATGAACAGACACAACTTTTGATTTTAATTATGAATTAGTAAATGTTCAAATTACCGGTAGAAGGATTTTTTATATTAACTAACGTAGTTATCTAATTAAGTTTAAAAAAAGTTTGTGTCTGTATATGTGTTTTTTATTAATATTTATGGACAAACATAACAAAATTATATAGTTAAAAAAAATAAAAAATTTTTTATTTCTGCCAGTCCATTGATAATTGCTTTAGTTTATAGTAATGCTCACATGAAACATATAGATAGTGTATTAGTTTCAATTGCAGGAATTTTTTTGTTTTGTTTTGTTGGAAACCTCTTGTCTACCAAGCATGAACATGATATTACTTATTACTATACTGATTGTTAATTTCTGAATAATTCTGAATATGTCCATCTCTGTTATCTGTCTTTCCTCCAGCGATCTCCTCCATGTTGGCGTCTCTCACACTTGACCTGAGTCAGTATGCGCTGGACATCGGGAAGGGCATCTCCAGTGAGTCATCGTCAGTATGATCGAGAGGTTGGTCTGAGGCGTCACATGCAGGTTTAATGTGATGTGTGTGTGTGTTTCAGGTCAGCTGAAGTCCAATAACCCAGAGCTCATGGACCAGGCGGTGGCGGCCCTTCAGAATCTGGTCCAACAGTGCAGCGACCCGAGCGCCGTCCAGGACCTCGTCAAACACCTCTTCGCCATCCTCGGAGGTCAGTGAGCACTTTCAATGTTTCAACGGTCATATACTCTTAAAATTATGATTTCTATGAATGGAAAATTCATAGAAATAATCTTAAAAAATCATTCACATTTTAATAGTGACTGTATACACTACCAGTCAAAAGTTTTCAAATAATTAAGATCTTTTTCATGTTTTTGAGCTGAATTTTCAGCATCATTACTCCAGTCTTCAGTGTCACATGATCCTTCAGAAATCATTCTGATATGATGATTTGATGCTCAAGAAACATTTCTGATTATTATCAATGTTTAAAACAGTTGCGCTGCTTCATATTTTTGTGGAAACTTTACAAAAATACACAACAATTCAAAAGGTATGGTTAAGTAAAATAATACTACATATTAAAAAAAATTAAATAATACTTTTTATTAGGCAAGGACACATTAAATTGATCAAAAGTGACAGTAAAGATCATTATAATGTTACAAAAGATTATATTTCAAATAAAATGTTCATTTGAACTTTCTATTCATCAAAGAATCCTGACAAATAATGTATTACAAAAATATTAAGCAGCAAAAACTGCTTTAACATGATAATAATAATAATAGGAACCATTATTAATTAATAATTATTAAAAAATAACATGGAAAACCACACCACAAGTTTGACCCATGCTTTTTTTGCTGAAAGATGAAGACCCAACTTTATGCATGTTTTGTAAGATTCCCCTCTCTGTTAAACATATTTTATTAGATTGTCCTGGACTTGCTCTTTTATAAAGTTACCTCACTTAAGGACTTATTTAGTAAGATTACGCCTGAAAAGTTTTTGGATTTTTTTTTTATCATATGTTAATTTAAAAAATCTTGTACAGTATGACTTTCTGTTTTTGTTTGTTTGGTTTTTATTGTATTTATATGATATTTGTATTTTTGTAATTTAATTTGTGCCATGTAAATAGCTTTGAATGCTGACATGGCACTAAATAAAACAATCTGTTTTATTTAATATGAAGCTCATTATCCGATAATCATTACTCATCATCTCACACACATCACCAGATCCTGCTCACTTTTAAAAGCAGGATATTCCTTATTGTTCATGTTGTTTTGCACAGGCTCAGAGGGGAAGCTGACTGTTGTGGCCCAGAAGATGAGCGTTCTCTCGGGTGAATATCTGTCTCATATGCTCATTACACAATGGTTTTTACACTGTTTTTCTTTTCTAATAGCTGATCTTCAAATAAAGTGTCTTTTGATCACTGCTAATTTCCATCAGGAAACCTACAGACATCTTTGACCCCTGTGCTTGTGTCTTTAGCATCAAGTTAAAAGAAGTTCAACTTTCAAAAAACATGTTTTGAGACCTCACTTTTTTCCATTCCACTACCATACGTCTTGCAATTTGAATGTGAAAACACTCTTTGTTTAAAAAAAAAAAATCACCCTTTCCAGTTTATCTCCCAAATCTCATTCTCACTTCTGCATGCTTCATTTATGTGTGTTTTTGAAACAGGAATCAGAAGTTGCAGTCATCACGCCGTCTCTGGCACTTCTTCTCAGTCTCTGAGCTCCAGTGTGGCTGTGATGTTCATTCCATACCTGCAACAGGAAGGTGAGAAACCTACTGGCTTTTAATTACATTAAAAAGTAACTTTTTCCATACTGGTTTAAACACTGAACATCCACATTAGTATGAGAGCATTTCGACTGCTTTCATAAACTGGGGTTTTTGAGGGGACTGGGGTTTGTGAGTTTGATGTTACGCTAATAATGAATTAAATTATTATTAATATTTTAAATTAAAAATTAATTATTTTAAAATCAAAATAAAGCACTAAAAAGTTTTATGTTTACTTGTCATGACCATCAACTGACGCCTGTGAACCGTAAACATGCAAATTCATTATTAAATATTTGAACAGTGTTGTTTTAGTATCACTGAGATACTATTATAGTTTTTATTAACAGTTTAAATTAGTTATTATTTTTATATTTTCCATTTTCGTTTTAATTTTGTGGTTTTGTATTAGTTTTTTTAAAATGCCTATTTAGTTTTTATAAATTGTGTATTAAATTTTGTATTAATTGTATTAATTCTTAAAGTTTTTTGAACTACATCAAGTTAAACTAAATAAAATGATAAATGTTTCTATGGCAAATAGCTGAAATAAAATAAGTTTAAGGTTTTTTTTTCTTCCTTATTTTATTTGTTAACGTTTATTTTATCTTAAGTAGCCAATATGTTTTTTTTTTATGTTTTCAGTTTTAGTTAACTATTATAACCCTGTCATAATTTAAAATCTCAGTTGGACTTCAAATAAATATTTTAAATTAAATGTTGACAAAACGTTTGTGAATCCCTGACTTAAAATATCAAAATTGAATTTCTACCCAGTTTGCTATTTAAAGATTTAAAATGAATTTTTAACTTGTTTTGTTGCAATATTGGTTTTAACTTCATAATTTAATTTACATTAAAGGGTTAGTTCACCCAAAAATGAAAATTCTGTCAGTAATTACTCACCCTCATGTTGTTCCAACCATGTAAGTCTTTCGTTCATCTTCGGAACACAAATTAAGATATTTTTGATGAAATCTGACAGAATTCTGACTCTTCCATAGGCTTCCAGAGTGACCGAAACTCGCCGACCCAGAATAGTTATTAAAAACATCGTTAAAATAGTCCAAGTGACTCCAGTGGCTCAATCTTAAGTATATCAAGCGATGAGAATACTTTTTGTGCGCAAAAACAAACAAAAATACCGACTTTATTCCACTATTCAATTCCTTCTCTCTGGGCCTCGTAGTGTTTTTGCGTAGCCCGTCTGTGTTGCACGTCACCACGTAGGCTCACAATTGGCCGAAGCAGGTCATGTGTGTGATGCGTGATGACATGCAACACAGACGCGCTACGCAAAAACACTACAAGGCCCAGAGAGAAGGAATTGAATAGTGGAATAAAGTCGTTATTTTTGTTTGTTTTTGCGCACAAAAAGTATTCTCGTCGCTTGATATACTTAAGATTGAGCCACTGGAGTCACTTGGACTATTTTAACGATGTTTTTAATAACTATTCTGGGTCGGCGAGTTTCGGTCACTCTGGAAGCCTATGGAAGAGTCAGAATTCTGTCAGATTTCATCAAAAATATCTTAATTTGTGTTCCGAAGATGAACGAAAGACTTACATGGTTGGAACAACATGAGGGTGAGTAATTACTGACAGAATTTTCATTTTTGGGTGAACAAACCCTTTAAACGATCTCAAAAGGTCTTGCATTTCATAATTGTATATTATTTTTTATCCATTTTTATTTAATATGTAAGTACATCAAGTTAAACTAAATTAAATGAGAAATATTTCCATGCATCTAGCTAAAGTAAAATATCAAGATTACAGTTTTTTTGCTATTTATTTGCTATTTAATGACTTAATATGAAAACTTTGTTTTGTTGCAAAATCGGTCCTAAACTTGTAATTTAATTTACGCTAAACAATGTTAAAAGGTCTTATATTTCTTAAACATGCATAAAAGCCTAATATCTGCTGATTGTTGTATTTGTGTGTTTATAGTCCATGAGGGGACGCTGGTACATGCGGCGTCTGTGTTATCTCAGTGGACGGGCCGTTTGACGGTGAACGTACCCTCAGAGTTGAGGGAATGGTTTAAAAAAGCCTTCGGCCTCAAGACGTCCACGTCCCTCGTGCGTCAGGCGTATCTCCAGGCCATGATCGGGGCTTTCAAAGGTCAGTCGGACTGCGGGGATGTTTCACATGGGTTCATACTTGTGCTGCTGATGTTTTGTCAAAATAAACAGCATCTGTGTGTCTTCATTCTGTTCAGGGGACACTCTCAGTCAGGCTGTTGACTTCCTACCTCTCCTCATCCAGACTGTGGAGAAAGCTGCTGCCCAGAATACCCAGCATGCACTGCTGTCTGAGGCCGTGACCGCCTCTGTGCTGCTCTGTCGGCTGTCTGTGCTCGACTCTGTGTCTGGTGAGCGTTCACACTGGCTATTTTTCCATCCACCTATTTTTATGCACATTTTGGGATATTGCATAGAAACGCTGGAATGAAACGCCATAAATTCTTAAAATGCACGTAAAAAACGAATGCACTCAATTGAGGGCGGATACATTTTATATCCGATAAGAAAGACATAAGCTTAAACTATGATGGAAACACATTTACTGAATAAATCTCTTGATGCGGAACAAAAAACTTCTGTGACTTTGCCTCAACAGAGGATTGGTTGGATAACTGGACTTTACTAGCAGACCAATCGCGTCACAGCATCTCAAATGGTTCTGAAACCACTTTGAGCCAAAGTCTGTCATCAGAATGATTCGGTTTAATTCCCTCCAAAAGCGTCTCGCATGATTGCGTTCCCAAACACCAGCATCCGAACGCGAGAGAACGACAGCGTTTATTGTGTTTCCTCTGTCGCTCTGAGACGCAAGTCATTTATAATGAAGGAAAAAAGAGCAACAGTGGCTTCCCCGGTTGCAGCAACTTCCATTTTTATTACAAATGTTTTGCACCAACTTCCCAGGAAGTTACGATTATGTTCTCTTGAACACAAGGGATGGAAATGCTGGTGATCATCATGTTCTTCTGTGTCTTTAGAAGCGAAGCTGGTGTCTTTCTGGAACCTGATACTGGATGAAAAGAAGCCTCTGTTCACCACTGAGAAGTTCCTCTCTCAGGCCAGTGAAGAAGGTCAGAAACGCTCCCATTTATCAAACTTATCCAGAGGCGATTCAGGATTTCATTGATGTGGCTCAGAGGAATATTTTTTGCCGTAAGCGGTTAGACGAAGAAGGCCATATTATGCTTTTTACAAAGTCTTGATTTGTTTTTGAGCTGTACTAGAATAGATTTTCATGCTTGAATGTTCAAAAAACACATTATTTTCCCCATATTCTCCATTATTCTCCTCTCTTCCCAGTCTGTCAGTAACACTCAGAGCCATTTCTCCCAAAAGCATCGCCTTAGTTGATCATAGAGACCATTGGTGGGAATTGTTCTACCATCAACTTAGGCTTTTATTCTATTTCAGCTTCATTTTTTATTAATGAAAAATATTTTTTTAACAGTTTTAGTTAACAGTAACAACACTGATCAGTAAATCTGATGAAGATCACACACTCACACACACACACCTGTGTTCTGTACCCTCAGCTCTGTGCACCATCCTGCTGCTTTGTGAAAGACTGTTCCTAGATCAGCCACAAAGACTCAACAACAGCAAGTCTCAGTGAGTCACTACTATTTTTCCCTGAAATGTTTTGTGTAGAATTTAATTATTCGTTCAATTGGCAGAGGGAATTCTATTTCCTGTGTTCAATTTTACGTTTTAGTTTTTTGTTGCTGAAAATGTAAACAAACATCTAAACTAAGCATATATAAATCATTTTAATTTCGTAATGATAAAGAATATTCAGTCAGGAAACTTTAAGGCAACTCTAGGATCATTAAAAGTGGGCTATGATATGTAAAATAAAGCCTAATGCGATCTTGTATCACCCTAAAAGTGTTTTTAGGGATTTGATCGGCTGATTCTACCTTAACCACTTGTTACACGACTACTAAACACAAATGCATGTGAAATTTTAATTTGCTTGATTTGTTTTACCTCATTACGTAAAAAATATTGACTCTTCATTTCTCACAGGATTTATTAATATTTTAAATTAGTTTTTAATTATTATATAATTTTTAGTTTTAGTAATTTAGTAATTGACCCCAAAGCAACTTTGACGTCTCAGAAATTATGCTAATTGTATTTATTAGAAGAATTCATAAGCATGCACATCTTGTGTTACAGAGTTTTCATATGCCTGTACACATTATTATCCACTCAGTGATGTCAGGGGGTATTTTGAGCCGAACAAAAGCATTGCTGAAATTTGCTGATAACAGGGTTAAGAAAGTAAATGGGGTGAATTTTGGCATTCAACAATAGTGCAAAAACTCTTCATAAGCATCTGTGAGCGATCATGTGACTCAAACCCTTGTCTGCCGTCCTCAGGATGTATCATCAGGCCACAGTTATGGCGCTGCTGTCCCGACAGTGGTGTGTGCGTAAACATGCTAAGCAGACCGTGAAGAAGCTCCTGTCCTCGCTGGGCGGATCCAACCTGGCCCACGGCCTTCTGGGAGAACTGCGTGTCATTATTAACAAACACAAGGTGAGGGATGAAGAGGAGTTGAACGCTTAGGCTACTTTACACTAACGTGTTTTGAATCTGATCATTTTTACGCCTCTTGAATCAGATTCTGCCGTCAGATGCTCTTTATACGGAGACGGGTGAGCTGACTGAGATGGGACGCTCGTATGTTGCTCCGCGGATCCTGCTGGACGCTCTGAGGGTTATCTGCTCGGCGGCGGCCCAGTGGAACGACCTGCCAGAGACTGAGAAACTGGCCTTGGATATTCTCATCGTTACCCATCATCCCTCCATCGGTCCGTCTCTCTCCCAGTGGATTTGATTGCATCCGTACAGGAATATCCCAATAGCTTTTAATCACACTCTTTCTTTTTCAGTGGCCATCAGGTCTGAGTTGTGGCCTTCTCTGCTGTCCACTATGAAGATGGACGCTGCTGATTTCATCGACAAACACCTGGAGAAGATTCTACCTCGCCTGCTAGAAGCCAACACAGACAACCAGGTGCGTTTAAAGTCGGCATGAGAAGTTGCGATAGTCTTTTCTTCCCTATTCTGATGTATATTCAAATGAAACGGATTCTGGAACAAGAACAAATTTAGGGCGGGGCTTGATTTTGTCCTTGTGGTTTGCTATTGGTGGATCTCATGTGAGTGACAGGTTGCCCCACCCTCGTCATCAGAGAAGAGAAGAGATGTCACTGCAAGAGGGAGGGGAAGTTATTCTGATTCAAGATTACGAGGCACATGAATTTAAAAAAATAATGATGTGCACGGATAAATAATTTATAATAAATACTGCAAAAATAGTATTGTCTATTTTGATTTCATTGTGACTTTAATTTTGCATTGATATAGTAGGACACACACATTGATATAGCAAGGCATGCATTTAAGATTAATATCTGTTGACAGATTTATCAATGGATAATGGCCATTTTATGATTTTCCTAAAAAAAAATTAAAAAAAATATTGTGTAAAATTTATGAGTATAATTTAATTGCAGCCTTTTTATATACATCTTATTTGATATATATATATATTGTATATACTGTATTTTCGATCAAATGCAGTTTTAAGAGAGTTCATTCAAAAACATCAAACTATCTTAACTATTGCATTGATATAATAGGACACACATTTAAGATTCGGGTCAGATTTTTGCTGGATTTATGGCTGTCATTGTGTCTCTCGCTGTAGGCTGTTCAGAATGCTGTCGGCTCTCTATCGCTTCTGTCTCCAACTAAACTGCTGCCACGTGTCATGGATCACGTGACCCAGCGCTTGTCCAATCATGCGATGATCCAGGTGACGCGTCAGGAATATGCAATCATGCGAACGCCAGAGGGAGAACTTTATGATAAGAGCATCATTATGAGGTAAAGTGAACTGAATCAGTCCAGATGGAATGAATGAACTTCATTTTTTGAGGTATTGAATGAATGAGAATCACATGGTTCTGTAAACACTGCTGTTGTTTTTGGCAGTGCGCAGCAGGAGAGCACAAAGAAAGGCAACATGAAAAGAGAGAACAAGGCTTATTCCTTCAAAGAGCAGATCATTGAAATGGAGCTTCAAGAGGTGAGAGAGAAATACTGCAAACAATCCGCCGGAATATTAAAGGGAACGAGTTGTTTTGGGCTTTATGTTCTAGTGTGCATACTGAATAGTTACTGTACACTGTTTAGTCAAATACTATTTACAGTATACAGCAATAAATATCTCCAAATGAAATACAGAACATTCTCATCTCAGTGCATTACCTGTTTAATTTAGTTGTCATGTTGAAGATAAACAGTTATTTAGCAAATTTATAATAGTGTTTTGCATTAAAAAAAATTGTTATAGACTGATCTATTGGGCTGGCCGATTTATCCGTGCCCTAGTAAAAATGTGGGCATCTAGTGTCAATCTGTTGACTGCCCTATTAAATATTGTGCAAAATATACAGTGAATATATATATATATATATATATATATATAATTAAATTTTAGTGATGGTGATCATTTTATGTACATTTTATTTCCTGTTAAATATTTTATTATATATTGGCTATTCTTTTATATCAGCATTAGCCATTACCATTAAAATGTCTTAACTTTTGTCAGACCAAATAATGAAGTCTAGACATTAAAAATCTGGGCCAATATAGCATCCTGTTCATCCACCACACTGACCAATGAAACAAAGTACAAGACAGTATCTGGTGTAGTGTCTGTTTTATACCGCGCGTTTGATTGAGCCTGCCCTTGTGTTTGTCCTTCAGGAGATCAAGAAGAAGAAAGGCATCAAAGAGGAGATCCAGCTGTCCAGCAAACAGAAGGAGATGATGCAGAACCAGCTGGAGAAAGAGTCCAGCATCCGCAAGAGATTGCAGGAGGTGAGAGGTCATACCCGAAACACATCATCAGCGTGAACAAACCAATTAAGTTTAAAGGGTTAGTTCACCCAAATATGAGAATTCTGTAATTAATTACTCTCCCTCATGTTGTTCCAACCCCGTAAGACTTTCGTTCATTTTCGGAACACAAATTAAGATATTTTAGATTAAATCTGAGAGCTGTCTCACTCCTCCATAGGCTTCTAGGTAATCGAAATCTGCCATCCCAGAAAAGTTAGTAAAGACATTGTTAAAATAGTCCAAGTGACTACAGTGGATCAACCATAAAGGAATAGTTCACTTTAAAATGAAAATTCTGTTATCATATACTCACCCTCATGTTGTTTCAAACCTGTATGAATTTCTTTCTTCTGCTGAACACAAAGGAAGATATTTAGAAGAATGTCAGTAACCAGGCAGTTTCTGGGTCCCATTGACTTCCATAGTATATTTTTTTCCTACTATGGAAGTCAATGGGACCCAGAAACTGCCTGGTTACTGACATTCTTCTAAATATCTTCCTTTGTGTTCAGCAGAAGAAATAAATTCATACAGGTTTGAAACAACATGAGGGTGAGTATATGACAGAATTTTCATTTTAAAGTGAACTATTCCTTTAAAGGCACAATATGTAACTTTTTTGCTTTAAAATTAGCAAAGATCACTATATCTACGTTATATATTTTTTTTAGTTGTGTACTTACATTATCCCGACTGTTTCCAACAACTTTCAAACCAAGAGAAATTTTAATTTAATTTTTAGACACGGCACGTTTCTTTATTTCCGTTTTGTCAATGGCGTCATATCCGCGTTGTCCCTGGTTTCCGCCTATGATTTCCGCTCGTACTGCCATGGTAACCAGAGCTATGAGCAGAGCCCTCTGATTAACCAAAGCGACAGACGCAGACAACTGTGGAGTTCGCAATGTCTATTTGCACGCTGTTGTTGTTTCATTCAAACATTACGGACCATGGCAAGCAGACTTTGGATAAAAAAGGAGAACTAAAACGAGAATCAATATCAGCGCGGTGTTTTCGAGATGCCGAGAGCTCCCATAGACAGTATATAAACGAGAGCTCCACGTCCGAGACTTCGACCGCTCCTACATGTACTTATTAAACAGGTGAGCACATTTACATAAAACTAATCAATGTTATATAGTTCAACAATGATAAAATGTTATAATATGATCTGTATGTTATTCTAATGTTGATCTAGCTTACTGCTAGTCTCATACAGACAAACTAACACATACTTTTCAACACATTCAAATGCAGTTTAGTGTGATAGTGTAATGTTAGACCAGGTGAAACAGCGCTGCGTTACCTCACAAGTTTAATTTGTCTACTAAACTGACCAGTGAGTAGTAATTCTGCGTGTAGTTCGGTAGAATGAAATGTCCATATTCCTTTTATATCCGCGGGACTCGCGTCGCGTGTGGAGCTGATAGCTGTCTCTTAGCAAATCCCGACCTGCTTCATATCACAGTCATGATAAAAACATTGATGTATTTACTCATCCATAAACATTATTAGATCGGTCGGCTTGACGTTGACGACAAGATCCATAATTCTTAGCAAGTGTTGCGTCATCAAACTACGCCTTTGTTATTGTAAAGAGGTTAGCGACCCCTAGTGGCGAAAAATTCCATACTGTACGTTTAAGTTTATCAAGCGACGAGAATACTTTTTGTGTGCAAAAAAACAAACAAAAATAACATCTTTATTCAACCATCTTTTCTTTTCCATGTCATTCTCCTGAGCTGAGGTTGTACGTCAGAACGTAGGCTCACTATTGGCCGACGCTGGTCATGTGTGTGATGCGTGTGATGCTGGGAATAGTGAGCCTACGTTCTGACGTACAACCCAGAAGCGCTGCGCTGTTACACTACGTGAACTCACTCAGAGAAACACAGAAGAAAATGAAGAGTTGAATAAAGTCTGTATTTTAGGGTTTTTTTGCGCACAAAAAGTATTCTCGTCGCTTGATAAACTTAAGGCTGAGCCACTGTAGTCACTTGGACTATTTTAACAATGTCTCTACTAACTTTTCTTGGATGGCAGATATCGATTACATAGAAGCCTGTGGAGGAGTGAGACAGCTCTCAGATTTAATTAGAAATCTCTTAATTTGTGTTCTGAAGATGAATGAAAGTCTTACGGGGTTGGAACAACATGAGAGTGAGTAATTACTGACAGAATTTTAATTTTTGGGTGTAGTAACCCTTTAAGACATTTAAAAAATGTGTTCATGCACATGTATACCTCTGTGCTAAATATTAAGATTACACATGACTGTTTACCGAAAGGATAAAGGGGGGACTCCTTTTATGAAGTTCCCGGAAGTGCGGTTGTTGTTGGTTGAGCATGAACGATGTAGAGTGAAATATGGTGTACATGAATAAACAGGTGATCGATTAACTTTTGAAGTGTGTCTTTAAGTGTAACACCAGTGAGACGCGCCTCTCTTGTTCTCTCAGTTGGACGTGGAGCTGCAGTGTGTGATGGGTCTGTTAGAGGCGACTCTGGCCCGTCGTCCTCCTCTGATCTGGGTTCATCTTCCTGCGGTCGTGCAGGTTCTTCTTCCCCTCCTGCAGTCTCCTGTGGCCGCTCCACGCGTCAAACCCGTGTTCCTGCGCATCGGCGTCACTCTGATGCCTAAACACCTGCACTACTTGGGTAAGCCTTCCTTTTCCTATTTTCCTTGTTTTCATATGTAAATGATTTATGTACGTTTTTGTGAATGCAAATGCATGTTTAACCCTATAAAACTACGGTTTCATGTTTGATGCGCAAATTTCTAAGGCCCCTGGATTATCAGCGTGATCAAAACTGCTGAAAATCCTGTTGCTACTCCTTACATGCCTTCTGTCGTCTGATTGATAGTTCATACTTTATTAGCAAGTAAAAGGCCTTTTAGTATAATGGTGGTTCACGTTTCTTTTGCTGTGAAATTTTTAATGATTTTTGGGTACAACTTTATTTTACAGTGTCCTTGTTACATATGTTACATGTACTTACCATATTAATAACAGTAAATTATGCATAATTACATGCAACTAACCCTCAACCAAATCCTAATCCTACCCTAACCCTATAGTAAGTACATGTAGTTACTTAAAATTACTCAGTACTTAAATATATAATTACACTGTAACAATGACACCTTAAAATAAAGCGTAACCGATTTTTGTTCAGTAGACATAAGATTATCTTTAATATTGTTAGTAATATTTCAAGATAAATACTTACTGGACTGAAGCAACTGAGGTTTACTTGATTATCCATGCATCAATGTTTTTTTTTTGTTGAAAAATCATGTTCAAATGTGAGTGTCAAATATGATCATCAGGCTTTTGAGGAAGGTTTATTTGTTCATCTCTCAATCATCATTGTATTGCATTGCATTATATGTTTTAAAACTACAGAGCTTTGATCATAAAATATTTGATCTTAGTCATTTTCTTATCTTGATCTTATCATCTTACAAAGACTTTATTGGCAGGTATAATGACAGCTGATATTAATATGCATTTTATGCAAGTATCTGCTATACTGTTATAAAGATCTCACTGATTTACATTACAAGCATCAGAATTTCATCTTGTGTTTTGGCCAAATAAATATCAGCATTTGCACCAAATTGCTTATTTTTGCTTAGTTTGGGCCTCTTAATAAAATTGAGGTGTTTTTCCTCCTTGAGTTTGAGCTCCATATTCTCACTATATCAGACTATTTTAGTCATAAAAACCTGATGCATCAAATATGATAAGCAGAAACACGTATGCAAACTTTTATTCTTTTTAAATTTTGTCTGAAGGTTTGATAAAATGTTCCATTTAAAAAAAAAAAAGAAGAAAAGATTTTTCTGACTATTATTTCATATGTCAGGCTTTACAGGGTTAATGCTGTTTGTTCTGATTGTTTTTGCATGTGTGAATAACAGGTGTCATGCTTTTGCTTTCTTGTGTGAATGTGGCTCAAATTTGTTTTTCTCTCTACATGTTTAGCGGTTCTCGTGGGTCATGTGACCTTGCGTCAGCTGAAGCCAGAGTGTGATTTGGATCCTGCTTGGGCTCAAGAAGATCTGAACACAGCGACGCAGCGAACCATCTCACTGCTGCATACACACACGACACCTCAGAGAGACGCCAAAACCGGTGAATAACACACACACACCCACATGCAGCAGAGGGGAGAAAATGGACATGAAAACTAAATTACAAACGGTCTTTTGGTGCAAGAAAGTGCAAAAAAATAATAAAGAGCTTCTGTAACGTAGCGAACCTCTCAATGATTGCAGGGTCAGAAGCGTCTGCCCTGCCAGCGCCGGCGTTCTCCTTCTGTTTCCCGCTTCTTCAGGCTGTGTTGAGTCAGAGCAGTGGATCCTCAGAGGACACAGAGCTCACGATGACCCGCGCGCTACAGGTCATCAACACACACGCTCAGCTGCGGGCGCATTCGGACGACACGGTCATAGACGAGGTACGGCTGGTTGCTTTGCCATTAATCTGTGGTTTGGATTTATTGATCCATCAACTTTGCATTAACTTAAGTCATTCAGGAATTTTTCAATTCAATTTTAGATTTGAAATCGATTCCTAAGATCTGTGGGTTTGGTCAGATATTAAAAATGAGAATATGTAAATGTTCTTCTACATAACTAATTTGCATGCAAGTGAATGCCATTCTTAAGGGCCGTTCACACCAAGTATGATGACTATAATGATAACAATAAAGATATAGTTCTAAAAATCCGTTCTGATTATATAATGAATATCAGAGTCCACACCTCAGCTATTACAATAACTACACAGAGAAACTATGAATATTTTGAATCACTTTCACAACGATTTTTTTCCAGCTGATGCACGATAAAAACATTGACAGCCAATCAGATTTCCTCCCGCTTTAAGAGCCTGAGCATTGAAGCGGCTGACGACAAAACTGCAGCACGCGTATTAAAAAACAGCTAGTATAGTTACTGTTATAATTCTTGATTTGAACAGGCCTTTAAAATCTTTTTAAAGTCTTTTTTCCCCTATTGTGACACATATACAATTGAAATGGCTCCTGGAACATGAAAAAATGTTGATTTATTTGTCTGAATCGTTGCTACTGTCATTTGCTACTGCAGCAATCTCATGTGATTTTCTGATGTCTTTTTGTTTTTGATTAAGGGAATTAATAAATGGTTGATCACAATTAGGTGCGCTAGGTCTAGGATATGATGTGAATTTTGTTGTTGTGATATGAAATATTATATGAATTTTGTTGTTTTGATTATGAATGTTTCATGTCAGTGGCTTATTCAGAATCTCCATCTCTGATTTGCAATTAATAAATTGTCATGCGTGCATATTTTGATTTTTTCGTGCATACATTGATTTGATGTGCATATGTTGATTCTATCCATGTCTAAGAGTTTATAATTAATGTGTCTTCCTGTTTGTCCAGACTGGCCCAGAGCTGCTGCCCAGAGTCAGTATGCTGCTGCTTTTGACCAAAGTGATCGGCACGTCCACCATTCGCCTTCAGGTAGAGCCTCGAATCAAGAGACACACACAGTATTTGAGGAGAGTTGTGTTGTGACAGTGTGTGTATGTTGTAGGTGCTGGCATCAGACTGTCTGACGGCTCTGTGTACCAGCGCTGGAGGGCAGGAGGGATGTGCGCTCGCCGAACAGCCTGAGATCGACGTTCTGCTGGAGGCTTTACTCTCCTCGTGCTTCTCTGTCAGAGACGCTGCGCTGAGGGTCAGTACCTTTCTGATGTCATCTTGCCTTTGAACACGTTTGTATTGACAGTATTAGGGCTGCACAATTAATCGCAATGAAACCGCACGCGATTTGGCAAAGGCTGCGATTATTTTTTGTGCAGCTTGTCAGTGCAGCGGCTGATCGGTAGTAAATGCTCCATCTGAACACCAGAGGGCGTCTCACACACACACCACATATCCATCTGAACACCAGAGGGCGTCTCATACACACCACATATCCATCTGAACACCAGAGGGCGTCTCACACACACACCACATATCCATCTGAACACCAGAGGGCGTCTCACACACACCACATATCCATCTGAACACCAGAGGGCGTCTCACACACACACCACATATCCATCTGAACACCAGAGGGCGTCTCACACACACAAACCACAAATCCATCTGAACACCAGAGGGCGTCTCACACACACAAACCACATATCCATCTGAACTCCAGAGGGCGTCTCACACACACAAACTACAAATCCATCTGAACACCAGAGGGTGTCTCGCATACACACACCACATATCCATCTGAACACCAGAGGGCGTCTCACACACACAAACCACATATCCATCTGAACACCAGAGGGTGTCTCACACACACACACACCACATATCCATCTGAACACCAGAGGGTGTCTCACACACATGCTAAGTATGCCCCGCCGCAGAAGTACGATAACGCGCATCATTTCAGGAAATCCCTATCGCTGTATCTGAATAAACAAAAGTTGATTAAACATGACTAATAAACACACGACTGCCTTATTCTGTGTAAGAAGCTCATCATCTCACAGAAGGAGGAGCTCAACTGTCGTTATGAAGTGAGTTTGGAGGAAAAGCATGTTATTAAATGTTGTCTTTTGTTGGACTAGAGGTTCATAAATGCTTCTCATGTTTGGAAAGATGTTCTTTTTCAAGTGACTCAAACTCGCAGTGCTTTCAGACGGAGCAGCGTTTACAGAGCCGTTCATCAATGACAAATAATCGCAGCCTTTGCGATTTCAAAATGCCGTTAAGCCAAATCGGTTTAAGTGCGATTAATCGTGCAGCCCTACTTTGTATTGACAGTATACTATGAAATGTTTGTAATTAAACCTGTGGACTGACTCTCGTAGGGTCTGCTGGAGATGGAGTTGGCGTTACCCACCGACAGCGCTGACGCCAGCGGTCTGAAGATGCTGAGGAGACTGTGGGTGGCCAAATTCGATGTGGAGGAGGAGGGCAGAGCTCTGGCAGAGAAGTGAGTCATGCAGTTTTAGCGTAGAGTCACTCTCACACTGCAGCCTGTGGTGCTGGTTCTAATCAGTTTCACATCAGAGTTTGGTTCGGGTTAAGGCTGTTTTCCAAACTCACTCCAGGGAATTACACTCAAGCTAATTTGAAAACGGGGCTCTGGGAAATGGTTCGTCATGTGGACTCCAGTGCAGTTCACAGTTGGTAGGAAAGCCATCCGGGCTGTTCTATGGAAATGAACTGCTGTTTTATAGCCAACATTTCTCATTTGTGTCTAGAAATTTTTTTTTTTTTTTTAAACATAATTTCTCCATCCTAAAATAATGGGCATTTTTAAAAAATGCATTTGTGCAAAAAAATGCAAAAATGCATTTGTGTGGAATAAAAAAAAAAAAAAAAAAAAAAAAAAAAAAAAATATATATATATATATATATATATATATATATATATATATATATATATATATATATATATATTTTTTTTTTTTTTTATGCATTTGTGTTGAAATAAAATGGAATAACATCAAATCAAATAAAAAATACATTGTTACCAGCTAAAATCATGGACGTTTCTGAAGTTAAAAGGCATTTACCTTAAAAAAAAAAAAAAAAACTAAAAAATAATTTTTCAAAAAAATAAAATAAAATCACCAGGTAATTATATATATAAAGTTTCTTCAGCTAAAATTGTGTACATTTCTAAAGTGAATGCATTAGTGTCAAAATACAATTAAATGATCAAAAATCTACATTATTTCACCTGACTAAATCCAGAAGAACTCTGGCAATGTCTCCGAGACGCTTGAAGAAACCGACGTCTTG
Organism: Squalius cephalus; assembly: GCF_949319135.1. Classification (NCBI taxonomy): domain Eukaryota; kingdom Metazoa; phylum Chordata; class Actinopteri; order Cypriniformes; family Leuciscidae; genus Squalius; species Squalius cephalus. The sequence continues at coordinate 3,171,847 of NC_137137.1, forward strand.
TTGCTGCAGTTCTTCTGGATTTCGTCTGTCTCAGTTAATTCTGTTTCTGACTCGATGATGGTGAGATCAGATCATACCGGCTGTTGTCAGACTCCTTGTGCATACACAAATCTCACTGGATTATTACAATTAATGGCAAAAGGATTGTTTTTAACTGATATTATGACACACTACAGGAAAAGATATAAATATCTAAAACAAAGACTTTGGCACAGTACTGTATATAAAAGCCATTATTTCAGCAGCTTTACAATGATTTTTAAACACCTAATCCAGCAGTGAATCATTGGTTATTGTTGAAACGCTCTGCAGTGGTGAGTGTTGCTCATGCTGTGTGTGTGTGTGTCTCAGACTCTGGCAGGCTCTGTGTCTGGATCTCGTTCCTGAACTCTGTCCGCTCCTGATCGAGGATGTGATCCACCACGAGGAGGCGGTGCGGTCGGCGGGTGCCGAGGCTTTGTCCAGCGCCGTCAGCCAGTACCAGGAGCAGTCGGCCACCGTTCTGGCCCAACTCACTGAGCTCTACCATCAGAAACTCTACGTGAGTCTCTCACACTGGAGATTTAGGACCAGACATCAATATTTAATCAAGCCTTGTAGTGCTTAATTGAAATTCATCTGGGAAATTAAAGCCGTTGTGTTAAGTGTCATAAATCACTCAGACTGGCTTTTATAATTCGGGGTTTTTTTTATATTCATTGCCCTAATATTTAAAATTGAATGGCCGTCATTGTGAAGGCGAATCACTCTGGATTTTCATTTCAATGGGACGGCTTTGAGTGATGCTCAGGGATTTGTGTGTGTTTTGTGTTCAGAGACCTCCTCCGGTTCTGGACGCTCTGGGACGCATCATTTCTGAAGCTCCTCCAGACCAATGGGAGGCCAGGTAAGAGCATTTACATGATGGCTGTGGAGTTATTATGGATATTTACATGGAAAACTTCTATATATATATATATATATATATATATATATATATATATATATATATATATATATATATATATATATATAAAAAATTCTGGTTTTTATTTATTTTTTGTTTAGTTTGTATTTATTTATGATGAATTTGACTATTATTTAGGTAGGTCATTTTTTATTTCATTCTTCAAATCATTACATCAAGAAAAAGTTTACTTGTTTAGCTTTTCAAGGCATGAGGGAAATGATTGGATAACTTGAAACAGAAAAGGTTGTCATGTCAGTCTCATGCAAAGACATGTAATAATCTGGTTATACCTTCAAAATGTATATTAAACATTCCCGGTGCTTCACATTTGCCCACAGAACTCCCATTATAATGCATTTCTTGCGAGTTTACAAAGTGACTTACAAAGGATTATTTGTGATAATCAACATCATGCTACAGCATTGAGTTGAAATCACCCAGAGTCATGTATCAGGTGTACGGGCTTGTTAGTGATGCGTTTCCTGTGTGCAGGTGTGGCATTGCTCTGGCACTGAATAAACTGGCCGAGTTCTTGGATGAGGGTCAGGTGTTGCCCCTGTTCCTGTTCTTCGTGCCTGACGCTCTAAACGACAGACACACAGAGGTGCGGCGCTGCATGCTGGAAGCGGCACTGTCCGCTCTCAACACACACGGCAAGGTAGTGTTACTCCATCAGACGCCCCGCCAGCTTCGCTCTCGTTCTCCTGCAGCCACGCTCACTCTCTCTCACCGTTTCTGTCTCACAGGACAACGTGAGCTCTCTGCTGCCCGTGTTCGAGGAGTTTCTGAAGAGCGCGCCGCAGGACGCCAGCTATGACTCTGTGAGGCAGAGTGTGGTCATCCTCATGGGCTCGCTGGCCAAACATCTGGACAAGAGTGACCCGAAAGTCAAACCCATCATGGCCAAGCTGATCACTGCCCTCTCAACTCCGTCACAACAGGTCTGCTGCTATTTATTTTTTTAGCACTTTTCACAATACTCCATTGTTTCATAGCAGTAGGGCTGGGAGAAAAAAATCGGTTCACCGAACTATCGCGATTCTTTTTGTTTACAGAATCGATATTAATTCAAATTAAATTGCTTTATTTTTGTCCTTGCTTTTAGATGAGGTTGACAGAAGTTAGCCACTTTTATTCCAACAGAGGGTGGAATGTGTTATCTATGAGTGTTTAGTGTCGTAATGTCTCAAGTGGACGTGTGGAAGAGACGTGAGACTGAAAGCACTGAAAAGCCCTCGCTGTGATCTTGATTCAAACACTCACGCAATCTTTTTCCAATTTGTCTGTCTATTAAACCTTTGACAAAATCATATCGCAACATTCAGATCTGTGTTGGCGCAGCCGCTGACCCGGAGAGAGTTGTCATAAAACAGCTTCACAAACAGTCTTTTCTACCTATTTCTGTGTTACAATAGTTCATATTATCACAGAAGTACTGGGATAAAAGTTTAAAGTTCAAATATGTCTACAGTAGCGATCAAAACAGAGTAAATCAGCTTTTGATAGAAATTTGGCGCTTAAAATAACACATTTATCGATTACATTGTTTCGCCACTTGGTGGCGACAAGTGACTGTTTTAGTCAAGAGAATGTAGTACTGTATGATGCTTCTGAAATAAGTCAGAAAGATGTGATGAATTGTTTTTGTAAATATGACTCATTGTATACATCATGTACACTCTGTGTAAGTGTATGATTTAGCTTTTCCCCATGGTCTAGTGTAAAAAAAACGCATTGCAACATCGAATCGGCATATATTGTATATATTATATTGTAATATAGTATCGGCACCCAAGCATCGTGATAGTATCGAATCGGGAGATAGGTGTATCGTCCCAGCCCTACAAAGCAGTTTTTCCTTGCATGATTAACACCATCTTAATCTTCATAATCACATTTAGCAGATTCGAGCTGGCCGATAATATAGTTACATTTTGTTATGATACAAGCAATCAAGCAGTTGAGATTTGCTATATAGTGTGTGTGTGTGTATATATATGTATATACATGTATTTGTAATTACTGTTTGGTTATTTGTCACATTGAGTGACAGTTTAGTGGTGCATATAAATGACAGCGTTAAAATATTCCCATGTCTGGTCCTGCTCAGGTTCAGGAGTCGGTGGCGAGCTGTCTCCCTCCTCTGGTTCCTGCTATAAAGGAGGACGCTGGTGGGATGGTGCGGAAGCTCCTGCAGCTCCTGTTGGAGAGCGATAAATACGCCGAGCGGAAGGGAGCCGCTTACGGGCTGGCCGGGCTGGTCAAAGGTCTGGGAATCCTGTCTCTCAAACAGCAGGAGATCATGAGCACTCTGACAGACGCCATCCAGGACAAGAAGAACTCCAGACGCAGAGAAGGTGAGGGAGGCTGCGGCTTACAAAGCATTGTTTAAGGAGAAAACTAATGCATTCAATTTCAGTGACGTGTGCTTTATTGACGTGACAAATTATACATATATATTTATTTGAATATTTATTAAAAATATGTTATTATATATTTGTACACTGCATGACCAAAAAAGGTCGCTGTTTGGATTTAAATAGGCAAATGTTTAAGAGTCTGTGATTGGATCATTATTGCATTGATTATTATGTTTCTAGCATGTCATATGTTTGACTCTTGCATTGTCAATACAATGCTTCTTGATGGAAATAAATGCATACATGCACTTGTATTGTCAATGCAAGAGTCCAGCACATCCCAAAGACTTTCAATGAATTTAAGATCTGGACTATAAAGGAGGTTGGAGCGGAGGTAATAAACTAAGGTTGTTTATTCATAATAAATAAATAAATAATACATTAAAACAAAGCAAAAACTAAACTGAAATTTAAAACAACAATGCAAATGAAGGAAACCAGTAATTTGAACTAATTAAGTAATGATGAAATAGGCCTAAATAGCAGGTTCGAGTCTTGCTTGTGTACTGTTCCCATTCCCTGCTCTCTACCTTTCCTCAGAAAGTTAAACATTTAGGAAAAAAATTAAATAAAGTAGCATTGTTATAATTGAGCTAGAGCATGAAGAAAAATAGTAAGAGTTGAAGGTAATACTAAGCCCTTAATGTTCTCTCTCACAGGTGCTCTGTTCGCGTTTGAGATGTTGTGTAACATGCTGGGGAAGTTATTTGAACCGTATGTGGTCCACGTCCTCCCGCACCTGCTGCTCTGTTTTGGTGATGGGAACCAGTACGTCAGAGAGGTACGAACACTCAGTTATTTTGCCCACACTTGTGGTCTTTGCACTTGATCACTTGTCAACTTACATGATGTATTTTTGATATTTGGCCCAAGTGTTCAAGTAGGCGTGAAGACTGCAAGTCTTTCCCTTTTTATTGTGGCTATCATTGCGATATTGATGCTTAAACGATATATTGTGCAGCCCTAACCTCTACCATTATCACATATGCTATGATAATCAGATGTTTTATTGGCTGTAATGGTCACTTTTTTTCTGCTTTCACTAAGGATGGACAAATATATAATATTGTAAATGAATGCATGTGTCCTTTACTCTGCATGCGGCGTCATGATGTGTTGTTTTGCTGTGTCAGGCTGCGGACGACTGTGCCAAGGCCGTGATGAGGAATCTGAGCGCTCACGGGGTGAAGCTGGTGCTGCCGTCTCTGCTGGTGGCGCTGGAGGAGGAGTCCTGGAGAACCAAAGCAGGTCTGCTGCTCACTGCACACTGTTACATGCAGACACCGCATTCATTTCAGATATTACCCGTGTTGATATTACCATATGAATGTGTAAAAATGAATTTGTGGGGTTTTTTTTTTCATGTGAATTCTTGGGAAGCTAAATAGTTTTTGAGAGTGTAGTGTTCAGCCCTATAATTATTTTTTAATTTTGATTTGTAATTTAGTTTTTTTATTATAGTACATTTTATTCTAATTATTATAATGATAGTTTTTTTATTATAATTACTATTGTTTATTTTATATTATTATTATTATTATTATTATTATATTTTTATTAATCATCGCCATCTCACATGGAAATAATAATGGACATTAATAATAATAATGTCTAATTATTTCTTATAGTATTTTGTATTTTAATTATATTTATGGTTTCTTTCATACTTATGTATTTTAGATTATTATTATTTGTATTTTATAATGAATTATTATCACTGTCTCACTTTAATTTTATTATAATATTTTAATTATTATTATTATTTATTTCATATATTTTATATGAATTATTATCGCTGTCTCACATGGAAATGCAGAGCATTGTTTATTTTATTATTTTAATTTTATTATAATATTTTAATTATTATTATTATTATTATTATTATTATTATTATTATTATTTATTTCATATATTTTATATGAATTATTATTGCTGTCTCACATGGAAATGCAGAGCATTGTTTATTTTATTATTTTTATTTTATTATTATATTTTAATTATTATAATTATTTATTTCATATATTTTTTATTATCACTGTCTCACATGGAAATGCAGAGCATTGTTTATTTTTATTTTATTATAATATTTTAATTATTATTATTATTATTATTATTATTTATTTCATATATTTTATATTAATTATTATCGCTGTCTCACATGGAAATGCAGAGCATTGTTTATTTTATTATTTTTATTTTATTATAATATTTTAATTATTATTATTATTTATTTCATATATTTTTTATTATCACTGTCTCACATAGAAATGCAGAGCATTGTTTATTTTTATTTTATTATAATATTTTAATTATAATTATTTCATATTTTTTTATTAATCATTATCACTGTCTCAAGGAAATACAGAATGTTTAAAATGTATTATTTTATATTTAATTATAAATAATTTGTTTTATATTTTAATCGTTATAATTATATATTATTATTTATTTAATATATATTTTCTGTTGTTAATCACTATCGTACATGAAGCATAGTGTTTTAGTTTTCTGTCTAATCCGTGTGTAGGGTCCGTGGAGTTGCTGGGTGCGATGGCGTACTGCGCTCCTAAGCAGTTGTCCTCGTGTCTGCCGAACATCGTCCCCAAGCTGACGGAGGTTCTGACGGACTCTCATGTGAAGGTGCAGAAGGCCGGTCAGCAAGCGCTCCGACAGATCGGCTCTGTTATCCGCAACCCTGAGATCCTGGGTATGAAATATTCATGTTTGAAGAAAGTGCTTAAAGCATTATTTGTCAGTCTAGGATGTTTGAAAGAATCCCAGCGGTCTGTGTGTTGTGTAAATGGGAGGTGTGGCACAGTGTTAAAGGACTGGGGCTTTAATGTTGTGATGACACTGAACTGATATTGTGAATTCGGCAGCGATCACCCCCATCCTGCTGGACGCTTTGACTGACCCGTCTCATAGGACGCATCACTGCCTGCAAACACTGCTGGACACCAAGTTTGTGCACTTCATCGACGCTCCGTCTCTGGCTCTGATAATGCCCATCGTCCAGAGAGCGTTCCAGGACCGATCCACCGACACGCGCAAGATGGCCGCGCAGATCATCGGAAACATGTACTCGCTAACCGACCAGAGGGTAGGACATGATTCTCACCTTGACCGCAACTGGCTCTTTTATATCCTAAATATTGTGTTGATGTTAGCAATGTTGAAAAGTTGACAACCTCTGGTTCCTTTTTTCCCCACCCAAGAAATCCAAGCGGATTGGATGAGCCACATTTGCAACCATTCAAAAACAAAAGATACACATACAATACCCTTCAAAAGTTCATTAAAAAAATTAGTTGTTGGAAAAATTAATTCAGCAAGAACACATTAATTGGTTCAAAAAAGACAGTAAAGACATTTATAATGTAGCAAAAAAAATCTTTAAAATAAATGCTGTTCTTTTCATCATAGAATCCCGAAAATAAATCTATCAGTTTCCACAAAAATATGAAGCAGCGCAACTGTTTTCAGCATTGATAATAATCAGAAATGTTTCTTGAGTAGCAAATCATCATATTAGAATGGTTTCTGAAGGATCATGTGACACTGAAGACACTGAATCTGAAAATTAATAAATAATATATTACATTTTAAAATATACATTCAGAAAGAAAACAGTTATTTTAAATTTCAATAATATTTCTGTTATTACTATATTTTTGACCAGACCAAGAGACTTGTTTGTCAAAAACAAACAAAAAAATTCTTAATGATTCCAAACTTTTCACTGGTATTGTAATAGCATGTAATAACAGTTTTATTATTTATTTAATATTTCAATGCATTCAGTTATTTATATAACTGTTTTTAATGTATTTGTTTTTTAAATAAATAATGTGGCTTGAGCATCCGTATACAGCCTGCAGTTTAAAATGGTTCGTTCTGATTATTTATATATAATTCTATTAGAATTAAATGCTTTTAAAAAGCTTAAGTTTAGATAAGAACACCTGTTAACCATGGTACATCACTGTAACACACGGCCTTGAGTGGCTCATTGCTCTAATATCTTTTTTTTTTTTTTTTAGGATCTGTCTCCATACCTACCCAGTGTGATTCCAGGACTCAAAGCGTCTCTGTTGGACCCCGTGCCCGAGGTAATATAGTCTGCACTGATCCGTGGAAACTCTTAAAGCCCGCTCATAAACCGTGTTATATAGGAAGGCTGTTTTTAATGGCGTCTGTCAATCTCTCTCAGGTGCGGACCGTGTCTGCTAAGGCTCTGGGGGCCATGGTGAAGGGTATGGGCGAGTCTTGCTTCGATGATCTGGTGCCGTGGCTCATGGAGACGCTGGCGTCAGAACAGAGCTCTGTGGACCGCTCTGGTGCCGCTCAAGGTGATTCACTGCACCATCACAGGGCAGCAGAGAGATGCAGAACACACACACACACACACTACCAGGGCTTGAAGTGCACCTTTCCCCAGAGGACGACATGTGCTCTCAAAAGAAGAGACTTAGAACGTAATTACTCAATATATAGATTGTCCCTTTATTAGGGAAAACACAACTATTTAACTTAAAGGAACACGTCGACTTTTTGGGACTTTAGCTTATTCACCGCACCCCCCAGAGTTAGATAAGTCCATACATACCCTTCTCATCTCCGTGCGTGCCTTAACCCTGTCTGACACACCCACCGCTAGCCTAGCTTAGCACAAAGACTGGAGGTAGCAGTGCTTCTCCTTCTGAGAATATAGTTCCCAGTATGTATATGGTTAGAAGATGGCTGTCTCATGTTACCTTGTTATTTGTACACGCTGTGACTATACAAATCACAACATGGAAATAGGAAAATGTTGGCGTTATTTTGTCGCTTCTTGGGAGCAGTAGGCTAGCTGGAGCCATTTACCTCCAGTCTTTGTGCTAAGCTAGGCTAGCTGTGGGTGTGTCAGACAGAAATTAATGAATTAATGAATTAATTCAAATGAATGAATTGTATTAATGTTGTGCTGTATTTCCTCTGTTAGGTCTGGCTGAGGTGATGGCAGCGTTAGGTGTAGAGAAGCTGGACAAACTGATGCCAGACGTGGTCCAGACGGCCAGTAAAGTGGACATCGCTTCTCACGTCAGAGACGGATACATCATGATGTTCATCTACCTCCCGCTGACCTTTGGGGACAAATTCACCCCATACGTGGGTCCCATCATCCCCTGCATCCTAAAGGTCAGACAACATGTTTAAACACTTATTAATCGTTTCGCATTGTTTCTCTTCTGCGTTTTCAAGTTCAACAGAAGTTCAAAAAGACAATTGTTAAAAAGTATTTAAATTGTTTGATGTCAACATGAAATCAAAATTATGTGGTTTTATTTACTTTCTTAATAGAATAAATATAGATTTTATTATGAGAATGTTTATTTTAATAATTAAGCAAATGTTTACATTTTAATATTTAAGAATGTATTTTCTTACTAATAAATTGTTATTAAAGTGGTTAGTTTTTTTTCTAATATTTATTTATAAAAATAAATATTTCAATATGTATTTTCTTCATTTAAATATTAGTTAATTAATGTGAATTAATGTTTATTTTCGTTATATTTAAGAAAATACATATTAATAAATAAATAATTACATTTTTATTTATTTTCTTAATAAATTTTCCTGGTTATTGTGCATTGATGGATCAGTCCATGTTTCACTGAAGAAAAACTTTCATTAAAATGTAATAACTCTCGTTAACTGTATTTTAAGAACCCGGCCATGTGGGTGTGAAAAAATCTGAACTAATAATATCCTATTCTACTTTGCACAATTCAGTCAGGATGGCATTCATTCCTTGTTATTTCCCACTAAATATTGTTTCACTGTCAAATTCATAATTGCGTTGCATTACGTTACGTTGTTTATCCAGGAATATTGTTCTTATCTAGTCATAGATAAGCTGGTCTGTTTGATTGACACTGGGTAGATAAAGATCTCTCTGTGTGTGTGTGTGTGTTCAGGCTCTGGCCGATGAGAACGAGTACGTGCGCGACACGGCCCTGCGTGCGGGCCAGCGCATCATCAGCATGTACGCCGAGACCGCCATCGCTTTACTTCTGCCAGAGCTGGAGCAGGGCCTGTTCGATGACCTCTGGAGGATCAGGTACCACACACACACTCTCCCATCAGCCTTTTAAAGAGATAGTTCACCCAAAAAGTACCCCATGATTTACTCACCCTCAAGCCATCCTAGGTGTATACGACATTGTTCTTTCAGACGAATATAATCAGAGTTATGTTAAAAAATGTCCAGGCTCTTCCAAGCTTTATAATGGCAGTGAATGGCCGTTTATGTTTTGAAGTCCATCAAAGTGCATTCATCCATTATAAAAGTGCTCCACACGGCCCTGCGGGGGTTAATAAAGGCCTTCTGAAGCGAAGTGATGCGATTTGTGTATGAAAAATATCCATATTTAAAACTTTATCGACTAAAATAACTAGCTTCCAGCAAACGGCCTTGTTGCTCTTATGGTGTTGTTGCTCTTGTTGGCGTAAGTCGACTTGCATACGTCCGTTTGCTGGAAGCTAGTTATTTTAGTCGATAAAGTTTTAAATATGGATATTTTTCTTACACGAACACATCGCTTCACTTCAGAAGGCCTTTATTAACCCCCAGAGCCGTGTGGAGCACTTTTATAATTTTCATTTTTGGGTGAACTATCCCTTTAAATGGTCCTTCCTTCAGTCCACAAGTTCAGACTGTTGCTGGTGCTGATGCTGAGGGTTTGTGTGTTCTTAGATTCAGCTCGGTGCAGTTGCTAGGAGACCTGCTGTTCCATATCTCCGGGGTATCGGGAAAGATGACAACAGAGACGGCGTCAGAGGATGACAATTTTGGCACGGCCCAGTCAAACAAGGTAGCACATAATGAGCCCCTGGATTCATGGCATTCAGGACAGCTGTGCTTTCATTAGAATACCAAAATATATTCCTCACTTCCTGTTGTGTCTGTATTCTAGGAAATGGTGTGTGTAAATGTTTTATTTTTACTGACTTTCCCCAGGCCATCATTGGAGCGCTGGGCGCAGAGAGACGTAACCGTGTGCTTTCGGGGCTCTACATGGGCCGCTCAGACACACAGCTGGTGGTGAGACAGGCGTCTCTACATGTGTGGAAGATCGTGGTGTCCAACACGCCACGCACGCTTCGAGAAATCCTGCCCACCCTCTTCACGCTCCTGCTGGGCTTCCTGGCCTCCACCTGCCCGGACAAGAGAACGGTACAACAACTGCACTCCATTTTCAGCCTCTACAGAAAAACATGCATGTGTGCACTGCAAAAAATGCTTTTCTTACTTAGTATTTTTGTTTCTAGTCCAAATATCTAAAAATTCTTAAATCAAGATGCATTTACTAGATAAGTAAAGTTAGATAAGATATTATGTCTTGTTTTCCGGGGGAATTAATCAAAACTAAGTGAGTTTTTGCTTAAAATAAGCAAAATTATCTGTCGAGATAAGAAAAATAATCTTGTTTCTGTTTGAATTGAGATTATTTTTCTTACCCCGTGGACAGATCATTTTGCTTGTTTTAAGCAAAAACTCACTTAGTTTTGATTAATTCCGGGACTTTTGTGTAATTTGGAAATCAATGTGTATTTACCTTCATACTCATTGTGCTGTAATGTTTTTATCATTATTATTATTGTTATTATTATTATTATTAATTAAACTAGTTAGTTTTTTTTTGGTCTAGATTTTGATGATGAATTTGACTTTTATGTAATTTGTAAAGCATTGTGTATTTAGCATTATCCATATTGTGCTGTAATAATGCAGATTATTATGGCATAATAAAAAAAATATATATAATTGGTTTGGAAGGGGGTTAAGATTTTTTATATATATATATTTTTTTTTTTTTTTTTTTGATGAATAAAATACCATAATTGCTTTTATAGTAGGACTTATGTTGTTTGTAAATCAATGTGTATTTACCTTCATACGCATTGTGCTGTAATGATTTGTTTTTATTATTATTATTTAAAAGAGTTTTTTTTTTTTTTGGTCTAGATTTTGATTAATAAAATACAGTAATAATGAACTGTAGTAGGACTTTTATATCATTTGGAAAGCATTATGCAGTTAATAGTATTATCCACATTGTGCTGTAATAATGCAGATTAATATACCATAATTATGCCATAATGAAATTATGCAACACTTTTTAAAAGTATTATTCTACATTTTTTGTCCAATTTAAATTTTTCAAATGTATTTATTGATGAATAAAATACCGTAATGAATTATAGTAGGACTTTTACGTCATGTGGAAATCAATGTGTATTTAGCATTATCCGCATTGTGCCGTCATGTTTCCGTAATTTATTATTTATTTTTTCATTTTTTCATAATTATTAAATTTCTTTTCATCATAGATTTTGATGAATAACCGACAGTAATGCCTTGCTCGTGTTGTTAAAGTTAATGGTCTGTGTTTCCCCGTCTGTCCTGCTCCAGATCGCTGCTCGTACTTTGGGTGACCTGGTAAGGAAACTGGGTGAGAAGATCCTGCCCGAGATCATTCCCATCCTGGAGGAAGGTCTTCGCTCAGACAAGAGTGACGAGAGGCAGGGCGTGTGTATCGGCCTCAGCGAGATCATGAAGTCCACCAGCAAAGATGCAGTGAGTGGCAGCTAATAGAATAAGGCTCAGCTGCTTGATTTTGTTCATATCATTAGCCGAACAATTTGTCCCAGGAACTCCAAATGCGATCAAAATTGGTCAACCAATCAAAATGCGGCATGAACTCAACCAATCAGCATGTTCAGCGCCCAAGTCACACCCCTGAAAGTCCTGAACTTTGGAAAGTACTACATTCGGAGGGGGAAATATTTACCAGGAACTTCATTTAGAGCCTGGTTCCTGCGGTGGAACACACCGAATACCAGCCCAAAGTTCCTGGGGGAAGTTCCTGCGGTGGAAACACAGCTATTGATCATGTGACTGATGTTTGTGTGTCAGGTTCTGGTGTTCTCCGAGTCTCTGGTTCCCACCGTGAGAAAGGCGCTGTGTGATCCTCTGGAGGAGGTCCGTGAAGCGGCTGCTAAGACCTTCGAGCAGCTCCACGCCACCATCGGTCACCAGGCCCTCGACGACATTCTGCCGGCGCTGCTCAGACAACTGGTACTGCTTTCTACCCACAATCCTCGCCTTTACCTTGCACTACTGTTCTAAACACTACTGTTCACAAGTTTGGGGTTGGTAAGATTTCTTAGTGTTTTTGGAAAGAAGTCTCTTCTGCTCACCAAGGCTGCATTTATTTGATCAAAAATACAGTAAAATCTGTAATACATTAGAAGTGGATCAAAACCTTTCATCAAAGTTATACATGAATTTTGTCTTAGGACAACTTTGATTAACTTTTTTTGATCCACTTCAAATGCTGACTTCTGTATTTGCAAATATTATTTAATTTGAAAGATTCTTTGATGAATAGAAGGTTCAAAAGAACAGCATTTATTTGAAATATATATTTTTTTTGTAACATTATAAATGTCTTTACTGTCACTTTTGATCAATTTAATGCATCCTTGCTGAATAAAAGTATTGATTTCTTTAAAAGACGTCACACTTATAACCCTAGTTGCCAGTTTCTGTCACCCAAGCTGCTTTGAAGCATGTATGTTTTGTGAAAAGCACTCAAATGATTTTGCTTTTTGTTGCAGGAGGACGAAGAGACGTCAGAGTTTGCGTTGGATGGATTGAAACAGGTCATGGCTGTGAAGAGTCGGTCGGTCCTGCCTTATCTGGTTCCCAAGGTGAGTTCTCTTTACTAGTGTCCTCTTTTAACTAACCTGATTTGTAGACTTGTGTAATACTGGCTTTGACTAACTTCATAAAAGCAGCTTTTTCTGGCCAAGAACCGCCCACCATCTCACTGACATTTAAAGTGATCAACCACAGTTTTGGGGTTTTTTAATGTAATTATTTACAACATTTGTTTACTTGTTGCTAAACATCTCAATGTAAACTATAATATTTCAAAGATTTGATCTCACAAACCTCACTAAACTGTTGCTGCTCTTTATATCCACCCAATACTCCTTAAATCCGACTTTGTTTCCCTGTGCACAATGAAAATTTAAATTTATTCTATTGAAATCTATTCAAATTATACTACTGTATGTATATCCAACCTTACCCGGATACATATACAGTACACTCACAATTAGCAATATGCACTATTTTTTAAATCATCAGAATATTAGTCAGCGATATATTACAGTACATACAGTACACATACAGTACACTCATGTAAAGCGATATATACTATAGCAATTCTCCCCTGCCTGATTTTATCTATATGTTACTATATTAACTATATTATCGCCCAGCTCTATATATAAAGTTGCATAATATAAGTATGTCCAACTTTATCCACATACATGCCGTATACTCATGTAGGGCTAATATACTTTATAGCAAATCTCAACGGCTTGATTGCTTGTATCATTGCAATATTTATACTATACTGTGTAATCACCCAGCTTTAATTTGCTAAATGCAACTATAAGGCATTAATATGTTATAAACATTTAGATTATGATTTTCTGTAAAGCTGCTTTGAAACAATGTGTATTGTAAAGACTGCTGTATAAATAAATCTGACGACTTGATCCCGTGGAACCAGCCAATCAGATTGGAGCTTGCTGCATTGAGAAAGCTCTTACCATTTTGAGATCTGTGGGTGTTTTGTCTCAGCCTGAGACTAAAATATTCCTTGCACTTGTTTAACTGTTATTTTTTTTTATCCTCTATAGCTGACGGCTCCTCCTGTAAACACGCGCGTTCTGGCCTTCCTGTCCGCGGTGGCGGGAGACGCTCTGACGCGTCACCTCGGGGTGATTCTTCCCGCGCTGCTCTCCTCTCTCAAACACAAGCTGGGCTCAGAGGAGTGCCTGCAGGTGAACACCGCAGCTGTCAATCATTCATACTGACCAATCAGCTCTTACTGAAACGGAAATGATGAAGAATCAGAATAGATTGATGGTGTAAATGTGTCTTTTATGGCCTTCGTCAGGAGCTGAGCAACTGTCAGACTGTGATCCTCTCGGTGGAGGATGAGGTCGGCCAAAGAATCATCATTGATGATCTCCTGGAGGCCACGCGAGGAGCAGACGCGGGGCTGAGGCAGGCGTCCGTCACCATCCTCAACGGCTACTTCTCTCGAACACGACTGGACTACAGCGTTCACACACGCACACTGCTGTCCGGCCTCATGCGGCTCATGAACGACCCCAACCCAGAAGTGCTCAGCCAGAGCTGGGAAACCATCAACTCCATCACAAAGGTAAGCAAAGCTTTCATCCGTGCAGATCTTCTCAAACACCCTGTTTATACCTGGTTTTATCATCTCATGTTGATCATAAGACACGAGTAGATTAGTTTCATGATTCTTGACCTTTATTATGAGACTGTTCTCTGATTACAACTTCTGTAGCAAAAGATAGTTGGGAAGCTTGATTCACTTAATCGATTTAACCTCACTGAAACAGATTCACAGAAGCTTCTTTTATATTAAAATGTATTAGTGAAGTATATGTAGGTAAATATTGCAGTTTATTACTATGAATCATTATATTGTTGCTTATGCACTACCATTCAAAAGTTTGGAGTCTATAACAAAAAAAAAATACAAATAATTTCAAATAAATGCTGTTTCTTTTGAACTTTCTATCTAAAAAATTAAAAAATGTATCACAGTTTCCACAAAATATGAAGCAGCACAACATTGATAATAATCAGAAATGTTTCTTGAGCAGCAAATCATCATATTAGAATGATTTCTGAAGGATCATGTGACACTGAAGACTGGAGTAATGATGCTGAAAATTCACAGGAATAAATTACATTTTAAAATGTATTCACAAAAAAAAACAGTTATTTAAAATTGTAATAATATTTTTGATTTTACTGTATTTTTGATCAATTGAATGTGACCTTGAAGAGACTTCTTCCTCTTATATGCATTACATAATTTTTGCTACAGCTAGGATTAAATGGGACATGTGATGAAATATGACTGTGGTATCTGGTTGCTACGTTTCTCTCTCTAGTTTCATTATGTTTGGGGTTGTGAATATAAAACTGTGTGTGTTTGTGCAGAAACTGGATGCTGCCAGCCAGCTCTCCATGATCGATGACCTGCACAGGGACATCCGCTCTGCTGCCGCTGAGGTCAAAGGTCAACACTTGCCTGGCTTCTGTCTGCCCAAGAAGGTGAGCATCGCTTAAAAGAGTCAAACTGCAGAGCAAATGTCAGCACATATCATCTCTGATGGCACATAATCAATTTAGAAGTGTTCAGAATGACACTGTCTTACCTAAGAAAGTACTGGGCAATATAAGGCAACTGCATGGGTTAGGTGTACATATGTACATGCGGAACATGACTGTAAAATAAAGTGCTAGCCAAATTAGATTAAAATTGCAAAATAACAATTGTTATGTTGAAGATTATAACTAGATGACACTCACTGTATTAAACATAGTGATGTAATTTGATAACACTGTAACAAAATACTACATATTGCACAATTTTACATACTATTTTTAAAAGTTGTAGTGATGCTAGCATACTGGATTAAGTACAATATGAAAGAGTGCTGTTATTGTTAACAAACTATTATAAATCTATAAATTTTTAATTAAAATAAAGCTGAAATAAAATAAATTATAAATATTAGATGAAAAATTTAAAGTAAAAAAAAAGCAAAGTACCAAAAAATATATGGAAGCTTGTTTCCGCTGAGGAATAAAAAGTTAAAAAAGCCAATTTTATTGTGCAATTGTGAGTTTACGTCTTTTTGTGCGAGTTATGTGAGTTTCTGCCTTTTTTTCTCAGAATTGTGAGAGATAAAGTGTGCATTGGGAGATACAAACTCACAATTTCAGAAAAAAAGTCAGTGTTGTGAGATGAAAAGTCGCAATTTCCGTTTTATTTTATTTTTTATTCCATGGTGGAATTACTAAACCTGAATTAAAAATAAAGCTAAATCGATAAATATGAAAAATAAAATGACAAAAGCACATCACAAAATTACTAAAATTAAAATGAGAAGCTGAAAACATTAAATAAAAGAAAAATCAAAATACTATAATAGTATATAAATATGATATGAAATGCTGTATGCCCTCTACTCAATATGTATTTCCTTCAGGGAGTGACGTGCATTCTCCCCGTGCTGAGGGAAGGCGTGCTGACAGGAAGTCCTGAGCAAAAAGAGGAAGCGGCTCGAGCGTTGGGAGGAGTCATTAAACTGACATCAGCGGAGGCGCTCCGGCCCTCTGTGGTCAACATCACTGGACCGCTCATCCGAATCCTTGGAGACCGTTTCACTTGGTCTGTGAAAACCGCTCTGCTCGAGACGCTCACTCTACTCCTGGCCAAAGTGAGTGTCCATCATGCCTCTGTCCTTATGTTGATGCAGACCCTTCATTCACACTCAAGATTTGTACTGTCAAAAGTACCAACTTTGGTACTGAAATTACAAAAATGTGACGCTTTGAGCGCGGTTGAGCGGAATCATAAACACCTCTGATTGGCCATTATGTTCGCGCGCTCATCGGATATGTCTGTGATTGGCTACAATGATCAATGCACGGGAGCGTTTGAGAGCACACAAGCTTTTGAAAGCACAAGCAGCCGTCTATCAGCGGACCGGCCCTGCTTTCAAACGCTCCCGTGTGTATCTGTGTAAGCGCTCGTTGAAGAGCGTCATTGATGTATATTTACACAGGGTTCCCACGGGTTCTTGAAATCCTTGAAAGTTTGTGAATCTGATAATAAACATGCATATATACAGTTCCTTGACAGTGCTTGAATTTATTTTGTGCAAGAAGTTTTCTAGAAAAAAATTCCATATTATTCCCTCCGGTCCGCTAATGTGTTATTTCGCCAACACTTCGTGGCCTATGCACACTAGCTTGCTTGATTTACATTAGTTACGCGCATTTACGCGTTACGTTAAGTGTTTCCCGCGTGAGGTACTTTGTGTTGTACGTTGCCATGACATTCACGCGCGCACAGAACTACTATGATGGAACCTCATTGTTTGTTGTTGAACACCACATATGTGTCCCCACATTTAGTCCTTGACTTTGAGGGTATTGGACCTGGAAAGTCCTTGAAAGGTCCTTGAATTAGAAGTTAACCAAGGTGTGGGAACCCTGTTTACAATATGTTTTTGAAGCGCTGATTCATCATAGCCAATCACAGACATATTTGATGAGCGCATGAGTACAATGGCCATTCCGAGATGATTGCGATTCTGCTCAACAGCGCTCAAAGCATCACATTTTTAAAATTTCAGTATCAACTTGGTACCGAAGTCGGTACTTTTGACAACTCTACTCATGATTACTCTGTGTGTCTGTGACCCGTACAGGTGGGCATCGCTCTGAAACCGTTCCTGCCGCAGCTCCAGACCACCTTCCTCAAGGCTCTTCAGGACTCGAGCCGGGCCGTGAGGCTTCGGGCCGCAGAGGCTCTCGGTCAGCTGGTCGCCATACACACTAAAGTAGATCCACTGTTCACCGAGCAGCTGGCGGCCATACGCAACGCTGAGGACTCTGGAGTCAGGTAGAGTTTACGCTTCCTCCTTATTTCGAGGTTTGCGTTCTCGAGTGTTGTTGTGCGAATGAGCAGCCGGAGCGCGTTAAAGGGATACTTCAGCGATTAGCATTAAGCTTTGTATCAGTAGAAACCCGCTAGTATTTTCGAATGACCGTGCTTCCCTCCCTCATGTCCCCCTGAGACGAGAGATTTCTGTATTGTGTGTCTGGAACAAAAACCTCAGATGACGCAAAAATCATCATTTAGCTTCATCTGAGTCTCTTCTGTCCAGAGGCGAGAGACTCCAGCCAGTAGGAGGAGCTCGTCCCGCATGTGTTCAACCCGCCCATAGGGGGATCTCACGATAAAACGCCGTCTTTTCAGTTTCGAGTCCACTAGTAGCCTAGTTGTATCATTTCTCCCGATACTGCCCTCTGTAACCGGTAGGCGTGGCTTGGGAGTGTCCTCGTAGGGCAGCGAAGCAAGTGCATTCTGGGAGTTGTTGTCTTTCATCCACATGAGCCAAAAATACATTTTCTGGCTTTTCTCAGTCTAGAAGGCACCAACTTCTAAAATAATTTCACTTTTCTACTACATAAATGACCCAATTTAAATACACATTCATCTTTCCATCGGTGAAATATCTCTTTAAGAGTCTTCTGTTAGAACGGTGTCGTGTTAGCGGCCCCTAACTTAATAACTAATGATCTTTTCAACGGAAGTGAATCAATCAAAACTAACTTTAGCTGGACAGTAACTTTATTCTAGAGCTGCTGTAAAGCCAAAACAATCTCTGTTGCTTTATTTTCCTATTATCACTGTAAAGCTGCTTTGAAAAAATCTATATTGTTAAAAGCGCTATATAAATGAAGCTGACTTGTCTTGACTAGAACACTATTCAAATACACTATTTCTTGTTCGTTTCTTTGTTATTATATCAAAGTTTGTCAAAAGTAAAACTGTAGTTGTGCTTGTCAGTCACTGTGTTATTGTTGGTGCTGCAGGGAGACCATGCTACAGGCCCTGCGCTTCGTCATCCAGGGTGCAGGGGCAAAGGTCGACCCCAGCATCAGGAAGAACATCACCACCACACTGCTGGGCATGCTGGGACATGATGAGGTACAGCAAGTGTTTCATTTTGTTGTTTGTTTACTTGAGAGATTATAAATCATTCAAAATTCAAGTAAAGACTAAAGTTCCATTAGTTAAAAAAGTTTAGTTCACCCAAAAATAAAAATGTATCCCATGATTAGGTGTATATGACATTCTTCTTTAAGCTGAACAATCAGAGTTATATTAAATAAAATCCTGGCTCTTTCAAGCTTTAAACCACTTTTGATCTTACAAATATAGTAAATGTTAAGATTAACATTTAAATAAGATTAATAAATGCTGTAGAATTATTGTTTATTGTTAGTTCATGACAACTAATGTAGTTAACTAATGCTTAAAAAATTAAAACTTATTGTAAACTGTTACCAATAGTATGAAGACAACTTTTAAGTTTATAGTGTTTTAGTAGATTTTGAAAATGACTAACTAAGATTAATAAATTATTTAATAGTATTTTTCATGCTAACGAATGTAGTTAACTAATGTTGATAAATGGAACCTTGTTGTTTTTACCAAAATAAAAGTTAATTCATATTAGCATTTGTGAATGTTATTATGATTATTTTCCTATTCATTTTTGTTTTTACACTTAAAGACACAAGAATGTGAATGCATGTGTTTTTGTCTTTATAACAGTATCTAGCACAGGATGTGGTTGTGAGAGTGTCATTGTCGCCTTACCTTTCTGTGTGTGTGTGTGTGTGTGTAGGATGCCACGAGAATGGCCTCTGCAGGCTGTATTGGCGAACTTTGTGCCTTCCTGTCTGAAGATGAGCTCAAGAGTGTCTTACAGCAGCATGTCCTCGGTAAGATCACACACATCTCATGCACACTTCCTGGTAGAAGTTTGTGATGCGATGAGTCAAGAAAACCACTGTAATCCAGATCATATTATGCCCTTCTCCTCCGTCATATGCTTCTCTGTCTCTGTAGCGGATGTGTCTGGTGTGGACTGGATGGTGCGTCACGGCCGTAGTTTGGCTCTGGCTATCGCAGTGAAGTCCGCTCCTGATCGGCTGTGTGTGGATGAATACAGTTCCTCTGTGCTGGAGGCCGTCTTATCTAGTGCCACCGCAGACAGAGTAAGAGCTGTGTAATATCAGCATGTTTAGGAAAACGATGACAACAGTCAAAACTCTTGAATATTCAAACATTTGTTCATTGCATAAACCTTTCCAGCTTTGCTAAATCCACTGCCTTGTTTGCAGCTCTGTGTAGTGATTAAAGCCTGTGACTCCTGGACAGTGCTTAACACCAGCTAATAAGATTGGAGCTCATGATTTTCACAAGCGCTGGAGTTAAGACTTGAGTTTTATTTATATACGCTTTCCTGTCGCTCAAACAGTAGAGCGTTGGCACTTGCAACACCCAGGTCATGGGTCCAATTCCCAGAAAGCAAGAACTGATAAGAATGTAAATGTGTACCTTGAAATGCAGTGCAAGTCGCTTTGGATAAAAGCGTCTGCCAAATGCATAAATGTAAATATAGCGCTTTTCACGAAACACAGTTTCAAAGAAGCTTTACAGAAAATAATTTTTAGTGTTTATAATATTTTCATGCCTTATAGTCGTATTTATCAGATTACAGCTGGGCAATAATATTGTTAGATTTTGCCACAATACACGCAATCAAGCAGTTTAGATTTGCTATATAGTATATATCGCTCTACGTGAATATGTACGCTGATGAAATTAGATATGTATCCAACTTTATAAAAAGGGATATGCGATAATACAGTTTACATTTTGCAGTGATATAGACAATCAAGCAAGTAAGATTTACTATAGTAGATATTGCTTCACGTGAGTTTACTGTATGAACGAAAGTATAGTAAGTACTGTACTCATGAAGTATCAAACTCGTGAAGGCATGAAAGGGAAGTTGCGATAGTCTGTTCTTCCCTATTGTGCCGTATATCCAAGTCAAACAGATTCTAGAACAAGAACCAATGTAGGGCGGGGCTTGGTTTTCTTCATGATTGGATTGGATGGTTGTGGTTTGCTATTGGTGGATCTCATGTGAGTGACGGGTTATCCACCCTCGTCATCAGAGAAGAGAAGAGATGCTGCACGAGGGAGGGTTTCTAATTCAAGATTACGAGGCACATGAATAAAAAAAGAAAAGAAAGATATTCACGGATATATCTTTTATAATAAATACTGCAATACTACATAAAAATGAAAATGGACAATGTTTTTATGGTGATAAAACAGTTTACATTTTTCAGCAATGTAACAATCAAGAAACTACATTTACTTAGTTTATTATGTAGTGCATAGCATAGACTTGTATCTGTGGATCTGCTGATTGAAGGGGTGGTTGATTATGATTTCATTTTTCTAACTTTAGTTAGTGTGTAATGTTGCTGTTTGAGCATAAACAACATCTGCAAAGTTACAACGCTCAAAGTTCAAAGCAAAGGGAGATATTTTCTTTTAAAGAAATAGTTTTTTAAGGACTACAACAAACGGCTGGTAGAGACTACACCACATTCCTCCAGGGTTAGTGACATCACCAACCCTAGAATTTACATAAACCCCGCCCCCGGAACACGATTTATAGATTATTAAGACAGAATATGCTAATCAATGACTTGAAGATAACTAGACATAAGCTACATAAATTCACCAGCTAACATTAAGAAATGTCCTGTTGCTTCTACATGTTGTCACTTCTTCTTGAGTCTCTCCATCATTGTCTGACTCCAGTTTGAACATAAAAGGCTAAAAGTTTTTGAAATGTTCAGTGCATGTGTGTGTGTGAGTGTAAGCTGTTGTAGCTCCGCCCCCTGTGCCGGGAGCAGCAGCTCATTTGCACTTAAAGAAACAGACACAAAACGGTGTGTTTTTGCTTGCCCTCAAAAAATGACAATTTTAACATGATATATAAAAATATCTTTGGGGTATTTTGAGCTAAAACTGCACACACACACACACTGGGGACATCAGAGACTTATTTTACATCTTGTGAAAAGGGCATTATACCACCCCTTTAATTCTCATCGATGTGTGTGTTCTGCAGATCCCCATCGCCTGCAGTGGCATCCGAGCCATGGGTTTCCTGACGAGACACCAGCTCCGCACAGGAGGAACCGAGGCCGTGTCACCACGCATCATCACGCAGTTCGTGAAGGTGAGTCTGCATACAGCCTGTAAAGTGTTACCAAAAAAAGTATAATACGTTAACTAGAATGAACAAAAAGCAATTCATTTCTTACGGTATTTATTTTTGTTAACATCACTTACTAAAAATACAGTTAGTTCAGACTTATTAAATATGAACATTAAATGTGAACTTTTGATTTTATTCTTGTTAGTAAATGTTGAAATTACCATTGTTTGTTCATGTTAACTAATATAGTCAACTAATATTAACAAATTAAACCTTATTCTTTATTCTTACATTTCAAACTGTGGAATGCTACATAATATTGTGTTATATTCCATGCGGACAGAAAATGCACACTTTCTACAGTATATATGCTACATACTGCTTATTTAAAAGATGATTCTTAGTATGCCATTGCGAACGTACACAAACGCACATCAGAAGTGTTGATCTGTGAGTGTGACTCTGTCGTGGCTCCTCCCACAGTCTCTGCAGAACCAGTCGAGTGACATTCGTCTGGTGACGGAGCGCGTGCTGTGGTGGGTGTGCAAGGAGGCGGAGACTCCCGCTCTAGAGCCCAGTCTGGTCAAACCGGTCATCAAGGCCCTGCTGGACAACACCAAAGACAAGAACACCAGCGTCCGAGCCCAGAGCGAACACACACTCGTCAGCCTGCTGCGACTGCGCCAGGGAGAGGAGCGCATGCAGGTCAGTCATGTGTCATGGAAACAAAAAGTCAAGTCGCATTTGCTCATAGAGTGCTTTATACGATACAGACAGTAGCAGCTCTACATTAACTAAAGACATTAGTTATTCAGCTCGAGTCTATGTTGATTCAATTCAACTACAAAGCAGCTCTGCAGAAGACAATGGTGTCATTATCAGTGTTGGGAGTTACTTTTAAAAGTAATGCATTACAGTATTGTGTTACCCCCTTAAAAAAGTAACTAGTAACATTGTGCGTTACTATTCTCACCTGACTGAGGCTCGCTCGAGTCCAAGCTTTCAGGGATTTCTGCAGTAATGCATTCAACAACGATCACTTTCTTTTTTCTTTTAAAAACACATTCTGACCTCATTATGGCGGTTAATTTTTAATGCAGTCGTTTAAAAAGATTTTAAGCAAATAATTAAACTGAAAAGTAATGTACATTACTTTAAAAACGTAACTCAGATATTAATGTGCACATTTATAAAGTAATGCATTACTTTATTCGTTACGTCAAAAAAGTAATCTGATTACTTAATGTGTGTTATTTTGAATGCGTTACTCTGCAACACTGGTCAATATCCAGCTCAATTCAGTTCGAATCTGATAATGTCAGTGCAGTCTAATTCTATTCTGTAGAATTCTATTCTAATAATACTGAATATTAAAGGAGCATTTCACCCGTGGGAACATTCATCTTTATTGAAAGTGGGTCATATATGTAGTCGAAATGTAACGTGTATCGAGTTTGGTGCCTTCTTGACCGAGGAAAGACAAAGTAACTTTAGGGCGCATTTGTATGGTAGACAACAACTCCCACAATGCACCACATTGCACAGCACTGCAAGCCACTCCCACTAATTTTCACAACACAAACATCTGCGAACATCTGATTCAAGCATCAGACTTTCGAAATCCTCTTCTTCCAGATCATATTGAGTACCTTCCACCATTGTCGTAACTTCACAACTGGCTCCACAGCGCCTGTTAGCTTAGCTTAGCTTCCAAACAAGATGGCGGATATTGCTTTTAGTTTCTGCAAGTGAAGTCCCACCCACTGTTCTGTAATAGGTCTGTAGCGTGAGTGGGGAAATGAGGAACGAGTGTTTGTAATCTCAATCCCTCTACAAAGATATGGGACTTCCTGCTTAGAATGATGCAAAATGACGATTTCTACATCATTATAAGCAGGAACTGCAACACTGAAATCTGTATTTGTATGTGGAATAATGCACGACCATTCAAAAATATGATATGAGGCTTTCTAACGATATAAAGCTTAATGCAAATGGGTGAAGTGTCCCTTTAAGTGTCTTTTAAACTCTGACCAAACAAACCAAAGGCAAATATTCTCAGCTTGACCTTAAAGGGGTCATGAACTGGATTGTTTTATTATTTTATAATGTTGCCTGGGGTGCCTTTATAATGTTAGTATGATTTTTACATCAAAAATTGTCATCATTTATAAATAAAAGCCATTTTTCCCAGCCTGATTTCAGCCTTAGATTTGAACGCTCTGTTTTAAGGGGCGTGTCTGCTGTGAGACTGCAGTGCAAACGCCCACTGCTGTGATTGGCTGACATGCTTGCATATGAAATAGCTAGTATTACATGAACTCTCTCGAAAACGTTTACTACGTTTTTACTATTAGAGCTATCGAGATTAACAAATCGTGAAAAATATCGTTTCAAGCATTATATTTAAATCTATTCCATCACATGAAAGGTTGCAGCATGATGAGCACTGACTGAGCAGATGACAGACAGTCTGTTGATCGCGTGAATAAAGATCTTATCATTGCAACGCAATTTTTGCACTCTCACAAATGCTTACACCAAATCACAATGCAAACACGATGTGAATACACAGTAAGAGCTTCGTTGTGTAGTGTAAGTGTCATTATTTCATCACGAGTTTGGTAAGTGTCCAGATAAGCTCTCGCGGCTCGCGCTGTGCTGTTTGATTGACAGCTTGGGCGAATGGAAAGGGATCGTTCTTTGATCGCTTTCTGTATATAATTTAATAACAGTTTAAAAAAGATTATTTTCATAATACTACGAGAAATGATGTGAAGTTGATCGTTTAGTCACTGATGCATAAACAGTATTGAACGATTTTAAGAGAAATATCTGAACTTGAATAATTACACAGAAATCACTGATCGCAGATCAGGCATTAGAATACACATGGTTACTTACATGTTGCTGGCAGATCCGTCAGGAAATTGTGATTGACTGATTTAATAAAGTTTAACCATGCTGGAATCCGAAGGAAGCTTATGCAGACTGTCTTCTTCCACAAACAGGCACGCACAATATTTAGTAAACAGCATGTTTATTGCTTGGAAGTAGCTCGATCCGGTTTAGCAATCATCATGTCGTCCTATGTTATTTAGCATGTTTGGGCGAATCGGTGGGCGGGGCTAAACAGGCCGTGTTGAAGTAGGCGTTGATCTTCTTTTGTGGAGGCGGTGTTTTATCCTCTTTGACGTCATAGTTCCCCACTTTGAAAAACGAGTCGTTTGCTGAGCCTGATGTCTATAAAAGCTTTTATTGGACTAACAAGGTAGTTTTCAGTTCTGAAACTTACAGGATATTATTATAGTATGATGATCTCTTATGTCAAAAGCTCAAGGAAAATTTGATTTCTCAGTTCATCACCCCTTTAAAAGTCGCCTCGTGACCAATCACAGTGCAGCAGTTCAACTAAACTTTTGCATGTGTGAATTTGTTTCAGAGCATCAGTGCGATCCTGGACTCGGCCAGTAATGAGCTGCTGTCAGAATGTCACCGCAGATCCTTGAAGAAGATCTCCAGCCTTCCCGACTCCAACGAAGAGATCGACGACACCATCCTCACATGATTGACAGCTTCAGCCCTGCTTGTAGTCACTGATGTTCTCAGAGATCCTGCATCACACTCTCCTCACGCTAGCTTTGACTGTCCTCATCATTTACGCCACAAGGAAAGCCTGGGAAAGTATTTATTGAGCCGAGCCCCTAAAATCATCGTCTAAAATTGGCATTTTCCGTAATTCCTTGGTAATTTGTAAATGTGCATTTTTCTTTTGGTTTTCTTCTGAGAGATGAGGTATTAATTTGTGCCAATTCTTTACAAATTGATGTTTTGATTCCCTTTTTTATTTAGTTTTGATGGTGAGCAGTTCCTCGCTGTGTCAAGCTGTTGTAAACGTGTGTGTGTGTGTGTGTGTGTGTGTGTGTGTGAGAGAGCGCGAGAGAGACGCGTGAGCCATTAACAACCCAAAGGATGTGATGCTGATTTTTCCAGTTAGCGCTGTGTCCACAAATAATGGTTGTATGAATAAACAGAAAATGAAAACCTTGGTTTAATAAACGGTTTGACTTAAAGAAATAATGTTTGTGTTTTAATGCTTGACATTTTATGCATAATAATAACACAATATTAATAACTCACTGAAGTATCATTTCTAGAGAAGTTATCCACGTTTAAGACGCTGTACTCAAGATTATTGTCTGTGGTTTTACAGTTCAAGTAATTGAACTGAAATAATTCAGAAATCTAAAATGTGAGTTTTATTACACTGGATATTCTCTCAACTAACCTCATGAGGTGAATCCTGGGATGATTATAAATGTTATTTAAGGAGGAACATTTATGCTGGAGACTTTACTATACACTCAAAAAATCTGAAGTAAAATATCAGTTTTGTAGAAAAATAATATATATATATATATATATGTATATATTATATAAATTTCAGACACATCTGTGGATTTAGTGTCATCACAAACCCATATTCATGTCAATTTTGAGCTCATATTCAACACAATTCAGCCGATCCTGGGGAATAAAATCTGCAGTTTTCTGACAGACTGTCAAAGTTTAAACTGCTTTGAAAAGTTTTCTGGCTCTCACTGAGAAAGTGCTGAGATGACATGAATATATTTCTGTGTTGGCACAAAGGAAGAAAGAATGAGACAAAAAGGGCACTGTATTGGTACCATGGTATCAGATGGTAATATTTTCAACAATATAGTACTTGGCCCTCATGAGTAACATATAAATATCATGCTATATACAAGGTACTTAAGAACAACTTTTTAAAAAACGTTTTATCAACTTTAAGGTTTATTGGCTGGTAAAATGCTTAAACATTTTGCTGTAATGACACTTTAAATACAAATATGCATATATATATTACATCTATACACTGCCCGGCAGGGAAAGAAAATGCTGTTTGGATTTAAATATGCACATGTTGAGTTATTTAATATAAATGTGATGTTATTTCCATCATGAGGTGCATCAGTTTTTGGTCAAGATCTTGTATTATCAATCCAAGAGTCCAGCACTCTGTAAAGTCTCCTCCAGCGCATCACAAAGACTTCCACTGAATTTAAACTCTGGAAACTATTCTTCATGCATAATCACTGCAATAATGATCCAATCAAAGACTCTTAAGCATTTGCCTATTTAAATCCAAACAGCAACTTTTTTTTTTCTTTTCTTTCTTTTTTGGCCGGGCATATAAGGGTCACAAATAAAGATGCTAATATTAAGCTAACCTCAAGAAAAAAACTTGAAAAATATTTTGTAGTGTAGAAAATGTTAGCGTTTTGCAAATGAAAAATTACATCCTGACACTTAAATTCTTTTAAATTAAATAAAAAAAATGTTTGTCATTGACCTATTTTATAGATATAATTAAATGAGCGTGACATCCTTTGATCCTTCGTCAAAGGGCTCGTTGTCGAAAACGTTTTTCAAACGAAATTTTACATACTGACACATTCATTCTTATAAATTTTATACAATTTTGGATATCTTATTTGTATTTGTTTATTTATGATTTAAAAGAAATAATAATAATTTAATGAGCGTGACATCCTTTGTATGTTTGGCTCGTTGGCGGCTGTCACGTCATATGGCGTCGGCGCGCTCTGATTGGTCCGTTAGCCGCGCTGGTGCAGGAGGAGGAAGCGCCGTTTCCGGTAATGAGCGACTGACTGACTGACTCCTGACACCGACAAACCCGCTGCTTTCGGCATCTATCGGGGTGAAATTGTCCGCTCTTCTCCGGGCAGGACCTCAGACGGGTTCCAGCCAAGCGTTCGGCTGGAGAGAGGCGTAAAGCTGAAGTGAAGGCGCGGGGTTTGAGCCACACTCCACCGGCATGGCCCGCGACTACGATCACCTCTTCAAGCTGCTGATCATCGGGGACAGCGGTAAGAGACGCCGGGGATGCGGGACGGGAAGCGGGCCGGGGCGAGGCTCTGTGGGGGTTTTGAGTGTCTCATATTCAAGCGGTGAGGTCCGACAGGCTGTAGTTATGGTCGCAGGTCTGATTTAATGGACAGATGAGCGTGTTTATTATGTCATTGTGCCGCTGCTTTATGGGCTGATCACATCAGACAGGCCCGAGATCCACAGTCTGATCTGCTGCTCATCACTCTCACTTTACCATCACTTATTCAGCACTAGAACAGAAGTGCATTGATTTAAGTGACCACAGAAAGCATTTGATGTCACACTTAATGTGTCTGAATGTCAGTGCATTAGATAACACGACAGAAGATAAACACTTTACAATCAAAACATTTTACGTAGTTGGTTTATAAATGATACAATAATATATCTAGTTGAAAATAAATATGGTGGTGTGGCACTTTCTGGAACATGTTGATTTCATACATGTTCTTATTCAAGACTAATGAAGAAAACTGAAGAAATCCTGCAGGATTTCCAGGACCATTCAGACATGATGATGAAGGGGTGTCACTGACCTGAATACTTGAAGTGTTTGCAATTGCTGATTTACACACAGAAATGCTTGAGTTGTTTGTGGTGTGTTTTATTGTGTGTGACAGCTGAAGTAAAAGAGATGTTGTGTTTGCTTTATTCTTTGCACAAAAGTAAAGACGAGTGTCCTTATTTCAATAGATGGTTAAAAGAGCAGCGACACCGCACAGTGGTTCTTGTGGTTTGAGTTTGAGCACCTTCTCGTGTGAAGCAGTCGACACACACACACACACACACACACACACACACACACACACACACACACACACACAGGTGCTCAATCAGGTTTGGATGAGCTGTATGTTATTGGTATTTTGATAATGGTATACATTTCATACATACATACATATACACACACACACATATATATATATATATATATATATATATATATATATATATATATATATATAAAATTCAACAACAAAATGTATGCCATTATCAAAATACTAAATAATATACAGCTCATCCAAACTATATATAGCCTATATAAAAAAGTTCATATATATATTATGTATATTTATAATATATATATGTATTTGTTCATACATTCCCTGGGAATTGAACCCATGACCTTGATGTTGCTATACTCCTCTCTCTTTCATATATATATATATATACAGACACTTTTTTAATTATGTGTTTAGCTTAGTCAGATACAACTTACAGAATTTCTTTACTGTCATGTTTTAATCCTGACAATTGGTCAGTCCCCACAGCTGTCCATACACACATGAAGGATGGACGCTGGCACTGAGCGTACAGTAGATGGACACACAGGCCTCAGTGTTTCTGTCCTCTGAGGGCTTTTATTTGACCTCTGCTTCAGATCTGACCTCTAATAAAGGGACTGAATGATATGCTGCAGATCTGTGGTCTGTGAAGAAAGAAAATCTGCTGTGTTCTCTGATGGACGGGCTCAGTTTGGACACTGGTGATCTGGCATGTAATAGAAGATTTTCAGGTTTTAACTTTACAATTGCTATATTTAATTGCGGTTAGATTATGTGGTCTTTTTGAGACGGCTGAAATATTGTCTGCAGAATCAAAATGCAGCTTGTGTCCAATATTTTTGATGTGCTCCATGTTTAGTTAATCATGCACAAGTTCTACTCATTCTACAGGAGTCTGTGTTGCCTTTCTATAGCCCTTCCACTAAAGAAAGCATGTAAACTCTTTTATCCTGTGTGTTCACGGCGTCGTTTGTCAGGAGAGGATGTTTGGTGGTTTATCTTCCTTTCTGAGAGTCAGCGGTCGGTGTGTCTGTCGGCTGTAGTCTCCGACGGCACGTCCACAGACCGTGGTTCGTATTCCACAAAGAAATCCCAAGAGCTCACTGATATGGCCTTCTCTATTACTGTTTCAAACCCATGAGAGCTGAAGAAAGTGACACGCTCATTTTGCAGACAGTCTAAATGTACAGTAATCTGCAGTCAGTGTGGATGAGAGATTGTGCCGGTGGTATTTGAGATTATTTTGGTCCTGACATCATTTGAGAAAACCCCATGTTTCTGAAATGTTAGGTTTTACCTATAAGCAGTAAATTTGAAAGCTTTGTGAGAAACCACATGGTGAGCAGACGTTAGCCTGTCTGGTTTAACGGAGCCAGTTTTTATCATATTCAGCGGAAATCTGCTGCATCATATGTTGTTGTATCACTTTTTTTCCCTCATTCTTTGGTTTTGTTTGTTGTTTGTCGTTCCAGGTGTTGGAAAGAGCAGTCTTCTGCTGCGTTTTGCAGACAACACTTTTTCAGGTAAGATCAAGATGCATGAACATGTTTGATTTATCATGTTTGAGTACGTACTCATCATATTTTCTGAAGCCAGGAACGTGATAATGTTGCAGCTGTTGTTTGTGTTTTTATTTATTTTTTTATTTAATGAACAGAAGGTAGTGGACAAACAAAAATACTTCCAAGTTCTTGTTGGCAGATTTTATTTTTTATGAAATAATTTATGGAATTTAACAAATTCAAGTAACTCTTGTAAAAGAGAAATAATATAATTTTATGAATCATACACTACCGTTCAGAATTGGGGGGGGTCAGTAAGACTTTTCAGCAAGGATGCATTAAATTCATCAAGTTGTTACAGTTAAGATATTTTATGATGTTACATAAAAAATAAATGCTTTTTTAAAAACGTTCTATTCATCAAAGAATCCTGAGGAAAAACATGTATCATGGTTTCCACAAAAATATGATATGATAATCAGAAATGTTTCTTGAGCAGCAAATCCTCACATTAGAATGATTTCTGAAGGATCATGTGACACTGAAGACTGGAGTAATGATGCTGAAAATTCAGCTTTGATTACAGGATATAAATTACATTTTAAAATATATTCGCATAAAAAACAGTTATTTGAAATTGTAATAATATTTCAGATTTTTCTGTATTTTTGATCAAATAATTGTAGCCTTAGTGAGCAGAAGAGACGACTTTCAAAATTCTCAGTGACCCCAAACTATAGAATGTGAGTGTACATGGCAAAGAAAAAAAAGAAGAAAATATTTATCACTGTAAATATTATTAGGGATTATTCAGTCTCTTAAATTTGTATATGTTTAAGCTGAAATCGTTGTCATTTTATCATGCCTCATGATGTGTAGGCCAACAGTGTGCCTAAAATAATTTTTTTGTACAATATTTGTAGAACTAATTATGGAAATTAAGGGGTTGAAAAAGCCCAACCTAAAATATTAAGATTGTACGTACATTGTTGATTGGTGTTATATTGTGTTTTAGGTAGTTACATCACCACTATAGGAGTCGACTTCAAGATCCGGACGGTGGAAATTAACGGAGAGAAGGTGAAACTGCAGATATGGGACACAGCCGGACAAGAGCGTTTCAGAACCATCACGTCTACGTGAGTCAAACGCATGAAATGATCAAACTCCTGCTGATTTCTGTTTCAGAGTAAACCACAATACAAAGAGGTTTCTTTAAACATTTTCAGATTTCGTACTCAGCCTTCTTGAAAAAATATTGTATCGCCAGAACTGAAACGTGCTTGAAGTTTGTGTTCGATATTGTCTGACAGGAAGCTCTTAGTAATCAACCAAGTAGATATCAAACCAAACACTCGGTCAGAATAAATTATATCTGGTGTTTCTCTTTAAAAATGTTAAACTCTTTCACTCTTAGCCTCAGTAATAATAGGGCTGGGTATTGACACAGATTTCACAATTCGATTCGATTCCGATTCGATTCAATATTGATTATTTTGGATATGAGGTACAATACATGTCAAATCTTCTCAAGGAAAACAAATCTCTTAACTAATGCTGTAAACTAAGGGAGTCAGTTGTAGCCTACTAGGCTTCATTAGCCTACTATATAATATTGAAGGTGAAAAAATTAACTAATTTGTATACAAACACTTAAATTACACTTTTATTTATTTTTATATCAATGAAGTTATATGAAATATAAACATTTAAATGGTGGCTGTCATAAAAACTTGCCAGATTAATTCAAACATGCATTAAATATTGAAGAACAGTAAGAAATTATAATGAATATGTAATATGGTGCATATATTTAGCAAAATGCTCCTCTCTAGAGTAAATTTTTCTAGCTGACTAACGAGTTTATGGTCACTGGATATGGTTTTTCACATCATTCATGTTTATTTCGCGCTGTAACTGGTATTATTAAGGCGGAAGAGAAGATCATGTGCTTCTCTTGAGCTGAGCTGGGCCAGAGCGATCTCACGCCACAGCGCCGAAACGGTATTTATGTTTTTGAATTTCGTAAGAAAATTGACATAATTTGAAATCTGAGACTTTGTTTCATATCAATAGTAACAAAGCACAAAGATTATTGCGATTTATTGGATGGGATGCGCGCAACAATGTAATTCATTCATCAACTGAATACAGGATGACTAGACTAATCGATTCTTGGGATTTAGGAATCGATATCGGTTCGTCAAAATGAGAATCGATTAAAATCGAGAAATCTATATTTTTTTACCCAGCCCTAAGTATTAAGATATTTTTAAGTTATGTTAAGAAAGTGAACAGTGTTTCAAGACGACTTTGTTTCTCTGGGTGTTGTGTGTACGAGCGTGGCTCTTCACTAACAGAACACCTCAGGGAATCTGTTTGAAGCTTCTCATTAGTTGTGTAACGTTTTATAGCTGCTGTTTGACTGGGAATCCACATCTACCATTGGCACTCTGGGACTGAAGCTTTCCATGGGTTTTATTGCACAGTTCCATGTGGCACAAGAATCCAATCATTCGCAAACAACACACTGGTGAAAAACGCACCATTATATAATCAACTTAATTTGTGTAGAAGCTTTCGTACAGAAAATGCTTAATAAAATAGATTGAAAGTTTCAATTTGGTTAAAGATTCCAGATTTTTAAGGCATTATTGGTAAAAGCAGCTTTAACTGAAAACATATGGCTTACATTAAAGTATTCAAAACTTTAAACTACATTTTTGCCCTTCAAAATGCAAAGACGCATTTCTTGTATTTGGACTGGTGTTAATGTGGCGACATTGGACGGTCATTACGTAGCTAACAAGAGAATGTATGCCTCTTCATTAGTGTCTCGTTAGTGTATGTACATGTTCCTGCATGTTTATGTGCTTTGATCTGCTATGAAGGCAGAACTGTGACAGGCTCGGCCAATGACAGAAGGGCTTGGTCGCTACAGACCTCTCAAAGAGCTCTTTGTGTGTGCACTTGTCTTTGTGTCTGTGTTCGGAGACAGAAGATGGCCTGTGCTTTTAAGTCAGAGGGCTGTTTCTCTGTTCACTGTTGGTTCCTGCTGGTTACTGAAAACTAAACTCTAACTTAAAGGGATAGTTCACCCAAAAATGAAAATTAGCCCACCCTGAAGCCATCCTAGGTGTAAATGACATTCTTCTTTCAGACGAATACAATCGGAGTTATATTAAAAAAATGTCCTGGCTCTTCCAAGCTTTATAATGGGTATATATTTTTTTGGAAGTCCATCAAAGCGCATCCATCCATTATAAAAGTGCTCCACACGGCTCTTCGGGGGTTAATAAAGGCCTCCTGAAGTGAAGCGATGCGTTCGTGTAAGAAAAATAGCCATATTTAAAACTTTATCGACTAAAATAACTAGCTTCCGGCAGACGGCCTACGCAAGTCGACTTATGCCAAAAGAGTAACCCTTGAACTTGACGCACAACGTAATGACGAACGCGGTTGACAAACCCTGTTTGTTTGATCCGCGAGAGGCGTCAAAGCTTACGCTAGTCCTACATCTACGTCATACATCGTCCAGTGTTCCGTAAGTCGACTTGCGTAGGCCGTCTGCTGGAAGCTAGTTATTTTAGTCGATAAAGTTTTAAATATGGATATTTTTCTTACACGAACACATCGCTTAACTTCAGAAGGCCTTTATTAACCCCCGAAAAGCTGTGTGGAGGACTTTTATAATGGATGGATGCGCTTTGATGGACTCCCAAAAAAATATTCCCATTGACTCCCATTATAAAGCTTGGAAGAGCCAGGACATTTTTTAACATAACTTTATTTAATATAAAGAAGAATGTCGTATACTCTTGGATGGCTTCAGGGTGAGTAAATCATGGGCTAATTTTAAATTTTGGGTGAACTATCCCTTTAAACTAAACAAGTCTTTAATACTCTTGATTTTCCATTTTCAGGTATTACAGAGGAACCCATGGGGTCATAGTAGTGTATGACGTCACCAGTGCCGAGTCCTTTGTCAACGTCAAACGATGGCTGCATGAAATAAACCAGAACTGTGATGACGTCTGTCGAATATTAGGTCAGTTCACCATTGCAGGCTCTACACAATACATTTTATTTGATTTGTTTTCAAGTCCACCTCTGTATTTTGATTTTTGTTTTATTTTGATTGGTTAACATCTTTGCAAATGAAATGTGGATGTAATTCATTCTGTGTGCGGTCATAATTTAAGGAGCTCAGGGTTGTGCTGTTATTACCATGATGAATCTTCTGAAAAAGGCATTTTTTTGCATTTTAGTTTCAATAAATGGTCAGGGTGGACAGGGGGAGGGGGTGCAGTTAGTGAAACTCTTATGTATTAAAAAAAAAAAAAAAACATCCAATTTTCCATGATATGAAACCTTTAGTACATGAATTAGTAGAACTGACAAAGGTCACTTCTGTATTAACGTCTCTCTCCACTTCTGTCATGCTCTCCCTTCAGTGGGCAATAAAAACGACGATCCAAACTCTAAGGTTGTGGAGACGAATGACGCACAGAAGTTCGCAGAGCAGATGGGCATCAGTCTGTTTGAGACGAGTGCAAAAGAGAATGTCAACGTGGAGGAGGTGAGTTCCTCAGGGGTCTGTCTTAGGACCATTCAGATTGTGCTGGAAAAACACTTAAAACACTCCTGACTCACAAATGCACAGCTTCCAGGCCTGGAAAAAAATCACTGAAATGTAGCTTTGCTCTGTTCTAGAATATTTTATTTCATATTTCACAGAATGACTACTTGAATAATCGAGTACTTGTGCACATCCCTAGTTTAAAGTTGTCAAAGAAAAATTTAACTAAACATTGAAATTAATAAAAATAAAATATATATATATATTGTATAGGCATGGCATGCGTGTGTGTCATCTACAGCGGCTTCCAACACGGCTCATCCGTTCAGATTTTCTAGCTGGATGTGTTGAATAAAGTGTGTTAGTTTTTATTAGAACCAGTGCTGGATGGTACAGTAACGTGTACGTGTGTGTGTTTCTGGTCTTTGTGTAGATGTTTAACTGCATCACAGAGCTGGTGCTCCGGGCAAAGAAAGAGTCTGTGGCCAAACAGCAGCAACAGCAGCAGAATGATGTGATTAAACTCGGCAAGAATAGCAAACGAAAGAAAAAATGCTGCTAGTGCACGAACAGACGTTCCTCTGCACGGCGGTCGGCACATGCAGGCGGACTGTGATCGTCTCAATTACGATTTCACAAAAACACCAGGCGGACAGAATGCAGTCCTTTCTGGACCGAGACAAACAACAAAGACTTTTTAAAAGAAAATGTACAGATTTTATCGGGGTCGAGGAGTTTCATGTGGAATTCGTGATATTTAATAAAAGATCCTCCTCCTTTATTGAAGGACCAGCAAGCTGACATGATCGCCAAACCGTGCAGGTTTCTGTATGCTTTCAGAATTACTCTCTATTATCCACCATCTCAGGAGTGATTTTTATTTTCTTCTTCTTCATCATCATCATCTCTTTCTCTCATTTTTTGTGGAATGCCAGTGTTTTTTTTCTGCAAGAACAATTAGGCCTTTTTTTTTTCCCTTTTTTTTTATGAAATCATGCAATTACAGACATTCACTCATCATGGACTGCGTGCAAGACAGATGCCAAACATTTTTCAGTTTTAGCACATTTTTAGACCTTATTAATCAGTGATACGTCAAATAGCAGTCTTCTGATTCTCTCGTTTGATCTTTTTTCCCTTTCTTTCATTGGGTTAATCTCACAAAAAGAGCATGTCCATGTTTTAAATGTGAAATTAATTCTATTTTGCATAAAGAAAATGAAGTCTCAGTCTGTTTAAGACCAATACACTTAAGCGCATTTCCCCCACAATTCTCATTTTACAATGCAAGAAAAGTCGTATTTATACATCATGATAGTATTTGTTGTACTGCCTTTTAATACTCCTTTAAAATAGTCATTTTTTTACTGTTGTGCATTAAAACATCTGGATGCGTTACAGTAATGAATATTAGGGAAGAGAATTGAGTCAATCATTATCATGAGAAAAAAAAAAAAAAAGTAAATTCTTGGCCTTGTAATAGGCTTCATGCAAAATATAGTTTCTTTTTTTTCCTTTAGATTTAGGGCTGAACATGTTTTCATGAGATTAGTTATCTGGATGAAGTCTTCAGGCCGAGGACAGCAGAGCCTCTTTGACATTCACAGGCGTCTTTTGCCGCTTCAGGCTTGTGTTTTTCTGCTTTTGTGCTTCCCGTGAGGATGAGGGCGGAAGATACTGCCATAATCTCAGATGGTATCATGACACAGTCGCCCTCTCGTTCAGTGTTGCCATAGACTTGTTGTGTTCGTACGGACGCTGGAGTCGCATCTTTGGGTTTGTGATTGCACCCGATTGAAGCTGATGTTAAGAACTAGATTTCGTCTCCTGCATCTCATCGATGAGTGATGTTAATGTCATACGAGGTTGTAACACATTGCTACGAGTCCTGTATGGAGCACAAGATCCTCAACTCATCTGGACCCAGAAGACACTGATCCAAGCAAAGTAAAAAAAAAAACAATTACCATGTTTATGCACAGTTGCAAAGGGTATATTGCTAATATCAAATGTAATATGTTTTTATATGTGGACAGGAGATGCTATGTTAAAGTGTTTAAGCCAAAGGGGTGAATCTGTTTGTGGTCATCCCTAAAAAGACAAATTTCTTGAATTGTCTTGAATTTTTTTTTCTTTTTCTTGACTTTTAAGAATAGAGCCTTAATGGCAGATTTATCTTTGACAGATACCCAACCTATGAGATCTTCCTTTGGCGGTCTCTATGGGGGTGAATCTCACGAAAACGTGACCGTGTCTCAATTCAACCCTAAAGAAAATATTTTTCATGAGCCTATTTTTATGCAAATGATTCTTTTCTTTGCATTAAATTGTGAATGTAAAAAAAAACAAATGCAGAGAGTTTAAAATGCTGATTATATAACGCAATGAATTTAGATCTGCATTAATGTCATTACAACAAATGGTATCATAATATATAAATGCTTCACAATTGAAATATGCAA
This sequence comes from Squalius cephalus, assembly GCF_949319135.1. NCBI lineage: Eukaryota > Metazoa > Chordata > Actinopteri > Cypriniformes > Leuciscidae > Squalius > Squalius cephalus. The sequence goes on from NC_137137.1 coordinate 3,209,258, forward strand.
AACAATGAAAAAAGATAGAGCTTCATTGGTTAACTTTTAATATCTAAAATTTAATTTCTTCTTTTGAGTTTGGTGCTCTTGAGCGTTTTTGTGAGATTCACCAATAGGAATACTTTCATTATTAGTATTAATCCAGTAAGCCAAAACACACCAGAAGCCCTAGCTGTGCTGTGAGCCAAATTCAACCCAGTCATGTGACTTCTGTTCATCATATATGTGCGTGTACTTGCGCGTATGACATATTAGCACATGTCCATGCAAACTGTGCTGGTTGAAACACTTTTTTCAGCTGTGGTTATATTATACACTGGAGAAAAGAAATGTATTATGGACCTCCCCTTTATGAATTAAATCATTAATAAATATTTTAAAGAATTAATATTTGACACAAGCATTTTTTGTCCTCGTCTTTATTAAGCACCTTCAGGGAACATGTTGCACATCTGTTTACAAGTTCTTCTATCTTGATGTTTATTGCAGGACTGCAATGACGACTCCGTTTTATTACCGAAATAATTGATGATTGAGAAACTTTTGCATTCGTATTTTTATTGTGATACATCACAGTGCGTTCCACGTGAAGACATTGGAAGCTTTTTAAACATGGACATGTTAATGTTTGCATTTGTATATAACTTGGTATTTTCAAGGAATCTGTTGAAAAAATAAGAATTTGATCATTATAAAAACATACACCATATTGTACTTACTATGAGTATAAATAGCATACATTTATGGAAAGTATAAAATCTTCCTTATTTACACGTTTACCATGATATTACTTACAAATGTACAGATAAATACACTTTTGTCTGCAGTCTTTGCCTGGAAGTGAAGAATCTTACAAAAGACTTCATATTAGCTGTATTTTATCGTTCCATTACTTTTTTTACTTTTGTATGAGATCAATAGCAGACGATTAAATCTGATGTTCTGATCGGCATGAATAATTCAGATTTTTACGTGAGGATCATGTTGATATGAAGTTGACGTTTTAGCAGCCATTTTTTAAAGAAGATTTACTGCAAAGATAAATATATATGTTAAATATATATTAATATTACATTAATTTTCAGAAAGTGCATTTAGGGAAAGAAATGTGGCACTAATGAAAGGCTGGTGAGAACAGTTAATTGTAGCTTTATACAACATTACTTAGTCACGTAGTTACTGAACTCTCATCCTGCTTTTATCAAATACGTTTTTTCCACCCATTTTCTATGTAAAATAAGCTTTTTGGTTTGCTTATAACAATCAGATCAACAGGATCAGGACAGAATTGCTTAATACTCAATATTTATATTAAAATAATCGTATAGAAGGTTTAGTGATTGTTTTTGTCTTATGAATGAAATATACATATAGAAAGACATGCACATGAATGAACAAGTGCTGCTAATTTGAGTGACTGGTGACATTTTAGAGAGATTTCTTCTGGAAATGGGAGATGGCTGTGGGAAAAACATTCACAACTGCAGCTCACACAGATATACGACACAGACTGGAGAGACTTGCAAAAACAGTGTTTAAATGGCAAAAGGACAGATAGTACAAAGGCAATGTAACATGAGACATTTACATAACCGTGTGTGTAAAACGCAAGAAAAAAAAATCGAAAGGAATGACAGAAGAGACTCATTGAAATGTTTTCACACAGAGAACAACAGAAAAAAGATGTGCAATACTCTAAACGTGGAGCGATTCAGGCTGTGGCTGCTGTCTGGAAGATTTATGTTTGACATGCTGCTAATAAAACAACATGTTTAATTCTTCTGCTGTCAGTCAGGAGAAGCTCTACAGGAATTCATTAAAACATCAAAAATCCGTTTTTTTGTGTCATATACATTAGCATTAGTTTGCATCATCCAACTGCAATTTTCTAACCTGGTATTTACTTATGTAGTCAATGAAATTCAGAGTAAATTAAATGTAATTGAGAAGCATTTTAACAAGAATGTTTATTTACATGCACATATGCATGTATTTAGTTTAAAAAAAATGCTTAAAGGTGCACTATGTAACTTTGTTCAAAATTGTGTCAATACACCTTCAATCCTTTTTCCAAAACTTGATTTTGTTTTACCCTGATTCACTATGGTAAGTCTATTATAAGTGTTTATATTGTAGATCTGTCAGGATGGTTTTCGTGGGAAATTGCGTACATGCGTCGCTCGCCCGTGTGGGTGTCTCGTCATATCCGTAAATAGAGAAAAGTTGCTCCGGCTGCTTTGAGGTTAGTCTTCACAGCGAGCGAGAAAGGTTAACATGGAGTCGCTAAATCTCCAACCGGGGAATCACCTGTTTAAAACAAATGCCAAACAGACGAGAGTCTGCTGGAGAAAGAGAACGAGAGAGCTCGTAATAAAACAAGAATCAACATTAGCTCGGCTTTTCAGTGATGGAGAGAACTAAGGGATGTGAAATGTAAAAGTGATGCTAAAATGGTGTTTTTATTATTTAACAGATCAGGAAGGTGTTTTATTGAATAAAAAAAAATATTGAATATACAGATAAATTGCCATAAATTGCCAAATTGTGTAGCTTTAAAGCATTATCTGTGAAGGCTCATATTCATCCGCATAGAAGCACAACCAAAACAATGTTCCTCCACAAAATGCATGCAGTTTTGTTTTTTAACCGCTAGAAGGCCAAAAGTTACATAGTGTACCTTTAAACACTTGAGTTGATCACCTCTGTTATAAAATGCTTTTTTTGTTGCAAATTTAGTAAGATAATGCCTAATTTGCATACTGAAAACAGTCACTATGGTTAATATTCATATGACTTTGTTACAGCGAAACTTCACCTGTATTACCTCTCTGGATCAATCATCTTATCTCACATTGCTCTGGATGGATATAGAACGATGTATTGAGTCTGGATTGAGAGTTTCGGCGGGTTAAGATGGTTTACATTCAACTCTAATCAGACAGCGCAACAAAACCGGACCTGATCAGTCCTCCAGAAACACTTATGAGTCAGACTGCATGACAGACACACGCTTACATGAGGAGTGTTCTAAAAAAAGTGTTGATTTATCATTCAAAAGTTATACATTTACAAATATATTGATTCCTTTTCTTATTCCAAACCTATTTGTGTCTTTGTACGTATAAAAAAAATCACTCTTTGGGTTTCTCCAAACCAGAAATCAGAAGACAGCTGCATAGCTTTGCTCAAAATCTGCCCAACTTTCACTGACTGAACATAAACACACACACACACACACACACACACACACACACACACACACACACACACACACACTGAACGCTTTTGAAAGACAGAAGACACACCCAATTACAGCTCACGATCAGGATGCAAGTGCTCCCTTCATTCTCATAGGCTGGAATCTCCACATGCCCAGTGGCTGGAGGAAGTACACACTAAAAATGACCCCGACTGCGTTCAGAATACCATACTAGCACACTACTCATACTAGCTGTATGATTTTATGCAACAATACTCAAATGACCTACTACTGTTGCCAAAATGTGCAGTATCCATATACAGCATTCACTGCATTCAATACTGCATCCCACAATGCAATGCACTTGACTTGGCCTTCCATTTACAATATGACAAATAAACCAGAAGTAAGAAAATAAAAATCTCTATTAACAATTTTGACTCATTTGATTGGGTTATCAAAAGTTAAACTGAATTGAAAGTACTTAATTTTTTTGACTGCTCTTTTAAATACTGTTACATTCTGCATACAGTGTCACACTATTTATTTTAATAATAATAATATGTAGTGTATTTTGCACAGTATTCTAATATTGCATTCTGAACACAGCCGCAGTTTCAGTGCATCTCGGACTGCTGTTTTCTAATGGTGAGTATTCAGTTTGGCGTTTCTACTGTGTGTGTGTGTGTGTGTGTGTGTGTGTGTGTGTGTGTGCGTGTTTGTAAGTGTGTAAACGATATTTCCAACGCAGTATTTTCAGTTCCCTTAATTCCAGCTCAACACATCTGCTCTTTGGTTCATTCACATCGAGTTTATCATCGAGCAGCTGAAACGGCCACGATACTGTCCTGAACGCTTTTCTCCAATAGCCACAACACATTTGTGTTAAAGGGGACCTATTATGCAAAATTCACTTTTGTATTGTTTTGAACATAATTATGTGTCCACAGTGTGTGTACACAACCATCCTATTGTAAAAAAATCCATCCACTCCGTTTGTAATTTTATCCTATCTAATATTCACATGTGATTTCTTTCACTGCTGTTTACGTTCACATACATAACCGACTGTGTTTATGTGAACTTTGTGTGTTTTTGACATAACCTTGTGTTTATAGCGCAGTAAGACATGAAAGAGAACTTAGTTTAATACTCACGGGACGCTCCGCCTGACGGCCAGTTTTCTGTGCGCTCGGGTGTGTGCGCTCAGAAAACCATATATCAGAAGTTTACACTGATATGGCTTCAAAACACATGCAGATAATAAACTTTCACGATGAAGCAGAACTGCAATGTGACGTAAGTGTGACCGCGCTGGAGATGATAATCAAAACCAAACAGATGTTATGTTATGAGTATCCGAGGCACGAGGTGCTGAATACATTTTGTATTGAAACATGGTGCATGTTTTTCCTTCCACTCAAAAATAGGTATAATATTCACTCAACATGGTATAATAAATGATCTGTGGGATATTTTGAGCTGAAACTTCAGACACATTCTGGGGACACATGAGACTTATATTACATCTTGTAAAAAGGGGCATAACAGATCCCCTTTAATGTTTTCCTGTTGCATTATTATTTTCATGTTGCGTGCTTTTTATAATGATCTTTTTTATATAATATTCATATGGTTGTTAGACCAAGTTAATTACATTCACCTGTTTATATATATATATATATATATATATGTGTGTGTGTGTGTATGTATGGACAGGTGAAACTCGTAAAATTAGAATATCGTGCAAAAGTTAATTTATTTCAGTAATTCAACTTAAAAGATGAAGCTAATATATTATATAGACTCATTACATGCAAACTGAGATATTTCAAGCCTTTATTTGTTAGAATTTTGATGATTATGCTTATGAAAATTGTACAAATTTCTGAGATTTTGAATTTGGGGTTTTCAGAAGCTGTAAGCCATAATCATCAAAATTCTAACAAATAAAGGCTTGAAATATCTCACTTTACATGTAATGAGTCTATATAATATATTAGCTTCATCTTTTAAGTTGAATTACTGAAATAAATGAACTTTTGCACGATATTCAAATTTTGGGAGTTTCACCTGTGTGTATAATGGCTCTGTGAATGAACCTAAGAGCAGATTACTGTTACTAATTTCGACTTAAATGTTGCAGCATTCAAACATCATCTATAATCAGGCCAACATGGAATCTGTGTCCGAAAATGACATTTTCGAAAATATATGCGCCATCCTCGTCATGCTACACATCCTTTGAGTAATACTGTAGTTTCCGTACATGTTTGATCCGTCCACAGATTCCACCTGGGCCTGCAACTACAGCATGACGCTGAAAACATTTGTCCTGAACCGTTTGAAGTCTAGTTCATCCTGAGTTGAGTCTCTAGCGAATCCTGTGATTTGTCGGTAAGCGGACGTTCCTCCGTCAGTCTCTGGCAGTGAGGTGAGGACAAGCTTTCCGAGGCACTCGCAGGGGAAACTGACCTCTGATAGGACTGGAGAATTCTGGGAACCCTGTTGAACAGACCCTGACGCAGGGCTTCACCCGACGGCTGTGTCTCGGAAGATTCCTGTTCGGCTCCTGAAGCTTTCTGAGTGAGGTTTGAGGGTACAGATAAAGTGCAAAATGGCTCAAAGCCGTCAGAGGACTCGTCTGGTAGCGCAGTGCTTCTCAACCAGTGGGTCGTGACCCAAAAAATAGCTCTATGTCTTTGTTTTTACAGTGAATTTTTGGGTGTTGAGAGCTTAAAACTATCCATGTGTATTTGAATTGCATATCAACTTTAGATTACAGTGTTTTAACAAAGCAATGCATATTTGTCAGTCATACAGTACATGGATGAAACTGAGATTTCTGCATGGTGCAATTTATTTACTATTTGATTTGATTTTAATAATCTTTTTTTTTAATGCAGTTATTCAAATTCACAGATACATTGTTCATTGTGAAAAATGTATTCAGTTAAAAAGTATGAAGATGATTAAAATATGGCTAGCTGTGGAACAAGCAATTTTCAATTAATTGATTGAAACAAACTGGATTTATTGATAAATGTGGTTGTTGTGCATTTAAAACATTCAGTTTATGAGTACTTGATTAGTTCGTAATTCAAATGCATGGGAATTTGATATGCAATTCAAACACATAAATCGAAATATCTTAATTTATATAAAAATCTAAATTCGTAATATTTTTTCGAGTGCATCGATGCAATCAGTCAAGGCATGTTAGTATTAGATTTTAAGGATTGTACAACAAATGAGCAGCACCAGTTGAGAAGCACTGATCTAGTGATTTAGACTTTCTATCTTTCGTTTGTTGTACCCTTCTCTCGTTCTCACTCTCTTCCTCCATGTCTTCAGAGAATCTCAGTTCTTCTTGAAGAATGAAAAGAGGCGCTTGTCTCTGTCCGAGAGGCGATGTCCTCTTCTGGAAGAGGCTCCTCCTCGCGACCCGCTGAAGGAGAATGGAGGATCCTTCCACTCCTCCTGGTGTTTATCCATCAGTTGTTGATCGATAACTCTGTGCATATCATCCTGAGAGAGAGAGAGACATCAGCACTTGACTTTAAGACAGAAAAGAGGACACAGCAGACAGTTTGAGGTGAGTGAGGATGGATGGACATGAGTCCTGTGTGAGCGGCGGACATGAAGGCTGTTTTCACACTGTTCCCGGTAGCAAAATTAAAACTATTTACTCTTTCCCTGCCATTGATGCAGTTTTCCGATTTTCCATGTTTTTACTGTTATAGGGTAGGGGGCGCTATTACACATCTATTGAAAGAGTACAGAATCTCCTGATCAAAACACAGGTGAAGAAGCAGCAGAAACACATGTAAGCAGAAATACGCGATCATCAACATTAAACAGCAGATAAATCAAAACTGCCTAATGTGACTGAATGAAATATCGAGCGACAGGACTGTGAAGCTTTGAGTGTGTTGATGGACTCGATCTACTCCATCTGTGTTTTGATCATCATTCTGAATCACATCTCAAAATGTGCCTTTTTTATTAAACTTACCCACATTCATGTGTTGATAAAAATAATAATTCATGAAGTTTTGTTTTGTTTAAAAGCATATATGAAGACTTCAGATGCAAAAGCCTCAAAGTGCCATCTGAAATTTTCTACTAGAATGATCATTTTTATCAAGCTTGTATGTTTATGTTCAGTTATTTCACTTTAATGGCAATGGAAATTAACTATTAATTGTCATTAAAGTGAAATTACTGAACCTAAATATACGAGCTTGATAAAAATGCTAATTTTAGAAGAAAATTTCAGATGGCACTTAGAGGCTTTTGTATATGAAGTCTTCATATATTCTTTTGATATATTGCACGTTCAGATATTCATTAAAATAAAAAATTCTGGGGGCAAGTAACATTTTCAAAAATGCTGGCCGTGACTGGCGACTTTTTCCGAAAACGCTGGCAGGGAAATAGTTAAAACATTTTCAGTAACTGACATAATGAAATATAGATATTAGATTCAAATAAAATATAAAATGAAAAACATGGATATTAGATGAAAACGTTTTGGCAACTAACTAAAATAAAGGTAATGCTTTATAATAAGGTCTTATTTGTTAACGTTAGTTATTACATTAACTAACATGTACTAACAATGGACTATATACAGCATTTATTAACCTTTGTTCATGTCAGTTCACAGTGTATTAAATAATATTAACCGATGCAGCTTTTGATTTTAAAAATGTACGAGTAAATGTTGAGATTAACGAAGATTATGTAGGATTTTTCATTGTCAGTTCATGTTAACTAATGTAAGTGAACTAATGTTAACCAATGAAACCTTACTGTAATGTGTTACCAAAAAAGTACTAACGTTACTAAAACTAAAGCTGGAATAAAAAATAAATGAAATAGAATAGAAATAAATTTAATAGCTAATCAGAAATATATAAAACAAAAATTAATACTTTACAATAAATGTATTAACATTAGTTAATTACATCAACATAACATGAACTAATCACTTCAAAAGCATTTATTAAACTTAATTTTAATTGCAATATTGTATCTGTTAATAAATTGTATTTTATTAACTGATGTTGACAGTTAAATTAATAAAATAAAATGACAAAAGCACATAAAAAAAATGACTAAAACTGAAATGCAAACTGAAAACAAAAATAAAAGTTTCCTTCTCGATACCACAGTTCTCTTTTCACATAAGCATTCACTTGTCATGTTTGCTCTAGTGTGAAAATGCCCTGAAGAACAACATCACAATGACATGAACGGCGACCGCGTGACCTCATGACCCGGGATGAACATGGATACGGGGAAGACGGCGAACCCGAGCTCACCTCTAAGGCAGGAGGGAGTTACCATAGGGGAGAAGGGGTCTGTATGGAAGCTGAGAAAGGCCACTAGATCAGAAACCACAAGAGCCACACAGTGAACAGCCCTGAGGAGGCAAACTGCAGGCGGAGAGAGAGAGAGAGAGAGAGGGGGAGAGAGAGAGGGGGAAGCTAAGAGTTAAACACACACACACACACATTCACGGGATACAGGCGAGGCAGAGCGACAGAACCGCTGATCTTTGCTTTAATATGAGGAGAAGGACAGATGACCGCACGTTCATACACTCAAACACACATACTGAGAGTTAAAGTCAACATGAAACTGCACTCACAACACATTTTACATCTGTAATGGAGCATAGTTCCTTTTTAATCTTAGACTGGAAACTGATTTCATCCTCCAGAGCATTTACACGGATCCCAATAGTAATGTCTTTTTCAAATCAGTTTTTATCTTATATTGCTGTAACCTTTATAATGTGAATGTTATCTGGCATTAAATTACCATTAACTACTGATTATATTTTCCAAATGTTGGCATGTACAATAGTGCATTTTTAAAGTCATGAAATAATGATTTTCATCAAGACGAACTTATTTTGTGAGATGGACCTAGAAAACCTTTTTACCATGTTTATCACAAGTGTATCGGCAACACTTTATAATAAGGTTTCATTTGTTAACTTTTGTTAATGCATTAGCAAACATCAACTAGCAATCAGGAATATATATATATATATATATATATATATATATATATATATATATTTGAGCATTATTAATCTTTGTTATTGTTAGTTAGTAAAAATAGAATTGTTCATGTTAGATCACAGTGCATTAACTAATGTTAACAAATACAACTTTTGTATTACAACTAATACATTATTAAATGTTGACATTAACTAAGATGAATAAATGCTGTAGAAGTATTCATTGTTAACTAATGTAGTAAACTAATCAAATCTTATTGTAAAGTGTTACCAAATACGTTTATAGAGCTGTTCATACAAAACTGTTTAGTCCTTGAATTTTGAAAGGTGAATTTTATAAAATGTTTGCATTTTTGTTGAATGTTGAGTCTGTCTCTGCCCGTGAAGCTGATATAACAATACATTTAAATACAACCAACCAACAATCATGTACAGTAATAGCCTGAAACAATGACTAAATCCATATTTGACTTCTGATTAACATTGACTGTACAGTCTAGGTGATGACCCCCCCCCCCCCCCCCCGCAAAAAAATAAATAAATAAAATAAATAAATAAATAGAGAAACTGTTTTAGTACATTTAGATTTTTTAATATTACAAAAACATTTTAATTTTGTTAAGATAGTATGCATTAATGAATTGTGTTCAATAAGATCAGGAAGGTCATAAAGTAAATAAGGTCAATGTTGACTTCATGTTGACTTTAAGGATAAAGGGCCAAAGGAGAGAGAAACAGACAGAGAGAAAGAGCTGACCGCTGCCATTCATTACAGTTTAGCATCACAAAAAGCTCATTTACTGTGTTAATGAATGTAGCATGTGAATCTCGCCAGTCTTTCCACAGAACGAGGGTTACCATCACGACAGTGGTGAGTATTCGCAGGTTGGAGTTGTTGTATGGCTAATTGTAACCTGAATGTCTAATATGGCATATGGCACACATTATCGTCATCTGACCGGTTGAATTCTACAGGATTTCCGGGAGACGTGTGTGTCGAGTTCTTAAACGGTCCGCCTGGAAACAAAGCCGTTGTGATGCCAAACCCCCTCATGGAAAAAGCAAACCGTCATGTTGAAATCTGTGACGATGAGCGCTCATCAGGATCAACTAAATGCTGGATTTCAAAAGTATGTGAAGTTCATGTTAAAATACATCTGAGAGTTTTGCAAGCTGCGATGGAGTCCAGACCTTCAGCCGTCAGTCTGAGGCCATGTCCACACTAATATGGTTTCGTTTGAAAACGTATATTTTTCTCCCTGTTTTGGCCTTCCGTCCACACTGAGACGGCATTTTTATTAATGAAAACGAAGCTTCTTGAAAACGCACTCCAAAGTGGATACATTTGAAAACGCTGTTTTCACGTTGTAGTGTGGACTGTGAAACCGGTGGTATTTAAAAACGATGGCGTAAATTTAGTCATGTGACGCATATTGTACCAATAGTTATTCATGTTCATACCAGTATTGTGCCTGTTATGTGCGATTCACTTTCACACTGTTGCTAAAAATATTCTACATTGCACACTCTTCATATCACAGTCCTGCAAAGATGACAGAATTTACTCACATTTGCTGTCCTGCTGCAATACATGAGAGCAGTTTTAGCGTTTTAGACCAAACATATGGAGACTGCGTGCGACCTGGACCGCATCAGTGAATGGTGAGATATTTTACTAAATAAAATGATCCTGTCAGAAGAATTGTGCGATAACTTCATTATTTATTTTTCCATCTGAATCATATCAGTGATCTTTTGTGGGGTTTTACGCATGCACAGTAAAGGTGAATTTAGCGTTTTCAGGCGTTTTTCAAAAGTTTCTCATCCACACTGAAACGTCCGAAAACGCCTGAAAACGCTAGTGGATGGAGAGCGTTTATAAACGAAAACGCCGTTTTCAAATGTATCCGGATTAATGTAGACGTAGCCTGAAGGTCTGGCTACGTGAAGCTAATTGTAACCCCACGGCACCAATGTAACAATGGTTAACAACAGTTACAATGGTGCCGTGACCCGGATGGGACCCGGAAGAGTTGTGCGGTCTTTGTCTCACATTCAATTACATCATTTGTATTGCTTCATGGGATGAATAGTTAATGTGTTCCCCACAGGTTTGACCTTTGCATTTGTTTGTAATATTTTGTGTCTAATAACATTCTGTACTGCGATTGATTGGAGTGAGTGAGACTAACCTGCCAGGCTTCTAACTGCTGAGACAGGTTGAGTTTCTGCTGTATCGCATCCAACAGCTGACTGTTCAAAGACATGATGTCTATCTTACACTTCGCCAGCTCCATCTCCACCGCTTTCTTCCTGTAACAGGGAGGAGAAGCAACAAAAGAGTCACCGAACTGCTTCTCAGGTTAATGTTGTGACTGGCAGAACGGTGTCAAGGCTGACAAAACATGGTGGTCTGAACAGTTTTTGGTTCATTGCTTTATGCAGTGGCCAACTGATGGTCACTTGATTTCACGAATTAGTCACATCTGTCGGACAAATTTGTGAAAAAGAATTGCGCTTCACTGAATTGAATGTGCACTTGTAGTGTACTTCAAATCTTAAAAGTACATGTTTAAAAAAAACTTTACTTGCAGATTATACAATATTAATGAAATAAAAGGCCACTTATGTTTGCTTAGAGCACTTTTAATGACTATGATTCTTAACACACTTAAGTACACTTTTAAAAAGTGCAATTTGGAACAGTCAAATTAAAAGTCGTGCTTTAAAGTACAATCATTTTAATGTGTCGACGAACATACTAAAGTACTTTATTCTAGCAATTAAAACTTATAATATATTGTAAATGGACTTAACTGCAACTTCATCATTGCGAATGTGTATTTACAAATATACAGTAGTCAACAATTGAAGTGGATCATAAAAGTTAAAAAAGTTCATCAAAGTAAGATAAGAATGGGTATTGTTCAAAATTAATGTATAACTTTGATGAAAGGTTTTGATCCACTTCAAATGTTGACTGCTGTATTTAAATGCATGACATACAAGTTTCAATAGAAATGCCATTCAAATACATTTTAGTTTAACATAAATACATTCGGCAGTACACTTTAACTCTTACTTAAGTGGTTAAAAAAAGCAGCTAATTGCATTTAATATAAAAAAATATATACTATAATTAATTTTCATTTAATTGCAATTAACATGCAATTAAGTGTCAAAAACATTCAGTTCACACTTATGTATACTCTTTAAAGTATAATCTTTGTAACAGGTAGCCTACTCTTTCTAAAAGTATGCTAAAGTGTCCTTCCTTACAGGCTGAAGTTTAATATTTAGCAAAAACCACTGATTTGCATGAAGTCTCTAAACATGTACATGTATGTCAGTCGTATTTACTTGGCAATGGCTTCATCTCTGTCTCGTATAGCGCTCTGTAACTGCTCGTTGGGTTCGTGGACTTCTGCCATCGCTCTCAACCTATCGTTCTCTTCTCTTGAAGAAGAAACTTCCACCGAGAGCAGCGCCACCTGCAGGATCCAAAGAAGAACCAGATGAGCTCAGGTATTTATATAAGGCTGCGGTTAACTCAGGCCCGGCCCCACACCAAATAATGTCGGATTGCAAAATTGGTGCGATGTTCAATTCGGCTCCAGATTTTGAGGGGAATCATGGTTTGGCTGCTTGATATCAAAATTCCACTTTTTATTTAGAAACTAGAAAGCAGTATTAGAACGTGACCGCGAACGTGACATTCAAATGATTTTAAACCGTTCAAGTGCAAGAAGACGTAAAAGAAACTCAATTAGGTACACACGCATATACACAAAGCGCGCACACAGAGAGCTGTGTCTCAGACAGCGCATTGCTGAACTGAGTTCTTTTGTTCTTATTGCACTTTAATGGACGAATGCACACAAAATTATGTGGAAATGCCTGTTTTGGCGAGTATCCTCCTCATAAGCACAGTCTTAACTGAGTTAAAATAAAAAGTCTTAACCCTTTGCATGTAGGTCAAAAATGACCGAATTTTCTTTTATTTCAATTAAATGAATGTACTATATTTTAGTTCGATAATGTTTTTTTATTTAATATATTTTGTATTTTTAGGACATTTTATGGTACTAATTTATATTTTCGCAGTATTTATAATACATTTATTAACTTTTTGAGCATAGACCTGAAAATTAAATTTCCAACATAAACTATAGTAAATCTTGAATGCTTTAGAGGACAGACTTAAGTTTGATCTCTTTTCAAAGATGACACTTCGCAGATTGTTGCTGAAGTGAAAAAAGTTTTAAAAATTGAATGTAAAAAAAGTTACAGAATTTTACGTTTATTGTTATGAAAAATGTGCAAAAATGCTATTTTCAATTTTTAAATGAAATAATATATATTTTCAAAAACATGTTTTACTCTAAAACTAAAAGTTTTAATCTAAACAAGTTTTGTTCAAAATTTGAGCCTGATGTCTCAAAAAATTAGCTTTCAGTAAGATTTGATTTGGCTGCAGTACCAAAAGTTTTCACTAGGTGAAATTCGTCTCCCATTCATTTCCTATGCAGCCCTATGCGAAGAGCACAAGTGTGACTATTTTTTTCAGGACCATTTAACCTGTTCGAATCATGTCCATGATTTTTTTTCTGTGTTCACACAGCAAGTGTCAAAACCTTTACCAAGTTTCGTACCATTTCGATAAAAAAAAAAAAAAAAATGTAAAATTTTTCGCTCAAATCCGCGCATTTGGTCTTGAAAGTGACAGTGGCTTAATATACATGCTGCTGTCTTGTCATTAATTAAAGAACAAACAAAAAAAGAAAATATGCTTTTGACTGAATAACTTCTTTAGATTTAATAAGGATTAATATATATTTAATTTAAACATTATAGTATCTCGTAATGAAATACCACTACTGTACTGGCAGAACCGTTGCAAGGGGTGTAAATGGAAAGACCTTGATCATTTGTGGGTAAATTAAGTGTGAGCACTGCTGTTGTGACATCACAATCGTGTTGCATTATGGTCTATGGATCTGCCTTAAGTGTACATATTGGTCAAAATCGAGGGGTTGAGGCGAGGGTCTGTCCAAATAAACTTGTCCATTTGACAAAGTTGAACAAAATTCAAAATGGCAGCGGGGATTCCTCCGAGGGGAAGTGATGTCTAAAAGTGGAGTTAAACACAGCCTAAGTGTGTATGTGTGTGTACCTGATTATGGAGCTGTAGCGCCTCCTCCTGGCTGTTGTGTGTTTTTTCCTGCTCCTGTTCGAAAAGTTCTCTGAGTTCTCGCAGCTCCTCGCTCAATTTACGAACCTGCTCTTCTAGAACCTCCTCATCACTGCGCCGTGAACCCTGAATGCATGCAAAACACGTTGAATAATGTGAATTTGACTACATAAAACGTTCAGATTTGGATGTGATGATTGTTACCGTAGATTCATTGCCGTCCAGCAGGTTTTGTGTGAGTCTGCGCAGCTCCAGAAGATTAGCGGGCAAACTACCCACGGGGACGTCTTTTGCCGACAACGTCTCCGAAGACTCATCCATGGAGGAGTCTGTGGATAAGGCGGAGTCTGTGATGTCACTTCCTCTCAGCTGTGAGCATATGGACCGCACCTGACAGTAAGCCTCCCACAGCTGCAGTCGGAGCTAAAGGGATGGAAAGAGCGTTTGTTATTGCACTTTTTAAAGGGGTGGTTGATTATGATTTGACTTTTCTAACTTTAGTTAGTGTGTAATGTTGCTGTTTGAGCATAAACAACATCTGCAAAGTTACAACGCTCAAAGTTCAAAGCAAAGGGAGATATTTGCTTTTAAAGAAATCGCAAAATCGCTTTTTAAGGTCTACAACAAACGGCTGGTCTGGACTACACAACATTCCTCCCGGGTTAGTGACATCACCAACCCTAGAATTTACATAAACCCCGCCCCCTGAACACGATTTATAGATTATCATGACAGAATATGCTAATCAATGACTAGAAGATAACTACACATAAGCTACATAAATTCAACTAACCATTCAGAAATGTCCTGTTGCTTCTACATGTTGTCACTTCTTTTTGAGTCTCTCTATTATTGTCTGACTCCGGTTTGAACATAAACATTGAAATTTCCAGTGCATGTCTGTGTGAGGTAAAAGGACACAAGCTGTTGAAGCTCCGCCCACTGTGCCGGGAGCAGCAGCTCATTTGCATTTAAAGGAACAGACACAAAAACGGTGCGTTTTTGCTCACCCTCAAAAAGTGACAACTTTAACATGCTATATTAAAATATCTGTGAAATAATATTTTCCAGGAGTGTTGAATCCATGTGTCTTCAGTGAAAGGAGACCAATCCTGTTCATTCTGCAAGGTATTTATGTGTTTGTTTGTCATTTTAAGAAAATATCAAAACATACAGTATTTGGCATTGGTTTTTCATTGTTAAAGTATTTTTAAACATACAGGATTTGTTATGCTTTTGAAAGAAGTCATTCTTCAGAAATTATTCTAATATGATGATTTACTGCTCAAGAAACATTTCTGATTATTATCAATGTTGAAAACTGCTTCATATTTTTGTGGAAACATCCATTTTTTTCCAGGATTCTTTGATGAATAGAAAGTTCAAAAGAACAGCATTTATTTGAAATAGAAAACTATTTTTAACATTATAAATATCTTTACTGTCACTTCTGAAAAAAATTAAAGCATCTTTACTGATTAGAAGTATGTTTTTGTTTTATTTATTTTTTATTATTACTGACCACAAACTTTAATGTACATGATGTCATTTCCTGCAATTTCCTAATTTCCCGACCAGTGATTTGTGGTTAAAATAGTATATATAATGTGTAATGTGCACCATTAAAAGCTAAATATATTAAAAACAAATTGTTGTTGTTTTTTTTGGCTTGGGCCATTTGTTTGTCGAGGATATATATATGGTCGAAGGGCACAAATTATGGCTCTTGTTTTGTAGAATTACCCAAAATATTGCGAAGCAGCAAGCCAATCAGATTACAATCTCTAATGCACTGTGAGTGAAACTATACCCAGGTGAAAAAGATGTACTATTAAATGTATTAAAAATGTACTTGAGTGTGTTTTAGTACAATACAAATATACTATAATGCATTTCTAATACAGTTTACAGTACGTCTTTTTCACCTGTTGCACATAAGTAAAGCGTGGCTGTCCGCGGTGTGTGTGTCGTGATGTACCTGTTCTCTCTCCTGCTCCAGCTCCTCCTGCTCCATGCTCTGCTCGATCTCACACAGAAGACTGTGTGGGTTTGGACTGAAGCCCTGGAGACTGTGTTCCTCCGTCAGCTCCTCCACACGAGCGCTCAGATTCCTGTGGGACACGCGCACCTCCTGCAGCTCCAGCTGGCTCTGCCGCAGCTGTACCAACACACACACACACACACACACCTGAGGGAGTTTACCGGCCGAGTGCTAAAAACAGGCTGGTGGCCGAGGGGTGTTTAGTTTAGTTAACTCTTTATACATCATCTGTCATTGTGTAAATACTCGTATTTGTCACCTATGATTCATTCATTCCACGACCGGAAGTGTCTGATAATAGAAATAAATCAGTGTTTTTAATGTAGTGATTCATCTCTCGATGTTATGCTCTATTTTTGACCAATGATATTGACTTGAGTCTCATGTTATTGAACATTATAAGCCCATTTTTTAAAAAGCACTATTCATTTATTTAGAGGTAAACCTTTTTATTGAAGCGATTAATGACTTTTTAAGAACAGCGCGTTCAGTAAATCTAAAACGGGCCGTAAGAGCTGATGAAAACCCAGGTGAAAAAGACATACTGTGAAATGTATTAAAAATGCATTATAGTATATTTGTGTTGTACTAAAAACATACACAAGTACATTTTTAATACGTTTAATAGTGCGTCTTTTTCAAAAGCTGAGAACTGTCGGCCGTCCAGCAAATCATACAGTGACTCAAACTATCAAACACATGCAAAACAATGAACTACTAAATCTATAATAGCACTGAATTAAATGGAACGAGAAAAAGAATGACTAATTTTCTAAATATCTCAGTTTGGTACGCAGCTTTTGTCTGCTACATTTTTAAATGATTTCCTTTCAGGTGCAGATCAATCAGAACAAACTGCTCATCTTAATATAATGCATGAATGGACAAAACCTGTCAAGATGTATTCAGTGCCAGTCCAAATTAACTGTACGATTTAAAGAGAAAATTAAAAGATTCAATTTTGCTGCAAGAAAAATAAACGTTTTTTTAGGACCATTAAGAATTTTTGCATAATTGCATTATTATTAGTAATTAAATAAGACGCACTGCAATCTTTTCACTTTTTTATGGCCAGAAATTCTAAGCATATTCAATTTCAAATATATGATGTAAACAGTGTGGCCTCATGAAATATATTTTTTAAATTTAAAATATATAATTCACTTAAACCTTCAAATATCTAAATATTTTCCAAAATTTACTTTAAGGGGCAAGAAAATACATTTCTAAATATTGTGTGTAAATCCAGTTTTATATATACAGTGCTATGCATACGTTTAGACACCCATACTAAAGTTGACTAAAAAGAGGAATAAAAAATCATCTTTTGGAAACTGAACTTAATGCCTTAATTTAAAAAATTAGGAAAAATCCAACCTTTAAGGACACCAATTTTCTTTGTGAATGAATAATGTATCGTAAATAAATAAATGTTCTTCCTTAAAATACAGGGTGCATAAGTTTGGACACCCCTATGTTAAATTCCCATAGAGGCAGGCAGATTTTTATTTTTAAGTATTTTTTAAATATTTTTTTTAGGATACTATGCATCCTGATAAAGTTCCCTTGGCCTTTGGAATTAAAATAGCCCCACATCATCACACAGCCTTCACCATACCTAGAGATTGGCATGGTTTTATTTCAGTTAGCCTAATAGCTGGTTTGATTTGCATTGAGAGATGATCTTATGGAAAGTACTCCATGCCAATCTCTAGGTATGGTGAAGGCTATGTGATGATGTGGGGCTATTTTAATTCCAAAGGCCAAGGGAACTTTATCAGGATGCATAGTATCCTAAAAAAAAATTTAAAAAAATACTTAAAAATAAAAATCTGCCTGCCTCTATGGGAATTTAACATAGGGGTGTCCAAACTTATGCACCCTGTATTTTAAGGAAGAACATTTATTTATTTACGATACATTATTCATTTACAAAGAAAATTGGTGTCCTTAAAGGTTGGATTTTTCCTAATTTTTTTAATTAAGGCATTAAGTTCAATTTCCAAAAGATGATTTTTTATTCCTCTTTTTAGTCAACTTTAGCATGGGTGTCTAAACTTATGCATAGCACTGTATATATACACACACACACATTTTTCCCGACAATATAAATATATTTAAATTGACAAATTGAAATAAAAATGGCTCAAAAATATATAAGATACCTGTAAATATATTTCAAAATATTTTCTATTTTTTTTAATGCATCTGTTTTTTTTCTCCCAAATGGTTTCGCAGTAAAAATATATAAACAATGCAAGGTACATTTGAAGAAGCTAAATATATTACGAGGTTTTTTCAGAGAAAATATATATTTACATTATAAAATTATGTTTTACTTTTATAATATTTTTTTATTTTTTATTTATTTATATTGATATTAATTATATATATATATATTTACCCCTATTCTTTTCATGTTTGAAACATTTTTTATTTATGGGATTTATGACATGTATGGTTATTAGTTTGCCAGTCCACTCGTATACAGTTTTGCTTCTCGAGTTGTTTAGTGAAAACCCCTGATGAATAAGATGTTTGTGTGTAACGGCCGCTCACCTGTAAGTCCTTCTCCTGACACTGTTTCTCCAGCACCTGCGTTCGCTCTCTCAGCTCGTCCACCGTGTTCTGCATCTGCTCGTTCTCCTCCAGCATGGCGTTCACACGCCGCTCCAGTTCCTGCTTACGCTCCGACAACATCTGTATCTGCCCATCGAGAGCGGGAAACACATCATCATCATCATCATCATCATCATCACGAGCTATTCAGACCAAAACATCTGCAAACTTTAAACATAATGCTTGTCTTAAAGAGTCACAATATATCTGAGCCTTTATCAGGTTTTCAAGAAAAACTCGAGTGTGGTTTATTGGATTAGGTTCAACTCTCGTGTTGTTGGAATGCTGTGTTGCCAGGCTTCATCAGTAGGGAGTCACGAACACCTCCACAGTCAGGAATGTGCGCTTGATAACGGGAATATTTCTGCTCAAAACAGCCCCGTGAAAATGCTGTTGTTTTTCAAGTATCATTAGTGTCTCACTGGTTTCTCCTACACTGGTGCAGAAACAATTTTCACACAATTCACACAAGTAACACATTAATTCATTGAAATTGAAATGGAAAAAAACACAAACAAAAAAAAACAAATAGTATCACTGCAAAAAATGCTTTTCTTACTTACTCTTACTCTCCAGTCCAAATATCTAAAAATACTTAAATCAAGATGCAATTACTAGACAAGTAAAATTACAAGATATTGTCTTTAAAATAAAAATCTAAATTAAGTGAGTTCTGCTTAAATCAAGCAAAATTATCTGCCAATGGTGTAAGAACAATGGTTTGTTTTAGGCAAAAAACTCTAAATTCTTTCAGATAACAAGACATAATATCTTGTCATTTTACTTGTCTAGTAAATGCATCTTTATTTAAGATTTTTTTTGGACTGGAAACAAGAGAAAAATACTAAGTAAGAAAAGAATTTTTAAGCATTACATAATTCGGAATCAGTATTTTAGTTTGATTATAATTGTATTATTATTTTGAATTGACTTTTATTTTTTATATTTTAAGTAATGTTCTTTTGTCATTTTATTATTATTATTATTATTATTTAGTATTGCTATATAGATTTAATTTTTCTATTTTAGTTTTTGTTTTAATGTATTTCCACTAAATAATTTTAGTGCTTCCAACTTAAACTTATTTCAGCTTATTGCCAAGCAATATTTCACATTTTTTAGTTTTTCAACTAATATTTATATTTATATTTATTTCAATTAACAGAAATGATTAAATAGTTTCAGCCAACAATAATAACCCTGATGTGAATCTAATGAGAATCATCATTGAGAAATAAAAAATCCAGTAAGAGAATTTGAAGAGGAGAATGTGTTTAATTGTCCTGAAAATAATGGCACAATACTACAGACTTAATCTGACTGGACCTAAAATAGGTTTAATTTACTTTAGGCTACATATAATGTCTTGTTTGCTTGTTTTATGGCGAAATGTGACCTAGACAAGGTAGGTCCCATGAAAAGTACCTCAAAAAAGAGTGGTGATGTGTGTGTTCAGCGCATGAAACGAACATGAGCAGAAGTTTTGGTGTCTCTCCCTCATGTTATGACCTAGATCTGCTAACCTAGTTCAGCAGCAGCACTGAGGGATTCTGTGTGATTAACCGTACGCCACACCTGGACATTTAATGCGTACTTCTGCTTATCTTCAAACTTTCATTTGAAATCAGCCGAACTAGACAGTGACACTGGTGTATTTATGTCCTGGTCGGCCCAGAAGCGTCATGGATTGGAACAGACGCCCATATCTCACTGTCTGGCACTGGCGGCATTTTCGGGAACACCCAGACATTGCAGCATTTGCTCTTAAAATAGAACAGAAGTTTTCCTCGCTCGAGTACACACACTTCACATGGGAGAATTGCTACTAAAGAGCCTTGAGTATCGCTTTAGTGAACTGACAGGATGATCCATGCTTTCATGTTGTTTACACCAAATTCTGACCCGACCATCTAAATGTTGCAGCAGAAATCCAGACTCATCAGACCGGGCAAATAAATGTTTTCCAATCTACTATTGTCCAGTTTCAGTGAGTCTCTTAGTTTTGGGTGAATTGTAGCCTCAGTTTTGTGTTCTCAGTTGACAGGAGTGTCACCGGTGTGTTTCTTCTGCTGGAGCTATTCTGTTTCAAGGTTTGGTGTGTTGTGTGTTCAGAGATGCTCTTCTGCTTCAAGGTTTGGTGTGTTGAGTGTTCAGAGATGCTCTTCTGCTTCAAGGTTTGGTGTGTTGAGTGTTCAGAGAAGCTCTTCTGCTTCGAGGTTTGGTGTGTTGAGTGTTCAGAGAAGCTCTTCTGCTTCAAGGTTTTGTGTGTTGTGTGTTCAGAGATGCTCTTCTGCTTCAAGGTTTGGTGTGTTGTGTGTTCAGAGATGCTCTTCTGCTTCAAGGTTTGGTGTGTCGTGTGTTCAGAGAAGCTCTTCTGCTTCGAGGTTTGGTGTGTTGAGTGTTCAGAGAAGCTCTTCTGCTTCAAGGTTTGGTGTGTTGTGTGTTCAGAGATGCTCTTCTGCTTCAAGGTTTGGTGTGTTGTGTGTTCAGAGATGCTCTTCTGCTTCAAGGTTTGGTGTGTTGTGTGTTCAGAGAAGCTCTTCTGCTTCAAGGTTTGGTGTGTTGTGTGTTCAGAGAAGCTCTTCTGCTTCAAGGTTTGGTGTGTTGTGTGTTCAGAGAAGCTCTTCTGCTTCAAGGTTTGGTGTGTTGTGTGTTCAGAGAAGCTCTTCTGCTTCAAGGTTTGGTCTGTTGTGTGTTCAGAGAAGCTCTTCTGCTTCAAGGTTTGGTGTGTTGTGTGTTCAGAGAAGCTCTTCTGCTTCAAGGTTTGGTGTGTTGTGTGTTCAGAGATGCTCTTCTGCTTCAAGGTTTGGTGTGCTGTGTGTTCAGAGATGCTCTTCTGCTTCGAGGTTTGGTGTGTCGTGTGTTCAGTGTGTTGAGTGTTCAGAGAAGCTCTTCTGCTTCAAGGTTTGGTGTGTTGTGTGTTCAGAGATGCTCTTCTGCTTCAAGGTTTGGTGTGTTGTGTGTTCAGAGATGCTCTTCTGCTTCAAGGTTTGGTGTGTTGTGTGTTCAGAGAAGCTCTTCTGCTTCAAGGTTTGGTGTGTTGTGTGTTCAGAGAAGCTCTTCTGCTTCAAGGTTTGGTGTGTTGTGTGTTCAGAGAAGCTCTTCTGCTTCAAGGTTTGGTGTGTTGTGTGTTCAGAGAAGCTCTTCTGCTTCAAGGTTTGGTCTGTTGTGTGTTCAGAGAAGCTCTTCTGCTTCAAGGTTTGGTGTGTTGTGTGTTCAGAGAAGCTCTTCTGCTTCAAGGTTTGGTGTGTTGTGTGTTCAGAGATGCTCTTCTGCTTCAAGGTTTGGTGTGTTGTGTGTTCAGAGAAGCTTTTCTGCTTCAAGGTTTGGTGTGTTGTGTGTTCCGAGAAGCTCTTCTGCTTCAAGGTTTGGTGTGTTGTGTGTTCAGAGAAGCTCTTCTGCTTCAAGGTTTGGTGTGTTGTGTGTTCAGAGAAGCTCTTCTGCTTCAAGGTTTGGTGTGTTGTGTGTTCAGAGATGCTCTTCTGCTTCAAGGTTTGGTGTGTTGAGTGTTCAGAGATGCTCTTCTGCTTCAAGGTTTGGTGTGTTGTGTGTTAGAGATGCTCTTCTGCTTCAAGGTTTGGTGTGTTGTGTGTTCAGAGATGCTCTTCTGCTTCAAGGTTTGGTGTGTTGAGTGTTCAGAGATGCTCTTCTGCTTCAAGGTTTGGTGTGTTGAGTGTTCAGAGATGCTCTTCTGCTTCAAGGTTTGGTGTGTTGTGTGTTCAGAGATGCTCTTCTGCTTCAAGGTTTAGTGTGTTGTGTGTTCAGAGATGATCTTCTGCTTCAAGGTTTGGTGTGTTGAGTGTTCAGAGATGCTCTTCTGCTTCAAGGTTTAGTGTGTTGTGTGTTCAGAGATGCTCTTCTGCTTCAAGGTTTAGTGTGTTGTGTGTTCAGAGATGCTCTTCTGCTTCAAGGTTTGGTGTGTTGTGTGTTGTGTGTTCAGAGATGCTCTTCTGCTTCAAGGTTTGGTGTGTTGTGTGTTCAGAGATGCTCTTCTGCTTTAAGGTTTAGTGTGTTGTGTGTTCAGAGATGCTCTTCTGCTTCAAGGTTTGGTGTGTTGAGTGTTCAGAGATGCTCTTCTGCTTCAAGGTTTGGTGTGTTGTGTGTTGTGTGTTCAGAGATGCTCTTCTGCTTCAAGGTTTAGTGTGTTGTGTGTTCAGAGATGCTCTTCTGCTTCAAGGTTTGGTGTGTTGTGTGTTCAGAGATGCTCTTCTGCTTCAAGGTTTGGTGTGTCGTGTGTTCAGAGAAGCTCTTCTGCTTCAAGGTTTAGTGTGTTGTGTGTTCAGAGATGCTCTTCTGCTTCAAGGTTTGGTGTGTTGTGTGTTCAGAGATGCTCTTCTGCTTCAAGGTTTAGTGTGTTGTGTGTTCAGAGATGCTCTTCTGCTTCAAGGTTTGGTGTGTTGTGTGTTCAGAGAAGCTCTTCTGCTTCAAGGTTTGGTGTGTTGTGTGTTCAGAGATGCTCTTTTGCAGACCTCGGTTGTATTGAGTGTTTATCTGAGTTAATGTTGTCTTTCTATCAGCTGAACCAGTCTGTTCATTCTCCCCTGACCTCTGGCATCAACAAGGCCTTTTCTCCCTCATAACTGAAGCTCACTGGATATTTCCTTTTTTTCTGACTATTCTCTGTAAACTCTTAGAGATGGTTGTGCATGAAAATCCCAGTAGATCAGCAGTACGACATGTTTAAAGTCACTTAAATCACCTGATGCTCAGTTTGAACTTTAGCAGATCGTCTTGATCATGTCTACATCTACATTGAGTTGCTGCCATGTGATTGGCTGATTAGATATTTGTGTTAACGAGCAATTGAACAGGTGACCTAATAAAGTGGCCTTGTTCTCATTCACTAATTCATCTATGCTTCTTTATACTGTATGTTGTCTCTGTAGTGATCAGAGAGAGATGGAGAGAGAGAGAGAGAGAGAGAGAGAGAGAGAGAGAGAGAGAGAGAGAGAGAGAGAGAGAGAGAAACTGATCCTGTAAATCCGCTCTGGTCTGACGGACAGCACATCCCTGTATCGACCACTAATCATGGGCTAATTACCCTCCGCAAGTAAACCCTGACACACTTCATCTCAGTACTGTGTAGATCTCTGTATTCTGAATAAACTGTGGTATGAATAAATCAGTAATGAATCAGATGCTATTATTATGCTACTTTGATATACAGTGGGGTCCAAAAGTTTGGGACATTGAACTTCTTTTTTACACTTTTTTTTTTTTTTACTTCAAAATTTCACATTTAATTCAATGTGATGCTTGTCGTTTCTTTTTAATTATTTGTGAAATTTATTTGCAATTTCTAAGTGAAAATTGTTTCCTATACCAATTTTTTTTATCCATTATATCAGATCAAAATATAGTTGAAAATATTTGAAGAGACAACATGGTTTACACATGCATACAAAACCAGACATGCATTAGATGTGGATGTATGATGTATGTATGAAGAGTGTTTTTCTCCCCTCTTTCAGCATTTCATTTTTTTCTCCTAGACATTGATAAGGATAGTAGAAGGTTTCTTGCTCCGAAATAGTTTTCGTAGCCGTTTTCGTTCCTCTCTCTGACTCTTAATCAGACTGGTTTTGCTACTGTACCTTTAAGACTTCTCTGCATAAATTATGTTTGTTATTTTTGGCTAACTTCTGATCATCAGGTTGGTCCAAGTTGCTGAATGATGAATAGGTGTTGATATGTAAATGTAAGTGCTCATATGTTAATGAGCTTGTGCTGTAGCAAATAAAACACTCTTCTATACAAAGAATATTTACTGAATCTTCTAGACATTAGTTCTGTTCCAAAACCGTGAGCTTCCTTCCTGTCTATCGTCCACATGCACTCAAAAATATGTATGGGTCATTTTATGATTAATAAATGTCCGTAACTCGCTGCTTAACTACCATAGTACGATGCATTGTTAAAGAAATCAACTAGCAATAGTCACGACTTTTTTCTGAAACCGTATTGTGCGCAAATTTGTCGTTCAACCACTTAAATGACCAAATTTACACTAATTTTACACTCAAATTAATGCCAGATTAATGCTGGACATTTGATGACTAATTCATAATTAGTTCTTAATGATGCCAATCTCATCCAGTAATTATTGATTACATAATGAACTACCTCAGTCCAAAATTTGATATTACTTACTGATTAGTTAAGCTTGTTTCCATATTAGTTAATATTAGTTATTAGCAGTAGCTGAAGTGTTAATATAGTACTACTCATTAGTCCTGCATTACTTCCTGCATAGTATGTTAATATTAACGATGGACCATTATGCTAAAGTTTTACACTTTTGACTATAGTTGGCTAATGATGCTTTTGGGAAACACACCCCTGGATGAATGTTTTCACTGAGCTTGTCGCAATGCATTCTGGGATCGCCTTCCCTATGAAGGACACAAATTGCAAAATTGATGTAAATTGCGATCTTGTTAGGGAGATCGCTATAGGTCTTGAAACAGAGCTAATCGAAACAGAGCTTTTTCCGCTTAATACAGTTTCCTCAGTTCAGAATTGAACAAAGCTTGAGATGGTTGTTGTGAATAGACCAGCGTCCATTGATGACGGCCCGTGAAACTCAAGCTGGCATTGTTTGTCCTGCGCTGTCACATCACAGACTCCAGGAGCCAATTACATGTCCGTCTTTCAATGATGAGTTAGCGAGAAGACTGACATAACGGAGCAATCAGGATATGATCCAGCAGCGTTTTGCATCGCACAATGAGATCACATCACAGAACACACACATCCAGAATGAGCATGCAGACAAGAGGAAGCGGTTCATGAGCACTTACTTCAAGCCCTTGCTGTTTAGTGCATGATACAAATAATCATTTGAGGAAGGAAAACAGAGGAAAGCAGATTTTGAAATATATCATGGTGTCATGACTGTCTGTAAATAAATAAGATCCAGATCCCACAATGCCTCACCTCGGCCTGTAGGGTCTCGAGGCGCATCATGTGCTGGTTGGTGGAGATGCTTTTCTCTTTGAAATCATCCCGTAAAGAATGAACCTGAGTAGACAACTGTTTCTCCACCTCGGCGGCCTGTGGACACAAACACAGAAACTTCTGTTAGCTTCCCATAGACGTCTGGTCTATATAGGCTACTTGTACTGTATGTGCAGCATGTATACTGTGAATACTAGTCATGTATACTGTGAATACTAGTATATAAATTGCCTGTATGAACGGATTACCAGGACATTTGCCAAAATGAGCAGTGCACAACCACTGGATGAATTTGGAATAGCACTTTGTATTAAACTTTGCAGCCAGTGTGTGATATACTGTATCCCACAATGCAATGCACTTGACTCTTTATTTCCAGGGTCTTTTTAAATTATGATGATTATGATCGTTTTTGTGTCACTGGATTTAACCTTTTTTCTATTACATTTTTTTATTCTAATTTCTTTACATTTTAATATTATTATTATTTTATTATAGGTTTACAAGGTACTTAAACCACTATGAGCCACTGGATTTAACTTCTACAACTATGATTTAACTCTAGGACGGTTCACACAAATAACAATTTATTTATTTAATTTATATTTTGATATTTTAACAAAATCTGGTTTACAAAGGCTGCATAATATGACAATTTCTGGTACTATGATCATTTTTAGCAATTAATTGAAACTACTTTATTTATTATTATTTGTACTTACTTACTTATTACTTTATATATTTGTACAAACCTTACAAGGCACTGGGCTGATACTATGACTGACTTTGAGCCACTGTATTTAACAATTTGTTTATTTTATTTTATTATTATAAATTGTTGTTGTTGTTGTTTTATGAAATCAGGTTTAGAAGATATCCAGCTGATACTGTGTGTTTCTGAGCCACTGGATTAGCTAAGTTTGCCAGGTTAATGGCATTAAGTTATTCAGAGGTTTGTTTGAAGAAATTAGTAGCATGTTAAATAGACATTGCTTGATGACCAGCTGAGCCTGTTACAGGAATTAAGAGCTGATTTTTAACCTTCCGACTATCTTCATAATGTTAGCACACGCTTTCTTAACAGTAAGCCTGTTAACGTTATATTTTTTCAAACAGAAATGTATTAAAAGAAAAACAAAGCCTGTTGCCGCTAATAATCTAGAGCATGAGTCATATTACAGAGAAACCCCACCTACACACACACACACACACACACACGCCCCCAGACTCACACCCACACACACTCATTGATCACACTTGGCATTTTGTAGCATCTGTAGCAGATTCCAGCAGAGATCTGTGTGTGGATTGGACGTCTGCGATCAGGCCACTGCAGCTGTGAAACACTCATTACCATCAGCAAGACTGCAGTCGCTAAACTGACTCACTTCATCTGTGACTGTCACCACGGCAACCCACGCCACGAGTCCCGGCTACGTACAAACACGACTATGACACTCACGACCGTATGAACTTTGCTGCTGCAATATCTCGCACTGAATATGTTTTTTTCAGGAATTCTATTAGCCTAGAAATCTAGACGCACCCTAGCGGCAGCAAAATGTATTTTGCAGCCAGGGTAGTCTAGCAACTCTCCATTGACTTTCATGCTGGAAAAACCTAAATTGGGTCAGGCCAATCATGTCGTGTATAGAGTAGGCGGGGCGGGCTTAACATAATGACGACAGAGTTGTGACGGTTCCCTGTTACTTGAAAACAAAGAAGAGTTGCTGCTTCTGGCGAACAGTCTTTCAAATCGGCTTTGGCGGACTCTGGAGGACTTGGAGTTAAGTTTTTCTTTGAGAAAAGAGCAAAGAACGGCACTTAAGTCATTCTTAAAAAAGGAAGATGTGTTTGTAGTTTTTCCGGCCAGATATGGCAAAAGTTTAATCTATCAACTAACGTTAGCTCCGCTGTTGGGAAAACGCTCTGGTTGGTTGAAGCGCTGTCCTATTGCGTGCAGAGGGAATTTGAAAGACAGCCGTTTATCCCGCCCCTCGGATTGAGCCGTGTCTATGGTGAGTTGCCAGACATAACATCTTGATGTGGGTCTGGCTTGCCAGGCTAGAATTCTATCAGATTATACGCAGGATCCAGTAACCTGCTGTACACTGTGATTTAACTCCAGGGCCGTTCACACAGAATGTGTTTTTGCATTCCACTGCACTGCTTTTCCAACGTTTTTCTCTGTAAAGATGCTCTAGATGGATGTCTTTCACCATTGTGACAGTCAAAACAAACATTAAAAGAAGTTCAATTGAAATAACTATCATATCATAACCATATATACACAGGAATGCATGTAGTCACATGCCACTCTTTATTTATACAGTGCAGTGAAGTAAAAAAATAAATAAACTGAGCTACAAGGTTGTTAATCTATGGTATTTGCTTCTGCTGAAGCCGTCAGCTCGCATTTTTTCATCTTATTTTTAAAAATTGTTTAATATTGGAATTCCTGTTGAAAAACTACATTACCAATGATGCTGTACAGAAAATTCCACCAATCAGAGAGTCGAAAAAAGCAACACCAAAAACGCCAAATGATCTCTTTAGCTCCGCCCACTTTACATCAACGTTTGTAGTGCTGCGATTCACCTCGTAGCTGATTGGCTTGCTTCATGGCTTATAATTCTTTAACCAAGACTATATTCAAAATGGGAATCAATCATCAATCCAAATTATTTCATTCCGACTGAAACAGAAATTGTCCATTTAAACGTGGCTACTGTTAATATGTGAAATCAACCCAAACAAACTCATTGCTCTGCCCCCAAAACACATGAACAAGAGTGGATGTCTCTTTATCATTGCTGAAACGAGCAAAACAATGCTTCGCGAAAAATAAAGTGAAGATGACAAACGAACGACAAAAACATTTACATAAAGTATACAAGATTATTTACAAGCAAGAGCTCCAGACAAACAGACACTCAAAACTGTCCTGTTACTAGAGCTGACATTACAACAACTGTAAAACACAGCAAAACCAGTGTTACTCACGTATAGAGCAGAAAAAACACAACCAGCGCTGGAAAGCTTTTCTAATATTAACACAGGTCCTGAAGCTCTTGCTTGATCAGTGATCATAACCCTTCTTTATCCAGTGATATTCCTCTGACCTTTTGGCCGTGTATCCACCAAAGCGTTTTTAGCTAGCTGAAAATGCCTAGCTATGAGCGCTTGAGAGCGTTTTGGCAGCGCTGCATTTTGCTTGTTATGATACGGAATATCCGCGAAAGTGTTACTAGTATCTCATTTCACACAGATTTTGTTTCTGTGTTGATTCTATATTAAAATGTAGATAAAATGTAAAGTATTTTCTCTGGCTCTTGTTTTAAATGATTTTGTTCCGTTATTATGCTAGTTGTTGTCGTCTGTTGACGTTGTACAAGCAGAATGTGGCGGTTGGTCGGTGTGGTATTAGTCCCGCCCCTCCTCCACTGTCATTGGACGGTTGGGTAAAAAGTGAGAGTGATGAGCGCTGCGTTTTACCCAAAGTTGAACATTCTTCAACCTGTAAAAAACACAGAGCGCTCAGCGCTTCAGCATGAAAAAATGCTTAGCGCCTCGTTACGCTCATGGCGTTTTAAAAAACGCAGCATTCCCATTGAAAGCAATTTAAAAAATACGCCAGCCGCGTGAAAAAACGCTTTGGTGGACACACGGCCTTTCTCTTTTTTAATGTGTGGTGGTTTCCGGTCCGATCCACTTTCAACTGCATCTCTCAGAAATCGCTTACTGCACCTTTAAGGATTCTGACAAGTGACAAGTACCACTAAAAGTAACATTTTTGCACTTTTTTTCTGACAGTGTGCATCACAATATGTCAAAGTTGTAGAATCTTAACTTTATTTATTCACTGTTTTTTTGTTTTTTTTCTGACAGGAAGAATCTCCTGATAAAAGAGTTTTTCTAAAATAATACTCAGCAATTTTGAGGAAACTGTTTCAGAGAGCGTCACCCATCTTGACCTCGGACTCAACTTTCTTTTGGCACAGATAAAGACTCGAGACAGATAAAGAACTGTTTTAAGAAGCAGGTTTTCACTTGAAGAGTCCTTTGACTCATATCAGATTGCTGAACTTCTCGTAAGTTTGATATTGTTTAAGGTTTAAGCCAAAAAAACGTCATCAAGAATACTTTATTGCTCGGCTGATTCATGAAACGAAAGAGAAGCAGGGAGGGAATGTGAGGGAGATCAAGTAAGGTTATTTTAGTATTATTTATTAATATTTTGAATTATCTTATACTTTTATATTTTCAGTTTTCATTTTAGTTTAATTCTTAGTAATTTTGTAACATCCTTGTCATTTTTATTATTATTATTTTTTAATATTATTATTTAGGATTATTTTTTTTATTTCAGCTTTAGTTTATTTCCAGTTAGTTATTTTAGTGCTTCAACTTATTTCAGTTAGTTGCCAAAGCAACATTTCTAATTTATGTTTAGGAGTTTAGATTTAATTTTTTCAGCTTTATTTCAATTAACAGAAAAGCTTTTAATAGTTTTAGTTAATAATAACCCTGGTTGAAAGGCACAATCCGAGATCCAAAAATGACTGACGTCTTTTGAGAAGAGATTATATTCTGCTTTATAGTCTTGACCAAAATAAAGATCTGCTGGTTTTGTGGTTAAACAGGAAGAACAGTCGTATGTATCTTCCTGTTTATATGTTAGTGATTAGATTTTTTCAAGCTTGCATTAAACTGAGAGAAAAGTGGTCACTCAGGAGACTTAACTACATTCTCAGTTATTTTTTATACTTTTTTCCCCTTAAAAACAGCTATAAATGAGACATAGTTATTACATTAAGTAATGTGGAGCAGCTCAGATCATTCAGTCTTGAAGAATCTGTTGAGAAATGTTTGAATTATTAAAAAAGAAATCTCAGACTTTTTGATTGTATACTGTCTTGGCAAATCTTGAGACAAGTCTTTTCCCCAGGGCTAAAATCTGAGAAGCAGGAGATTTCATTTATAATCTCTGCATAGTGATTTTTTTTCTTTCCCACAGGATCTAACATCATTCATAATGGCGTTTAAAACTGAAATGTAATTACATTTGCATCACCTTCACTAATGATAATCATAGAACCATTAGTCATGTTGGTGTGTGTCCATTCAGCAGTGTAATCTCAGTGTGAATCGTGTCTGATGTTGTCAGGTCGACATGACCCACGGCAGACGCGTGTTTCACACACTCACTCGTGTGTATTGAGCCGCAGGCACGTCACATGGCATGCTGTGAGGTTGCATGTTCTTTTATGACTGCGAATCCGGCTCTTATTCTTTCATTTGTGCCTCATTTACATTACAAAGAGCATTGCTAAAGGAAACTCCTTTTTACACTCGTTTAGAGTGTCTTATTCGTTGAATCCGAGGTTGGGGGGGGGGGGTCACGTTCCCATGGTAACACATGGATTTGAACATGACACTTGAGGTTGCCATAGCGATATGCGGGAATAGTGATCGGAGGTGCTGAGACATGCCTTAGTCATACTGTCAGAGGAGGATACCTGTGACATTTCTGCAATAAACTGGAGACACTCAAGTAAAATGAGACCCTAGATCACAAGACCAGGCACAAGTCGCACAGGTATATTTGTGGCAATAGCCAAAAATACATTGTGTGGGTCAATTTCTTTTATGCCAAAAATCATTAGGATATTAGGTAAATATCATGTTCCATGAAGATATATTGTAAATTTCCTACCGTAAATATATAAAACATTTATTTTTGTGAGTGAATGCTGCACAATCGTGAACATAAATGGACAACTTTAAAGGAGATTTTCTTAATGTTTCGATTTTTTTGCACCCTCCGTTCAAATTGTTTTTATGTACCTTTGGCAACAGCAATATGAAAAAATAATTAGGGTAAATGACTAGTTTTGTCTAAGGTGAGCATTACAACTAGTGCTGATAGTGATGTGATCAAGTCTCTACACTAAGTATTAGCATTGAGCATCATCCTGTGTGTCGTCCTCTCAACCCTCTCTTGCTCATTATCCTTTTCAAACTAGACAGGGAGAAACCACCTAGCAACCACACAGAACAACCTAGCCACGCCCTGGCAACACCCCGGCAACACTCCGACAAAACCCCAGCATAATGGCAGTGAGTTTACTGTAGTTTTAATGGGTTCTTGACTCGACTCAGCAGGGTTAACCATAGAGATTTTCTTCTGTTTCAGAGCTCCTTCTGTTTGACCCCACAACCTGTTACCCATGATTTGCCATTCATTTCCAGTGCAGACAACTAGTGAACATAATCAATGGGATCATTTATAAAATCACTCCATCTTAATATTGAAATGTGGGTCTATTTTGTTCGGTGTCCATCTCCCCTCATCCTCTCTCTCTCTCTCTCTCTCTCTCTCTCTCTCTCTCTCTCTCTCTCTCTCTCAACCTTTGTAATGTAATTAGTAAAATGCTTCTCTCTGATCAGATTAGGCTGCTGGGGTTTTGGCTTTTTTGACAACCCCCTGCTTCCAGGACTGGCAGGCAGACGTGTGTGTGTGTGTGAGTGTGTGTGTGTGTGTGTGTGTGCAACAGAAAGCATCTGTCCAACACAACACAATATGTTCAGTACATTAGCTAAACATTAATGCTGTCTGTATTTGCTAGGCTTTACCTTGTTAAGCTCTACTTCATTAGTTAAGTTGCCACTGTGCCTCCAGAAGAAAATATCTTATTTATATGTCGACTGTGTCTAAGATGTTTGACAAGGTCCATCAATTAACATAACTTAATGCATTAACTAACAAAGAGCAATACAATTTTTTACAGTTTTATTTATCTTTGTTAACGTTAGTTATTAATAACACAACTGTTCATTGCTTGTTCATGTCAGCTCAGGTCCATTAAATAATATTAACAGATATAACTTTTTGAATTTAAAAATGTAGTAGTAAATTCTGAAATAAACATTAAGATTAATACATGCTTTAGAAGTATGCTTCATTGTTAGTTCATGTTAACTAATGTTAACAAATGAAACCCTATTTTAAAATGTTTTTGATGTTTCTCTTAAATGTTCCTTGAGATAAATAATTAAAAATGCAATTGTTGCATATAATAAAAGTATAGAGCTATATTGGGAAAATCATATTGAGAGTAAAGTTTTCTCTTGTGAAACTCTTCTTTCTCAGGAGAAAGCAGGAGACTGTTCTCCTAAATAAATATTTACATAACAGCAGACCGTTCTTGCTGTCCTCTCTTGCTCTGTTTCCGTCGGCTGTTCCTAATGCTGTTGGTAAAGGAAAGAGGATCTGGATTAAACCCTAATCCCACCTGAGTTCATGCATGATTCACTCTGCCTTATGTCACTTGCTGTTGCTTGTCCCACTGAAGGAAGGTCATCTGAGTCTGAACTCTGCAGCAACAGATCCATTAGCAGATCTGTCAAGCCCATCTAGTTATCTCATATTCAGAGCCTCTTTCTTGCTTCAGAGAACATCACCATCAGCATCCAACTAGCTTCTGGGTTTAATTACTTAAACAAATTGAAAACACCAGGGGAACTACTGATGGTAACCGGCCAAACCTTGACCCCTTACTACTGTACAAAAAATTTGTTTATATTTTGCTGAATTTTGTCAAAATTTGGCTAGTTAGTTCTAGTAGTTAGCCCAGGCTGATATATGTCAGAACTACATCATTCTGATATAAAAACCAATGAACCAACATTTGAGCTTCAGCAAGAACCAATGAGGTTCATTCTCATGTTAAGAAGAACGTTTGAGAATCTGCAAGAACCAATGAGGTTCATTCTCGTGTAACGCAGCACGTTTGAGCTTCTGCAAGAACCAATGAGGTTCATTCTCGTGTTACGCAGCACGTTTGAGCTTCTGCGAGAACCAATGAGGTTCATTCTTGTGTTACGCAGCACGTTTGAGCTTCAGCAAGAACCAATGAGGTTCATTCTCGTGTTATGCAGAACGTTTGAGCTTCTGCAAGAACTAATGAGGTTCATTCTCGTGTAACGCAGCACGTTTGAGCTTCAGCAAGAACCAATGAGGTTCATTCTTGTGTTACGCAGCACGTTTGAGCTTCTGCAGGAACCAATGAGGTTCATTCTTGTGTTACGCAGCACGTTTGAGCTTCTGCAGGAACCAATGAGGTTCATTCTCGTGTAACGCAGCACGTTTGAGCTTCAGCAAGAACCAATGAGGTTCATTCTCGTGTTATGCAGAACGTTTGAGCTTCTGCAAGAACTAATGAGGTTCATTCTCGTGTAACGCAGCACGTTTGAGCTTCAGCAAGACCCAATGAGGTTCATTCTCGTGTTACGCAGCACGTTTGAGCCTCTGCAAGAACCAATGAGGTTCATTCTTGTGTTACGCAGCACGTTTGTGCTTCTGCGAGAACCAATGAGGTTCATTCTTGTGTTACGCAGCACGTTTGAGCTTCAGCAAGAACCAATGAGGTTCATTCTCGTGTTATGCAGAACGTTTGAGCTTCTGCAAGAACTAATGAGGTTCATTCTCGTGTAACGCAGCACGTTTGAGCTTCAGGAAGACCCAATGAGGTTCATTCTCGTGTTACGCAGCACGTTTGAGCTTCTGCAAGAACCAATGAGGTTCATTCTTGTGTTACGCAGCACGTTTGAGCTTCTGCAGGAACCAATGAGGTTCATTCTCGTGTAACGCAGCACGTTTGAGAATCTGCAAGAACCAATGAGGTTCATTCTCGTGTTACGCAGCACGTTTGAGCTTCAGCAAGAACCAATGAGGTTCATTCTCGTGTTACGCAGCACGTTTGAGCTTCTGCAGGAACCAATGAGGTTCATTCTTGTGTTACGCAGAACGTTTGAGCTTCAGAAAGAACCAATGAGGTTCATTCTCATGTTACGCAGCACGTTTGAGAATCTGCAAGAACCAATGAGGTTCATTCTCGTGTTACGCAGAATGTTTGAGCTTCAGCAAGAACCAATGAGGTTCATTCTCGTGTTACGCAGCACGTTTGAGCTTCTGCAGGAACCAATGAGGTTCATTCTTGTGTTACGCAGAACATTTGAGCTTCAGAAAGAACCAATGAGGTTCATTCTCATGTTACGCAGCACGTTTGAGAATCTGCAAGAACCAATGAGGTTCATTCTCATGTTACGCAGAACGTTTGAGCTTCAGCAAGAACCAATGAGGTTCATTCTTGTGTTACGCAGAACGTTTGAGCTTCAGAAAGAACCAATGAGGTTCATTCTCATGTTACGCAGCACGTTTGAGAATCTGCAAGAACCAATGAGGTTCATTCTCGTGTTACGCAGCACGTTTGAGCTTCAGAAAGAACCAATGAGGTTCATTCTCATGTTACGCAGAACGTTTGAGCTTCAGAAAGAACCAATGAGGTTCATTCTCATGTTACGCAGAACGTTTGAGCTTCAGCAGGAACCAATGAGGTTCATTCTTGTGTTACGC
This sequence comes from Squalius cephalus, assembly GCF_949319135.1. Taxonomy (NCBI): domain Eukaryota; kingdom Metazoa; phylum Chordata; class Actinopteri; order Cypriniformes; family Leuciscidae; genus Squalius; species Squalius cephalus. The sequence continues at coordinate 3,244,708 of NC_137137.1, forward strand.
AGCACGTTTGAGCTTCTGCAAGAACCAATGAGGTTCATTCTTGTGTTACGCAGCACGTTTGAGCTTCAGCAAGAACCAATGAGGTTCATTCTCATGTTACGCAGCACGTTTGAGCTTCAGCAAGAACCAATGAGGTTCATTCTTGTGTTACGCAGCACGTTTGAGCTTCTGCAGGAACCAATGAGGTTCATTCTTGTGTTACGCAGCACGTTTGAGCTTCAGCAAGAACCAATGAGGTTCATTCTCGTGTAACGCAGCACGTTTAAGAATCTGCAAGAACCAATGAGGTTCATTCTCACGTTACGCAGAACGTTTGAGCTTCAGAAAGAACCAATGAGGTTCATTCTCATGTTACGCAGAACGTTTGAGCTTCAGAAAGAACCAATGAGGTTCATTCTCATGTTACGCAGAACGTTTGAGCTTCAGAAAGAACCAATGAGGTTCATTCTTGTGTTACGCAGCACGTTTGAGAATCTGCAAGAACCAATGAGGTTCATTCTCGTGTTACGCAGCACGTTTGAGCTTCAGAAAGAACCAATGAGGTTCATTCTCATGTTACGCAGAACGTTTGAGCTTCAGAAAGAACCAATGAGGTTCATTCTCATGTTACGCAGAACGTTTGAGCTTCAGCAGGAACCAATGAGGTTCATTCTTGTGTTACGCAGCACGTTTGAGCTTCTGCAAGGACCAATGAGGTTCATTCTTGTGTTACGCAGCACGTTTGAGCTTCAGCAAGAACCAATGAGGTTCATTCTCATGTTACGCAGCACGTTTGAGCTTCAGCAAGAACCAATGAGGTTCATTCTTGTGTTACGCAGCACGTTTGAGCTTCTGCAGGAACCAATGAGGTTCATTCTTGTGTTACGCAGCACGTTTGAGCTTCAGCAAGAACCAATGAGGTTCATTCTCGTGTAACGCAGCACGTTTAAGAATCTGCAAGAACCAATGAGGTTCATTCTCATGTTACGCAGAACGTTTGAGCTTCAGAAAGAACCAATGAGGTTCATTCTCATGTTACGCAGAACGTTTGAGCTTCAGAAAGAACCAATGAGGTTCATTCTCATGTTACGCAGAACGTTTGAGCTTCAGAAAGAACCAATGAGGTTCATTCTTGTGTTACGCAGCACGTTTAAGAATCTGCAAGAACCAATGAGGTTCATTCTCGTGTAACGCAGCACGTTTGAGCTTCTGTAAGAACCAATGAGGTTCATTCTCGTGTAACGCAGCACGTTTAAGAATCTGCAAGAACCAATGAGGTTCATTCTCATGTTACGCAGAACGTTTGAGCTTCAGAAAGAACCAATGAGGTTCATTCTCATGTTACGCAGAACGTTTGAGCTTCAGAAAGAACCAATGAGGTTCATTCTCATGTTACGCAGAACGTTTGAGCTTCAGAAAGAACCAATGAGGTTCATTCTTGTGTTACGCAGCACGTTTAAGAATCTGCAAGAACCAATGAGGTTCATTCTCGTGTTACACAGCACGTTTGAGCTTCAGCAAGAACCAATGAGGTTCATTCTCGTGTAACGCAGCACGTTTGAGCTTCAGCAAGAACCAATGAGGTTCATTCTCGTGTAACGCAGCACGTTTAAGAATCTGCAAGAACCAATGAGGTTCATTCTCGTGTAACGCAGCACGTTTGAGCTTCTGTAAGAACCAATGAGGTTCATTCTCATGTTACGCAGCACGTTTAAGAATCTGCAAGAACCAATGAGGTTCATTCTTGTGTTACGCAGCACGTTTGAGCTTCTGTAAGAACCAATGAGGTTCATTCTCGTGTTATGCAGCACGTTTAAGAATCTGCAAGAACCAATGAGGTTCATTCTCGTGTTACGCAGCACGTTTGAGCTTCAGCAAGAACCAATGAGGTTCATTCTCATGTTACGCAGCACGTTTGAGCTTCAGAAAGAACCAATGAGGTTCATTCTCGTGTTACGCAGCACGTTTGAGCTTCAGAAAGAACCAATGAGGTTCATTCTCATGTTACGCAGAACGTTTGAGCTTCAGAAAGAACCAATGAGGTTCATTCTCATATTACGCAGCACGTTTAAGAATCTGCAAGAACCAATGAGGTTCATTCTCGTATTACGCAGCACGTTTAAGAATCTGCAAGAACCAATGAGGTTCATTCTCGTGTTACGCAGCACGTTTGAGCTTCAGCAAGAACCAATGAGGTTCATTCTCATGTTACGCAGCACGTTTGAGCTTCAGAAAGAACCAATGAGGTTCATTCTCGTGTTACGCAGCACGTTTGAGCTTCAGAAAGAACCAATGAGGTTCATTCTCATGTTACGCAGAACGTTTGAGCTTCAGAAAGAACCAATGAGGTTCATTCTCATATTACGCAGCACGTTTGAGCTTCAGAAAGAACCAATGAGGTTCATTCTCATGTTACGCAGAACGTTTGAGCTTCAGCAAGAACCAATGAGGTTCATTTTCATGTTACGCAGCACGTTTAAGAATCTGCAAGAACCAATGAGGTTCATTCTCGTATTACGCAGCACGTTTAAGAATCTGCAAGAACCAATGAGGTTCATTTTCATGTTACGCAGCACGTTTAAGAATCTGCAAGAACCAATGAGGTTCATTCTCGTATTACGCAGCACGTTTAAGAATCTGCAAGAACCAATGAGGTTCATTCTCGTGTTACGCAGCACGTTTGAGCTTCAGAAAGAACCAATGAGGTTCATTCTCGTGTTTCGCAGAACGTTTGAGCTTCAGCAAGAACCAATAAGGTTCATTGAAATGATGAATGAAAGCCTTACGGGGTTTGGAACGACATGAGGGTGAGTAATTAATGACAGAATTTTTATTTTTGGGTGAACTAACCCTTTAAAGTGGCAGACGACAGTATGTGCTTAGAATAAACAGAACAATATCGTCCGCTGGTGTGAATGCTAATGTAGTTATAGTTATCGTTTATTTATTTATCTTTCTTTTATTTATTAATTTTAACTTCTAAAAAAATAACTACTATAGTTCCTGGTGTGAATGGGCCTTTATTCTCCTTTCATTCTTTTCTGAGAACATGTTTGTCATGATTCTGCCCTCTTGTCCTTGTTTTTTCCTTAGTCTTGAGGCAGGATCATGACAGACCCATGTTTTGTGTACAAGCACATGGTCTTTTGTTTGGGCTGTGTGCTTGTGTTGTCTCCTTCTCTTAACCCCGCCCCCTTGTTCTCCTCGTTTGTCATTTATTGTTTAATCAGTATCACCTGTTGTCCTTATCATTTTCTCTCCTATTTAAGCCCCTTGTGTTTGCTGTCCTGTGCTGGTTCGTTTTGTATTACAGTACCATGTGAGTAGTCTTGTCGTGTGAGTTCTCTGTGAAGATTCTTCTAGCGATTGCTGTCTAGTCTAGTCTAAGTCTAGTTTTGTGATTTGTATTTTTTCCCCATGTTATTTGCCCCCTCGTGGGTTTTGTTTTCCCAGTTTTTCTGTCTATAATAAACTGTGTTTCGAAGACTGTCTGCGCTTGGATTTGTTCCTGAAAGTCATAACAATGTTCTGGTTTTACTGGTGTTATTGCCCTCAGCTGGAAGCCCTTGTGCTGCCAGTCTTGATTAGTTTATCATCATCAATTCTTCTGCCATTATGTGTGACCATTAATAGAACCACATGTGGTAATGGGACGTGTGTGTATTGTGTGTGTGTCGGAGTAAATGAAATTGACTAGGATTGACAGCGTTAAAGCATTATGAGGCCTGAGTGTGAGTGTTATGGACAGCTGCAGTAAATCTGAACGGTAAAAACATTAACATCAGTCTGTCAGGGGGACGCTGGTGTTTAGATCCAGGAAGAGATTGTTGGGTGACCTCAGCTGCGTCATTGCCACAACACCACAGCCATCCTGGGGCAAAATCAATGAGACTCAATCTGACAATTCAAACGCGTCTGGGAACAAGAGTTGTGCAAAGATCCTGCCATTACTGAAGCACAAACTAAACTCAGTGTGGCATTTAACCTGCAAATCTCAATTTCCTGCCAAATCAATCAACCCCAGTTTCCCATCATTACTCAGTCACTGATTTACAACGATTAAACGTATTTCTCAGAAGGCAATCATTTTAAATTCCATCATGTTTTAGAGGTGACTTCAGCCAGTGTGATGCAAAAGACACATGGGATAATGTAAATCCTATTTTGTGATATCAAGATATACAGTGAAATAACTGGATTTTGATGTCAACATTAAAGGATAAAGTAGGCATTTTCTAGCCTGACTACGTCAGACTTCCTACTTCCGCTAATTTCATTTCGCTCCTGTAGTCAGTCTGAGATAGCAGCGTATCTTTCAGTTTTCCACCGGCCTGAAAACAGCCGGGCCAATCAACGAACAGAGGGCGGGCTGAGAGCCGTGACGTAGACGCTGATTGTACCGTGGTGAATGCGTACTTGCGTAGATTTACTTCACATAATCTGCAAAAGTCGTTCACAGCCATGTTCACTCCGGTATTTCGCTCGATGGTTTAGTTTTTGCATCATACATGTGTTTACAGTGGAAGTTAGATGCGGCTGAGCATGCGCATAACACACGCCATAACCAAACATTATGTGATTGGCTTACGGGTAACCAATGATTTTAAACTTCAAACAAGCGCCCCCCGCGAGAGAGAAAACACTTCTCTATTATGCTATTCCAGACTCTCTCTACGAAGCAAAGTGAAGTAGCAGAGTCTGGTATTACCAGGCTAGGCATTTTCTACTCGATTTTAAAATAATTTTTATTTTTATTAACCCTAATATTTTTATAAAAAATTTTTTCCTACCTATGCATGATTATATGGCTAATTGCAATGAATTATTTGAATTTAGCATTGTTTGTTGCATTGTTGTTTTTCCTGCTGTCAGAATATATACTATCAGAAAAGATCTGTAGTATATTTTTGGGTTGGCCAAATCCACCATCTGAGAATTACTGTATTAAACTAGCATACATTTTAAATTCGATTCAAGGTTTGTGTGTGTGTGTGTGTGTGTGTGTGTGTGTGTGTGTGACGCTTTTCGCAATACAAATTGTTTTAAAGCAGCTTTACAGAAAATAAGTAATTAAATACTACAATCAAGAAACCAGGTGACATATATGACACATGCAAAACTCGACAAAGATTTTGTCTGATGGCCAAAACACATTCAGGTTCAACAGTAGCAAAACTGCAAAACTTGCAAAAAAATTATAGTCAAACACAAAACATCCAAAGCTACAAAATGTTTTTTTTTTCCATCTGCCTCATTTATTGGCCGCAATGTAAAGAAGTGCAGTGAAATGTCCTGGGTCGCCCTGCTGGACTGTGGAACAGGTAGATTGCATAATTCTGAGAACAGAATGGAGTGTAGTGTAATTTTGATGAGTTTGCGTGTGGTCGTGTCTCAGGAAGCTGAGGGGACACCCTGTGTGCCGGAGCCATGAAATTTATTCATAGTGTGCATGTTTTTTCCACCTCCCTCTGAATGGATTTACAACCACCATAATCAATAATCAATTATGGCTTTTTATGAGAACACTATGTGGTTTTTTTGGCAATGATTTTCTGGTTTGATCTCTGTAAGGAGCGAGCCAAGAGCCAAATACTTCACCTCTAAATTGTCTCTAATAACTTAATGGTACCAATCTATATTTAGTAGATGGTTTTATCCAAAGCTGATTGTAATTTTTTTTTATAATACAACTGTTAATTGTTGGGTCATGTTAATGATATTAACAAAGACAACTTTTGATTTTAATAATAAATTAGTCAGTGTAGAAATTATCATTAAAGGGGGGGTGAAATGCTATTTCATTTCATGCATACTGAGTTTTTTACACTGTTAAAGAGTTGGATTCCCATGCTAAACATGGACAAAGTTTCAAAAATTAAATTGTACGTTTGAAGGAGTATTTCTGTGCCAAAAATTGTCCTTCCGGTTTGTCACAAGTTTCGGAAAGTTTTTTTCGAGTATGGGTATGTGTGACGTCAGATGTAACGGAATTTCCTTATATGGGTCCTAAGGGCACTTCTCCGGTAAGATCGCGGGCGCGCGCACACTCGTAGACCAGAGCAAGAGAGCGAAAGCAGTTCGCCATCAAAGCGCCCTGCCCGGCTTTTGGGAAGCCAATGTCACCAAAGAAGTGTGTTTTTGGTTGCCAGGGCAAGACAGATTCCCAAAGAACCCAGCGTTAAGGCACCAGTGGATGGAGTTTGTTTTTCCTGAGCATAAACGGAGTTGTGTAGACTGTTTGTTCCCTGCATTTCGACGATGATTGTTTTATAAACAAAGCCCAGATCGACGGATTTGCAGATCGTCTAATGCTTAAGGATCGAGCAGTCACAATGATAAAGGTTCGGTGAGTAAAACTGCTTCTATTGTCTCTGTGTGTTACTAGCTCGGCGCGTTAGCACAGCTTTAGCTTCGCCCACAGGGCCCGCCTCCAGCCGCTCGTTTTTTTCCGGAAAGACTCGGTACAGCCTATCTTTCTTTTATAAATATAATAAAACTAAAGACTTTTTGGAGATATGAAGGATGCAATACTACTCTATAGGTACTCAAGATTAACAGGAGATTGAGTGAAAATGAGCATTTCACCCCCCCTTTAACTAAGATTAATGAAGTGCCACTATTATGCTTTTTTGAAAATTACCTTTCATGTAGTGTGTAATATAGCTGTTTGTGAACGTAAAATGTCTGCAAAGTTTCAAAGATCAAAGTGCACAGCAAATAAGGTTATAGTCTCCTAAAAGAAACAAGTCGTCAGCAATTCCAGTCTCACTTCCTGTTACATAACCACATTTGCCATTGTTCCTGCTTTCCATCGTTCATCACTGTGTATCAATTGCTGAGGAAGAGCTGAAATTCAGATATGGTAATGGGGATTTTGTTTCCACAACTCGCTGTAAGTTCACAATCACAAAAGACTGGACCATCTGACCAATCAAAGCAGAGTAGACCAATCAAAACAGACTGGGTCATCTGACCAATCAGAACAGACTGAGCATCTGACCAATCAGAGCAGAGTAGACCAATCAGAACAGACCAAGCCATCTAACCAATCAGAGCAGAGTAGACCAATCAAAACAGACTGGGTCATCTGACCAATCAGAGCAGAGTAGACCAATCACAACAGACTGGGTCATCTGACCAATCAAAGCAGAGTAGACCAATCAAAACAGACTGGGTCATCTGACCAATCAGAACAGACTGAGCATCTGACCAATCAGAGTAGAGTAGACCAATCATAACAGACTGGGTCATCTGACCAATCAGAACAGAGTAGACCAATCAGAACAGACCAAGCCATCTAACCAATCAGAGCAGAGTAGACCAATCAAAACAGACTGGGTCATCTGACCAATCAGAGCAGAGTAGACCAATCACAACAGACTGGGTCATCTGACCAATCAGAACAGACTGAGCATAGACCAATCAGAGCAGAGTAGACCAATCACAACAGACTGGGTCATCTGACCAATCAGAACAGAGTAGACCAATCAGAACAGACCAAAAAGAGTTTTTTTTTTTACCTTGGATGCATGTAAACCTATAGGAGACTCCCAAATAAATTTAGAAACCTTTAAAATAGCGGGCACTTTAAAAGTGTTTTTATTGTTAGTTCACATTAACTAATGCAGTTAACTCCTGTTAACAACTGGAACCTTATTGTAAAGTGTCACCAAGAAAGAAACTGTGTAAGAAATGTGTTATATAAATACCTAAAACAATCTACAGGAACAGGCTACATTCTACACATCAAAGTTGCATAGAAATAAAGCAAAATACTGCTATAGAACAATTTTGCAAGCAGATTCAGCTTCAAATTTTCAAAACATTCCTTCATCATGCAAACTGTAAGCACTACCTCCTGTGACTCCAGCTAGCATCTCCACCTGTTACACTTAACGGAGACCAGCCAGTAAGAGCTGTGCATGTAAACCTCCCTCCCCTGGCCTCAAGAGACACACTAGCGACTGGCGGTAGAGGCTACGGCCTTTAGCGTCATTCCCATGCCGGAGAACCAGGGGGGTCACACACACACACACACACACACTCACCCTGCTGAGCTGCTCCAGCAGCCGATGGTTCTGTTCTGACAGCTCGCTGATGGCTCGGCTCTTGTCCCGGTCGGCCTCCCGCAGCTGCACCTGATGTCTCTCCAGCTCCCCCTGCAGGTGTTGCACATCTGTCTCCAGTTCAGCCACCCGGCCTTCCCATTCACCCTCGCGACTCTCCAAACGACGGCGCAGCTCATGTTTTTCCTGCTCCAGGAGCTGGAAGAGAAACAGGGTCACTGATATTTGTTTAGAATTAAATGCTTTTTAAATTCCAATTCAATTCCTGGATGCGAGGAACTAATCATCTGGAGTTGCCAAAGTTTGCCAGGTTAGATCAAATCTTTGACAGATATAGTTTTCTGTAAGTGGCAAATAAACTATCAAGGCAATAAAACTGAATGTTTTGTGAATGAGTTGAGTGGAGAACTGAATGAGGTGTAACTCACCCCATTCACAAGTTTAGGGTCAGTATGATTTTTTTTTTTTTTGTTGAAGAAATTAATACTTTTATTCTGCAAGGATACATTAAATTGATCAAAAGTGACAGTAAAGACATTTATAATGTTACAAAAGACTCTACTTCAAATAAATGCTGTTCATCAAAAAATCCTAATAAAAATACATCATGGTTTTCACAACATTGAAAATAATAATTAGAAATGTTTCTTGAGCAGCAAATCATCATATTAGAATAATTTCTGAAGGATCATGTGACACTGAAGACTGGAGTAATGATGCTGAAAATTCAGCTTTGATCACAGGAATAAATTACATTTTAAAATATATTCACATAGAACATTTTAAATTGTAATAATATTTCACAATATTACTGTTTTTACTGTATTTTTGATTAAATAAATGCAGCCTTGGTGAGCAGAAGAGACTCTTTCAAAAACATTAAAATATCTTGCCAACCCCAAACATTTGTATATTTGTGTAATATTCTGTACTTAGTACTTTTGGACAGACAGAAATTCTAATTAAACTTCTGTTTGTCTGTGTATTATATATAGCAGTATTAGTTCTAACCCTATTAGTTCTAAGCTATTGTGGCATCAACTATTTTAAATAACCCCGCCCCTATTAGAACAGCAGGTGATTGGTCACCTTCCATGTTGGTCATATGGTCTCTTCCTGTCTAAGCGAGGCAGAAAAGCTGTAATGTTAGTTAGACGTGTGGATTTGATGGTTTGAGAGGGTCAGAGAGGTTCAGTCCCGGCACCTCTGAGAGCACTAGATGTAATTGCAGAAAATGAAATCTGGCGCTGATTAAAGCCCGTGAAATCCACTGTGAAGGCTATCAAACTAACTAACCGTTAGAAGTCATTTCAATGCTGATTATACTCGCTTTTGTGAGAGGGTGTTAATATGAACAAATAAGGATTCCTCAAATGAAGAGCTATTGTCTAAAAATATAAGTAATTAAAGAAATATATGAACTACTGTAGGATGTAGATTAAGACGAGGGGTTTAAGTCAAAGATGTGAACCGGGCAGGAGAGACAGCTACATGGAGAACTGCCAGGAACCTGTCGAGTATCTGGCCCTCGGACGGCTGAAAAGAGCCAAAGCACATTAGCTTTGCTTGCAGCATCGCTGAAAAAACCATCAAAGCCCATATAGGCCTGAACAAGGTTCAACTCAGTCAACGTCTTCACACAGTCTACATTCAGTGACAGTAAACGCTTCTCAGATGCAGTCTTGACAAACAGCAGCATGTACGGATGCCGTTCGCTCTGGTTCTAGTGTTTTCACAATGCCATCACTATCATAGACATTCTGACTGTATAAAAGAAATAATAATATGAGTCTTAAAAACCATTAGCATTTAAGATGTGTGGATTTATGCATATTTGTGCAGTTGTAAATAGTCTTGAGAGACAGGTGGAGTTGGGAACTCTTCAGGAGCTCAGCATGAGGAATAATGTTACACACTAGGAGGCTAAATGTGTTCTTCACGTCATTTAAATGATTTGCTTCATCATGCTCTTAATATTATGATACATCCTGATTATTAATTAAAAAAGCAGACTGACTGCACACAACACATGCATGCAAAATCAATCACAGCACTACTGATAAACAAAGTATTAAATTACACTCTTTAAATTGGTTACACTTTATTTTAATGTGACGTCGTTACATTGTAATTACTCAAATAAGTACTGAGTAATATTAATAAACTACATATACTTACTTTAGAATTAATGTTAGGTTTGGTTTATGGTTAGTTATTTGTAATTATGCATATTTTACTGTATAAAATGAATATGCATAATTAATATAGTAAGTATATGTAGTAATGTGTTACTAATAAATGTACTTGATTATTGATATTTGGGGGGTTACTTTTAATTTTTCTCTATTTTCAGTTGATGCAACTCCCTTCCCAGCATGCACTGGGACATGAAAACTTACTATGGTTGCATTTTAAAGTTTTGCAGTCACGTTTACACTAATAACTTATTTCGGGTGAGGTCAGGAAGAGTTTTCTTTTCTAAAAAAACAAAAGAAAAAACAGTTATTGGTTACCCTAGTCGTGTTTCATTTACCAAATGTTGAGGTCTGTGAAGTGATCATTTTAGTTCTGTAATATCGTTTATCTCATTAATATATAAATGTGTGTGTGTGTGTGTGTGTGTGTGTGTGTGTGTGTGTGTGTGTGTGTGTGTGTGTGTGTGTGTGTGTGTGTGTGTGTGCCGTGCGCGCTAAAACCCGAATTATAAAACATTCTGCAGAAAACTTTAGGAATCCGACGGCAGAACTTATGGCATGTCAACTTGACTTATTAAGTTTCAGACTTTTTTATTTATTTATTTTTTTAATGCAAACTGTTGGGCAGTGTATAGGCTACACCCAAGTGGAGTTTTAGAGCTCCTCACCTCCAGTTTGTCGTTTAAATCCTTGGTAATTTTGTCATATTGCTTTGTGAGGTCTTGGTTTCTTTCAAGTAGAGCTTTGCCCAGTTTAGCAGCGAGGACCAAGTCCTTCTCTTTCTGCCGGAAGAGCGACAGTAGATCAGAGTCCTGTCCGCTCACAGGTGTCTCTGAGGCGGATACCTCCAGATCGTCCTCCCGTTCCCCGGTGAGCATGGCCAGCTCCTCCTCCAAAGCCATGCCGAGCCCCCCGGGCGCGGTGTGTATCAGCGAGAGGGTCTGATATTCCCCGGTGTCTGGCGAGCTTTGACGGCCGGGATCGAGCGCGAGTTCCATGCGGTCGCTGTCCAGCGTCGGTGGTGCTGAAATCGCGCTGCGCAGGTCGAGGCAAGACGCGGACATCGCCGGAAAAACGACAGATTGAGCGCTTTAGACCCGGTGAACCCGCGTTAGTCCTGGGTCCGGGTGACCTGTTTGGCTCTGGGTCGATGATAACGCCATTGAAATGGGTAAATCGTTTCCAGTATGGTTATATGAGCTCTAATCACTGTCTTGCCTCAACGTCTCCAGTGACAATCAATCTATCATTTAGCCCAATAAAATCCATCAATCTGTTTAGAACACTCTAGAGATGGCTGACCTTCACGTTAACCCCCTTTATGATCACCGTCCAGTCGTTGTGTCCACTCCAGAGCACCGGGGTCCCGGTTATTCCCCATTATCGTCGCCCCTCGCTCACATCCCTGGCCTATACGACACACAAATACACGGATTTCTCTCGTGCGCGAGCCTCCTCCCAACCCCGCGCGCGCTCTCTGCGTCCGTGACGTCAGCTAATCAACCTGCTCCTCGTAGCCACCCATTGGTCGATTGTGATAACGCCATATGCTATAGAAGAACTGGGTGAAAGACATGTGAATGTTGCTGCTGCTGCTGCTGATGGTGTGATGGGAAACACAGTCTGTTCTGGATGGTTAATGACCTCTCTCTTAGATAAGCTCAAGACTGATGTGGCCTTTTCATAATATACTGTACATTATTTGGTTGACCCAATACTGCTTCAGAGTTGTAGTTGTATCAGCTGTACACACACGCACACACACTTGGTTGAACTATCTTTGTGGGGACTTTCCATAGACATAATGGGTTTTATACTGTCCAAACTGTATATTCTCTCCCATTACACGAACCCTACCCCTAAACCTACCCATCATACAAAACTTTCTGCATTTTTACATTTTCAAAAAAACATCACTTAGTCTGATTTATTATAAGCTGTATTCCTCATGGGGACCAAAATATGTCCCCACAAGGTCAAAAATTGGTGGTATTACAATCTTTCCCCTCAACGCACACATATTGCAAAAAGAAATCTATTTACTTTTTACTTTTTTTTTTTACTTTATCATATTTTACTTTTTCTATTCTGACAAAGACAATTTCAAGTTTTATTTATATATATATATTTAGAAGATAACAAATTTATACAACAGATAATATTTGTTGTACTACCTTTAATATATACTTGATTTTTTTGTGATCTGGATTATGACTGTATTACAGAATGAGAATCTAATAAGTATTGTTATTGAATGAATGTGACTACAAACAAGCTCAAAAGTAAAACATCTGAATGCAAATCCGAAAATGTATTTTTTTTATAATCTCATGATAATCTCTTTATTCTTTTTTTCTTTGCTTTTTGGTCTTTTTTTTTGGGGGGGGGGGGGGGGGGTAATAATGTGTAATATGACAGTATGATGCAGAAGTTCATAGATACCTGAAATTAGAAGGTAGTTATCTTTTAGGTCTCGTGAAAGAGTATCAATGAATGTTCCAGCAATGAATTCCCTAAGACATTATTTGTTTACAAGTATTTATTACAATATTAGTTTATTTAGATGTTTAATTACATAAAATTATTGCAGGATTATAGTTGAGTTCAAATAGTTTTAAACTTTGTTTGACCACCGTAGAAAAAATGTGCTAAATGACAGGAATGTAATTATCATGACAGCTGCACACAGACCGACATTGTGTGTTTTGAAAGGGTTTGACCTCATTATTATACAGTGAGGTTTCTGCAAGATCATACAAATACCAGATTACAAACATTCAGATTACTAAAAGCATTCCCCAACAGCAGCACATCAGTATACTGTCGGGAAAACATGATTTCCAGTGATTCAATCTGCTTGACTACTGATCTCATTTAATCTCATCTCACAATATTGAGCGCAATCATGACAGTAGTGAGACGCCTCAGTGCTTCAAGCTAAAGCTCTTGTTTTCTAATGGTTCAGTGCTCCTCTCTCGCCATGTGATAAATGTGTTTCAGTGAGAGATGGAAACATACAGGAAAGAATGAGGGATTATCGAGAAACAAAGACTGTACTTGTGGACCATAATATTGACATACAAAGGAAAGTGGGTCACTGTCATTCCAGAGCACAAACCCCAGAACTGGCCATCCAATCATTGTAGGCTCATTTACTGAAGGATGAATGGCAGGAAACAACATGTTTGGAGGAGGAGGAACAGGAGCTTGAGGGGATTGAAGCTGCCTTTTGTAATCCTTGTGATTAAAACGCAGTCGCTCTTCAACGCATGCTTGATGGTCAATCTGCTGAGCTTTTGCTAAAATCTGCATGAAACAGAAGTTACGATTGTCTTTTCTTCCCGATTGTGACATAAAATTGAGTGAAACGGCTTCTGGAACAAGAACAAATGTAGGGCGGGGCTTGTGTTTGTTCTTGGGGAATTGATTGGATGGTTGTGGTTTGCTATTGGTGGATCTCATGTGAGTGACAGGTTGCCCCGCCCTCGCGCCAGTAAACACGTCATCAGAAAAGAGAGGAGATGTGCTGCAAGAGGGAAGGGAAGTTATTTTAATTAAATGTTAAATAATTAAAAAATAATGATGTGCATGGATAAATCATTTATAATAAATACTGCAATATTCCATAAAAACAAGAATTTTCGATTTTGATTTCATGGAGACTTTAGCACTGCAGAATGACATATGAAATTACAAATTATATTTGGATGTAAAGATATTTATTATGATACAAATTTTTAAGCAGGAAAATGGTCAAGTGAGAAGAAATAATGAATTATAATAATATGAAATAATAGAACATTTAAAAGAGAAAAAATAAAGCGAATGCGTGGAGAAATGTGTTGTTAAGCAAAGTAAACAAATGAGCCATAAGTAAAGGAGAAAAATAAATAGTGAATAAATAAACATGTTTTTTTTTTTGATAAAAATGAATATATATAAATTAAAATAAAAACGTGCTGTTAAACAAACGTATACGCGGTTCTATGAATATGCAAATGAGCCCCGCCTCCACTCACTCACTCAGCTCAGAGATCCACTCGTTGACGATCACACGTTGATCTGATTGGTTACAAGGTAGTTTGTGACGTCAGAAACACCAGCGATTTCAAAGTGTGTTTTTGAGACTGTCTTTGGCTCACTGCAGTTTTAAGGAGAAAATACTCAGCAATGGTGTCGTGTCGACTTATGAATTTACACATGGCTTGTCTTAAAGAATATAAAAAACGACCACATAAACATCTAAACAACATTAAAAGCTGGATTTTCACCACAGGGGAAATGTGGAAATATCATTTCAAAATTTTCCACTTCAAATGGAAATATCAGCAGTAACTTTAACATCTTTTTGTTGAATCATTATCTGGTCTGCCAAAATACATTTCCCTACAAAATTTTACTTTTAGGCAGTGTACAGTATAAAGTGTGTGTGTGCAATAAGCAGTAACAGCCATGAATCTAAACCACAGACACAAAGAGCAATACTGCCATCTACTGGAAAACAAGTGTGCTTAATACATCCTACAAAATGCTGAACTCTTTCTTGAGTCAGCCTTAAAAAGTGCAAGAGTGATACATTTATTCATGAAGATAATGTGAATAATTAATATATCGCCTAAATAGCTGCACCAGTGTACAAGGCAACATCATAATTTGTTCCATGCTAAAGCAACGTCCTCTGAATGCATGCTAAATCTGTACGTTACTACACATTCAGTTACATTTTTACAATTAGAAAATGTATTACATCCGTTTCTTATGTTGTATGGCAATACATTTTTAATAGACCTATGAATCAATTTACATATCAACTGTTCAGTGGCATCAGTTTAATTTGCTTGTTTGTTGCTCTTGAAAGCTCTGGAGGACGCGAGCTCTGATGATTATTATTCCAGTCTGATTGATTTATGATTCATTTGTGGAAGCTCTTTGCTGAATACATTTGCGTTTATATAATGCTCTGAGTCATAGTCCTGAACTAGAGACTATCCCCATGCTCTCTTCCTCAGAGAAAATACAAAGACTCTCAATGCTGTTACACAATCCACACTTTTACAGATGTGCTGCTGAAGAAGCATCTTCTCAATCTCAAGCATACAGCACTTATATAAGCACCCCAATCTTCCCGTGCAATTCCTTCCTAAACCCTTTGGAGGGAGCTGTGCTCTTCCTCATCTGAACATATTTTCCCATAGTCATTCTGCTGCTGAGTGCAAAATAAAGATATTTTATGATTTCATAAAGCGCAGCCTTATGCCACATTCATACTAAATGATAAGCTTCACTGCTGGTTTTAACTGATTGAAGCTGGTCTAAGCAGTTTTAAAGGGGTGGTATAATGCCCTTTTCACAAGATGTAAAACAAGTCTCTGATGTCCCCAGAGTGTGTATGTGAAGTTTTAGCTCAAAATACCCCACAGATATTTTTATATAGCATGTTAAATGTCACTTTTTTAAGGTTAGCAAAAACATCTTTTGTGTCTGTTCCTTAAATGCAAATGAGCTGCTGCTCCCGGCACAGGGGGCGGAGCTTCAACAGCTCGCACTCACACAGACATGCACTGAAAATTTCGAACATTCACAATTTTAGCCTTTTATGTTCAAATCGGATTAAGAATATGATGGAGAGACTCAAGAAGAAGTGAAAACATGTAGAAGCTACAGGACGTTTCTGAATGGTTAGTTGATGAATGTATGTAGCTTATGTGTAGTTATCTTCTAGTCATTGATTAGCATATTCTGTCTTGATAATCTATAAATCGTGTTCATGGGGCGGGGTTTATGTAAATTCTAGGGTTGGTGATGTCACTAACCCTGGAGGAATGTTGTGTAGTCTCTACCACCAGCCGTTTGTTGTAGTCCTTAAAAAGTGATTTCTTTAAAACCTTTGCTTTGAACTTTGAGCGTTGTAACTTTGTAGATGTTGTTTATGCTCAAACAGCAACATTATACACTAACTAAATTTAGAAAAGTTAAATAATATTCAAACACCCCTTTAAGCCAGTCTCCATGCCTGGCCTAGCTGGTGTTTAGCTGGTTTTCTCCCATTAAAACCAGCTGAAAGCCCAGACCCAGGCTAAGACCGACATTCCAACTTAGGCTGGTTTTAAGATGTTTTAAGATCTTTAAAGCAGGTGTAACCGGTATTAAATTGCTGGTGTAACCGGTCCTACTCGATCTGCTCCGAGCGGGATTCAAACTGGGGTCTCTGGCGTGAGGATGCTCATGCTAACAAGGATGCTAGATGCCGTTTCCAGATCAAATGGAGGACCTGCGCCTAGACACGAGTCACACGACCACAACGCATCCCTGAAGTGTCAGCAGATTGTGTCAACTAGACTCTACGCTGTGAAGGCCTCATCAACACAACAGCCATCGGGTCTGATCCTCAACAAACCCATCTCCATACCGGCGTGACTCCGATCTTCAACCAGATGGAACTGGATAATATTCTGAATGTTCCGATCCAATCTGACTTCTGACCTGTAATGCTGCCTGAATCATAATCATACACTGTTCGTTCATTGGTCAGAGGAGAACTGAGCGACTGAGCCTGGGTTCTCCCAAAACTTTTTTATCCATTTTGTCACTGATGGAGTTTTGGTTCCTTGCCACTGTCATCTTTTTTTGCCTTTGGACCAGCTTTTGGCTTGCTTAGTTGGGGACATTTCATTTAATTTAATATTCAACAATATTATTGATCTGCCTGCATTGATACCATTATATGAGAACTGAACTGAGCTGGAGGATGACATCACTGTTTCCTCCAGAGCGGCTTTATATATAAATGAACAAAATTAATAACTTTTTTATAACAAAAAAATTCTTCTAGAAACAAACTTTGTTGCATTATTTTTCTGTTATCTCTGTAAAGCTGCTTTGAAACAATCTGTATTGTAAAAAGCGCTATATAAATAAAGGTGACGTGAAAGGTGCCTCTAGCATAACTATAATAAACTATTAAGGACATATTTTTAATGAAAATATTATTATATTACATAAAATTTAAAGAAAAAGTTACTGCTGTAATCACTTGCTCATAAAGAATATCACTGAATAATGCAGTGTTTTTGAACCAATCGGTTGAATGAACGATTCAATGACTCACTCAAAGAATACTGAATGCGAAACCACATACTAGCATACTAATCTTACTATTTTTGTCATAGAAAGATATCTTTAGGGAAAATAGTAAGAGTAGTGTGATAGTATGCAGTTCTGAATTCAGCAGAAGTTTCGTTCTTTAACAAATCAGTTCGTTTGAAAGATTAAATTGTGTTAATGATTCGAAAACTGTCAATTGGCGCCACCTACTGGTGTAACATTGTAACCTGCGAAAAGAGTCGAGTAGAGTAAATGGGCAGTTTGAAGTAACGGGCGAGCAGAAAAGTGAATTGCTACAACAGAAACTAACCCCTCACCCCTAACCCTACCCCACACCCTGACTGACAGCTTTCACGACCAATGAACAAGAAGACCTTTCTCCACGCCCTAAACTTTCGTCACGCCCGCAGATACACACACACACACACACTTGGTTGACACCGACAAGCTAATCCACAAACTTGACAGTCTGTCTAATAAAACGTGCAGACTCAGACAACAGGAGCGATACAAACGGTGAAATAGTCCCAACGCTGTTGAACTGTTATATTCGCGCTCTTGGATCTCCGCCCAGTCAATTAAATAAACATTTATTCAACAGTTCGTTTTAGTACTCTAATTTGATTGGCCAAGAGTCCGTCAGCACTTTGACGTTTCACTAGCATCGCTCCGCTTGTTTGTGTTCGCCACTTCCTGTATCTTCCTTTGGCGTTTTTTGGGACTATTTCCAGTAAAACAACAACAACAAAGATATTCACTTAACAACAGCACTCTTGCTCGCCTACAATTTATGAAATATTAAATTGGATGAACACGCAGCTGAAATAAGTACATCCCATCACCACAAATTGCCATTTTGTCGTGTTTTATAGAGCTGGTGAAGGAAATGTTTTTTCTTCTTCCATCCCACACAAACAACTTCAGACTGCAATTAATCAGCAGGTGATCATTCTCTTTCTCCTCGAGAGTGTATCATTGCACACTTTCAAAGCAGACTAAGAACTTCTCAGTAACGTACAATGCAAAATTTACACCAGTGGATCCACCTATTTGTTTTTATATCCTGCTACACTTGTTCAGGTTATACTGAATACGTAATGAATACTTGAATAGAATAAATACTTAATCCACAAATAAATAATCTATTTAAATTAATATCATTTTCTCAGTGACTTTTAATTGTGATCTGACTTAAAGGAGAACTCCGGTCAATTTTAACATTGAGCTCATTTTTTTGTACATTTGGAGTGCTGTCAACACAGAGAACAATGACAAAAATCGGTGTTGCCTACACCGAGTTATTCTATTTTTAAAATTTGCACCCTGTTGACTTCAATGGGGCAAGTACTAAACCTGCTTTTAGCCTCTTAACATCCTTGATGTGTCATTACAAGTGCACAGAAAATGTGAGTGATTCCTTCAGAGTGAACACGAGTGAGTCTGACTGCAGTAGATGTGAAAGATATGTATAAAAATGATGTTATTTAAGCCAGCGCAAATACCTTTGTTTACATCCTGTTTTTCGGTTGAAGTCCAAAGTAGTCGATTGCAGAGTTCACACGCATAGGTTTAATACCTATGATCACGCGCGTGAACTCTGCAATCGACTACTTTGGACTTCAACCGAAAAACAGGATGTAAACAAAGGTATTTGCGCTGGCTTAAATAACATCATTTTTATACATATCTTTCACATCTACTGCAGTCAGACTCACTCGTGTTCACTCTGAAGGAATCACTCACATTTTCTGTACACTTGTAATGACACATCAAGGATGTTAAGAGGCTAAAAGCAGGTTTAGTACTTGCCCCATTGAAGTCAACAGGGTGCAAATTTTAAAAATAGAATAACTCGGTGTAGGCAACACCGATTTTTGTCGTTGTTCTCTGTATTGACAGCACTCCAAATGTACAAAAAAAATGAGCTCAATGTTAAAATTGACCGGAGTTCTCCTTTAAACGTCAGTCTGTTTATCACACAAAGCATCACGTGACTTCAAAAGTTTATTGCTCACAAGTCATATGTACCACTTATGATACTTTTATGACACATTTATGCTTCTTTTTTTCCATTTTTTTAAAGTTGACAATTATGGTACAGTATGTATTTGTGTGGAGATTCTTTAAAAAAATGCATTTGTTATACAGTAAATTAATTTTTTCTTCATTTAAAGGTATTTGACAAACCATCCCAACATGTCATCTGACTGCCAAACAATCATCATTTTGGGTGAGTAATATCTTAAAAAATCAATTACATGAAATATATCCATATGGCATTTTGATATTTTTGATGCATCATGCAGTGATGACATGCTATGATGTAAATGGGAAATGACGTAATTGTTGCCCTAAACAATCCATTCTTAAAATATGAATAGAAATCACACTTTTTTTCCCACAGTCCACCATTTCCCTCATAAATACTCCTCTGCCATTGGCTCAGATAATAGCAATAGCCTGTTGCCTGGTAACATCAGTAGAATAATGCTTGTGTTAGAGAGAGAAACACTGCTTTTGTGCCTCTGTGTCCCTGTTTTCCTTTATTTTTCTAACAATAATGTTTATACTACACACCCATCTAAATTTCTAACAGCACGCCCACTGATGATGGTCCTTTATATGAAACGAGGACATTATTTTGCAATCTGTTATCAGTGAAATTATTTAGCAGCTTGATATGAATCATAATGCAAAAGCTGACAGCAAGCATCACATCACATGCCAAAACTTTGAAATGCATATCACACTTCACTGGCTGTCACAGTTTGTCTCAATCGCTTTGGCTCAGTTCTTGAATTCTCAAAACAATAAGTTCAGATCTCCAAACTTGTTCACATCAGATTTGAATTTCTTATTGATTTAAGCATGTTTTTTTTGGCACATGTGTGCAAAAGAGTAAGTATAATTGTCTACAATTTGCACAATGATTAAATGCACATGGCTCGT
>NC_137137.1:3270000-3400000 GCF_949319135.1 Squalius cephalus
TATTTATTTTAATGTGTTATAGTGCTGTCAAATCGATTAATCGCAATTAATTAATAAATTATTTTATTTATTTTATTTTATAGAATTTATTTATTTTAATGTGTTCATTATAGTGCTGTCAAATCGATTAATCGCAATTAATTCTTTATTTTATTTTATAGAATTTATTTATTTTAATGCGTTCACTATAGTTCTGTCAAATTGATTAATCGCAATTAATTAACTCATTATTTTATTTATTTTATAGAATTCATTTATTTTAATGTGTTCATTATGGTTCTGTCAAATCGATTAATCACAATTAATTATTTTATTTAGTTTATTTTATAGAATTTATTTATTTTAATGTTCATTATAGTGCTGTCAAATCGATTAATCGCGATTATATATTTACGCACATGCAAACACACACACATATTATATAAACACAAACTTTTGTGTTAGATGCGATTAATCATGATTAATCGATTTGACAGCACTCAGCACTCAGTTTTTTATTTTGTTTTATTTCATTGAATTTATTTATTTTAATTTGGTGATTTTATTTATTTAATTAGTTCTAGCCATATCAAAGAATGACAGTCAAGTGTTAAGACCTGTTGTACAGATATTGAACTTATAAATATGATGACTGACCTCCTCTGTCAATCAGATGAGCTCGTGTTCATGTTGATGTTCCAAGATCAGTGATTTAATATTCATTCTTGCCTTCAGCATGTCAGTGTGTCAGAACTTTAAAAAATATTCTGCTTTGAGAACTCTTGTGATTTTCACCCCCTTCGGTCAGAGTTTCTTGTTTAGTTTCCTGTTTCTTTACGGCTGCATTTCTCTTATTCTCCCTCCCCAAGAGATCAGTATTAGCCGAGAGATCAGAATAATTAAAACACGTCTCCTCTTGAAACACTGTGTTGATTTTCTACATTTTAAATTATGCATCCAGCTGGCTTCAGAAGTATAATCATATTTTTGCCTGACCATTTGCATGTTCTGGTTATGTAACCTACGGTATGTTTTATGGTGGATGCAGATTGTGTTCATTTTGAGGAAAAAAATCATGAAATGCTGTATTACATGTTCATCTCTCACCATATGTGACCCGGGACCACAAAACCAGTCACACATTTGAAATTGAGAACTATACATCATATGAAAGCTGAATAAATAAGCCTTCCCTTGATGTATGGTTTGTTAGAATAGGACAATATTTGGCCGAGATACAACTATTAGTAAATCTGGAATCTGAGGGTGCAAAAAAATCAAAACATTGAGAAAATCTCCTTTAAAGTTGTTCATTTATGTTCGCGATTGTGCTGCATTCACTCACACAAATAAATGTGTTATATATTTACGGTAGGAAATTTACAAAATATCTTCATGGAACATGATCTTTACTTAATATGATTTTTAGCATAAAAGAAAAATCTATCATTTTGACCCATACAATGTATTATTGGCTATTGCCACAAATATACCCGTGCGACTCGTGACTGGTGACGTGATCCAGGATATGTGATAATCTTTGATCACAGATTAGTTCACTTCAACACTTCAAATGAAAATCAGACAGAATTCATATTCGTAGTTGAAATCATCATCATCAAAGTTCTTTTTTGAATGTATTTTAATTTAGTGAATCATTTTCGTAGTTAATAATGTGCTTCTCATGGTTAGTGTGGTTCCTCTGCTAGACACCTCGAACACACATCCACTAAAAATCACTAAAACACCAGCTGATTCTCAGAAAAGTGAAGAGAAAAGACCTTTGAGATACACAGATACACTTGATCTAATGCAGTGACATTTTTGCGGGCTTTAGACTAAAAACTGATGGTGCATATCTCATATATAACATCTGTGTGCATGCGAGGATGTGATACACTCATTGGATGTGCAGTGTGTGTATTTATAACACCTGTAGTCACGGGTTTGAGTCTGTAGCGCACATTTGAAAGCGAGTCACGGGACTTTCAGCAGGTTTGCATGTTTGGTGTGTGTGTGTGATCCTTCAGGCTGCACGTTTCTGCGAATGTGAACATGAGTTCACACGACTGCTTTGGGTTTGGAAAACGATTCCATAAGCATCTTTTGGGTTTTGTGTGTGTGTGTTTTGTAATCTATAAGCCTCCTAACGCTGAATTGTAAAGCTTCAGGCTACTGAAAGGAAAGCGAGAGAGAGAGGGGGAATGAT
Organism: Squalius cephalus; assembly: GCF_949319135.1. Taxonomy (NCBI): domain Eukaryota; kingdom Metazoa; phylum Chordata; class Actinopteri; order Cypriniformes; family Leuciscidae; genus Squalius; species Squalius cephalus. The sequence continues at coordinate 3,272,189 of NC_137137.1, forward strand.
ATGGAGGAGTAGAGATGCTTGTGCTTTTATTAGGAGCTCTTTTCTTCTGTCGTTCATTTTTCCTCTCCATCTCCAAGGATGCCAAGTGGAGAGTGGCAGTTAGAAACAGTCTGTGCATATCTAATATGATTGGGCTTGTTAAAAATAGACCGCACTATACGCTCTGTGCTGAGCTCATGTGCACGTACAATACTTACAGTTTTGTGGGATTCGGAAAGCAAAATGGTAGGAAGGATTTCGGTATATGTTCTCGTTCTAGAAACCAGAGAGCATTTGATTGGATGAAAAGTTCAAGATGGTCAGTGGCAAGATGATTATTATTATTTTGGTTTAGTTTTATGTCAGAGAAATGCTGTTCATGAACTCTTCTCAGTGCCGCTTGTGCTACATGTACTACTGTTAAAAAAAACAAAAAACAAACAAAAAAAAGTCTTTCCATTTCCTTTAATCCTCCCTTATCGGGCTTATGCTACTCTGACCAATGCCTGAACTGAGCACTTCTTGCATTGTTTTTGCCACTTTGCAATGACTCTCGTAATTTAGTCCTAAATTGTAAGTCGCTTTGGACAAAAGCGTCCGCTAAATGACTAAATGTAATGTTAATGTTCAAAAGTTTGTGGTCAGTAAGATTTAAAAATATATAATTTTGAAAAAATCTCTTCTGCTCACCAAGGCTGCATTTTTTTATATCACAAATACAGTAAAAACTGTAATATTGTGAAATATTATTACAATTTAAAATAACTGTTTTCTATGTGAATATATTGTAAAGTGTAATTTATTCCTGTGATCAAAGCTGAATTTTCAGCATCATTACTCCAGTCTTCAGTGTCACATGATCCTTCAGAAATCATTCTGATATGATGATTTGATGCTCAAGAAACATTTCTGATTATTATCAATGTTGAAAACAGTTGCGCTGCTTAATAGCGGAAACTGTGATACATTTGTTTCAGGATTCTTTGATGAATAGAAAGTTCAGAAGAACAGCATTTTAATGTAATGCTGAATAAAAGATGTTTCTTTAAAAAAAAAAAAAATCTTAATGACCCCTAACTTTTAAACGGTAAATGTATATTAATGATTCCTCAAATTGTGCAGCTTGTGTAAAACTCTAGTTTGATGATAAAATAAATGGAAATGAAATGTGTCCTGGCATCTCTTACTCTGATCTGCCTTTAGATCTCGTTGTGTTTGGAATCGAATCATGTGCAATATTATAATTGCAGTGTTTAATTATTTATTGTTTGTACTCATATTGTTGAAACTTCTGAGATTTGCGCCGAAGAGTTGAATCAATTTACATATCTCTTGGCTTAATTAGAGCTGAAACGGAGCATTTAATTGTTTCGCTGGCTTTGTGGACAATCATAACAACAGTTTTTTTTTAGTTTAGTTTACTATACAAGCAGAAGTTTCAGCAATTTGTTTGGGTATAATTAAAGTCTAAATGTGGTTTCTTGTTGCTTTTCTCAACATCTCCCTTTCTTATTTCTTCTAGAAAGGGCAAGTTTATTCAGACCTCGTCTTTCAGCCTTACAAGCTCACCGAGACCAAGACCTTTAGAGCCGAAGCTTTCAGACTGCTAGAGGAAGCGTAGACTATCATATACAACGGTACGTCTGCAGCACTACACAGTGAAGTCTTATATTATTTTATGGATGATTCAATCCCTCAGGCGTGTGCATATTGTCCTTGTTGTTTTGGAAGATGGAACAGGAGATTTCAAAAGTGCAGCGCAAGATGTCGGACCTGGAGTCAGTTTTGCAGCAGAAAGACGTGGAGCTCAAGGCTTCAGAAACCCAGAGGACCATTTTAGAACAAGACCTGGCCACCTACATCACAGAGTGCAGTGTGGGTATACTGTCCAGATGTGGAAATGTGCCGTGATCTGAATTGCACTAATTCATTTGTGTTTGTGTGTGCATTTCAGAGTTTGAAGCGCAGTTTGGAGCAGGCCCGCATGGAGGTGTCACAGGAGGATGATAAAGCCCTGCAGCTTCTGCACGATATACGGGAACAGAGCAACAAACTGCAGGAAATCAAAGAACAGGTTCGGATTCGATGCACTTTTTCATTTCAGCGCTTTTGATAATATATATCGGCTGTGTCCGGAATCGCCCTCTATACCCTTAAATAGTAGCCTGGAAATCCAGACCTAAATCTGAAAGATTAATGGTCTGGCATCGACTAATGAAACTCGGCCAGCTCGAGGGGCGGCACCAAGCATGCGTTTGAAAATCTCACTGCACGCTATTGGATAACACTACGACCAATCACAACAAGCCCCATACGCTTAGCTACCAGCGGAGCTAACTGGTGGATTAGACTCTTGCCGAATCCGGTCGGCAAAACAGCAAAAACGCCCTTCTTGCAAATGAACGATTCGAGCGGCGTCTTCTGTTCCTCTTTTAGATAAAAAGCCAAGTCTAACTCGTTCATTGTAGCGGCCAAAGCCGTTTCAAACAACTGGTGTTCATCCATAGCCATCTTGCAATGTTTACTAATGACTTCGACGTCACAGCGCTGTCGTCATCTTTAGCTCGCCTCTGGCCTGCCTATATCAGATAACCCGATGTGATTGGTGCAGCTCGGATACAAGGGCATATTTAATGAGCATCATTACCTGACGCCAGAGTAAACCTGCTGAGCAAATTCAACTTGTGCTCTCGCGAGAACTCTGGATTTCCAGGGTACTTAAATAGGGCATTATTTGAGGGAACAGCCATTTGTAGTGGTGTCCGAAACCATAGTGCACATTATCGAGTGCACTCATTTAATCCCACAATGCACCGCAAAAATGAGTGTACAACCGATGTACACTCGACAGCTAGAGAATACCCATAATGCACTGTGAGAGTGGTGCCCTCAGCTGAATCATTCATCCATTCATTTTTCAAATCACTGGTCCAATGTGGGTACAGCGTAATATCATACTGGTATAAATATATATAATATACTTTACTACTAGTTATAGCATGAAATAAACATGAATGAACATCAGAAGGTATGCTAAAAGATACAGTACCACTTACCGTAATCCGTATCATGTCTCATGTAATCGCTCAAATCAGTGTTTCAACTGTGGAAAGAGAAACAGTATGTCACATAACATCACCTTTACCTCAGAAAAGCCATTCAGCGACCGTAAACTCGTTAGTCAGCTAGAAAAATGAACTCTAGAGAGGAGCATTTGCTAAATATATGCACCATATTACAAATTCATTGTAATTTCTTACTGTTCATCAATTTAATGTATATTGGAGAGCCACCAAAAACGTATTGGAGTAGGAACATAATTATGTAATTATTAAGTTAGTATTATAACTTTATTATTATAAAAATGCCCTTGTGTGTGCAATTTAAGTTGTGCAATTTAACATTGATTAATCGCGATTAATCACATCTAACATAAAAGTTTTTGTTTATATAATATATGTATATAGTATATATTATTATATTTATACATATTATATATATGTGTGTGTGTGTGTGTGCGCGTTTGTGTGTACATATATATACGCTCATATATATGTAAATATATACTCTCTCTCTCTCTTTCTCTCTCTCTCTCTCTCTCTATATATATATATATATATTCTCTCTCTCTCTCTCTCTATATATATATACTCTCTCTCTCTCTCTCTCTCTATATGTATATATATATGAATATAATAATATATACACACGTATATTATATAAACAAAAACTGTTATGTTATATGGGATTAATTGATTTTACAGCACTAATTTAAACCAATTTTAACTTTCTATATTATAGTAATGTGCCTAACTGACTTCCTGTATAGTTTACAGCATTAGTTGAGAGATGTTTTTCCGAACTGAATTGAATCAGAATTGTATCAAATTCAATCAAGCTTGTGAATCGAAATTTAATACCCAGCCCTACATCTAAAGCATGTATTAATCTTAATGTTAATTTCAACATTTAATAATAAAAATCAAAAGATATATTTATTAATAATAATTAATGGTCCTGAGCTAAGATTAACTAACAATTAAAATGCATTATCTAACGTTAAATACTGGAAACTCATTGAACTCAAGTGTAATCGACTTGTTTTTGCTTTTGTTTTATTGCATTAACAAGGCAATCACTGTAAATGTAATTTATTATACAGAATCATAGCACAAACACACATTACAGGCAAAACAGGGTTTTTTTGTTTAGATTTTTTAAATAATAAAAAATTTGTATAAAAATGACATTTCTAAATGAAATGAAATGTAAAGCTTCAGATGAGTCCTGTATGCTGCTGTACTGGATGCATGGAGAAATATGAGATTAGTAGTATTATATAGAGGGTTTAGGTGTTTGATTTAAGATCTGGAAAAAGGACTGGATTCGTTGTGTGTGTCTGTATGCAGTGGTTTCTGTAAGTCTGAATGACATAACCGGAGGGTTCAGGAAAGTTTCTGTGAGTGCATCGTGGTTCATTCATTTCTGTCTATATATTGGAGGATTTTGTGTCTTTGTTTAACACTGGGGGGTCTAAGTGAGCATTTCACAGATTTCTCAGATTATTTATTATTATAGAGCATCTGCTAGAAAGAGCCCTGCTGATATACAAATGAACTCTGTCCATCTCCGCTTCGGAAACACTCTCTGAAATAGCGATGGCCACTTAAAGCCATGAGTAAAGAGATGGAGAACGCAAGACGGAAGAATGAAATGTGAAGGAAAGAACATGATAGAAAAATAGCCTGCTTTCTGCCGCTTCTTGCACGTCTCCCCCAGAGCCAGACTCCATCGCACTGCGGTTGCCATGGAGACAAAAATGGTACCTAGCAGTGAAGGATGTTGCAGATGCAGTGGAAATGCTGTCGTGACATGCTGGCAAAGGTCTCGAATTAGCAGCAATCAGACTTTAAATTAAGTGTTCACTTTTCGTTTTATCCTACAGATTTGATCAAACTGTTAGTTTGGTTCTGCAGGATTTTGCTACTAGTTTGATGCTTTCAAACTCCGCCGCATAGTCTAAATGTCCTGTTTTCAGTATGCATTATTAATGTGTAACTCATAAGGACTTAAATTGTTGTAACATGTGTGAACTTGCAATGTAAAAACTTTTAAATAGTTCAATTAGTTAATGTTAAATAGCATACGTTTTAGACATAATATTTACAGTTACTTTGTCTATTTTTTGCTCTGGCAACAAAAATATTCCCAAATAAAGTCAAAGCAGGAACAACCGCTTTTTCTCTGAGCAATGTGTTTCTTTGCGGAATGAATCTGTATGTTTGAACGAATCAGTTGAGTGAATGATTCTAATGAATCTCTCCTAAAACAGTCACTTGTGTCGTTCCTTAATGAATCGTGTGTTTGAACGAATCAGTTGAGTGAATGATTTGAAGAACTCGCTCTTAACAGTCAATTGTGTCGTTCTTTAATAAATCTGTATGTTTAAATGAATCAGTTGAGTGAATGATTCGAATACTCCCTCTTAAAAAGTCACTTGTCATTCCTTAAAGAAATCGGTACGTTTGAACGAATCAGTTGAGTGAATGATTCGAATGACTCTCTCTTAAAAACAGTCACTTGTCCTTCCTTAATGAATCGGTATGTTTGAACAAATAAGTTGAGTGAATGATTCAAAGGACTCCCTCTTAAAAACAGTCACTTGTGTCGTTCTTTAATAAATCTGTATGTTTAAATGAATCAGTTGAGTGAATGATTCGAATACTCCCTCTTAAAAAGTCACTTGTGTCATTCTTTAAAGAAATCGGTACTTTTGAACGAATCAGTTGAGTGAATGATTCGAATGACTCTCTCTTAAAGACGGTCACTTGACGCACCTTATTTGTGTAACAATGTAACTTGCAGAAAGATTCACTTAAAAATCCCCACCACTAATTCAGACTGTATTTACAGCCCGTCTTATACATATTATATAGCATGTGACTTGAAATCAACAGTTTTGCCTGATTTGATTACGACATTGGCAATACTTTATGGAATAGTAGTAGTTCCTCATCAGCGTTATACCTTCGTCCTTTTCCAGACTTTAATCAAAATTAAAGATTTTGATAATTTAAAGGATTAAAAATCTTAGCTTTTAATCAAAGTTTGGAATGTTGTGATTCATCTTAGAACAGTTTTTTGTTAAGTTTTTTTTTTTATTGAAGGGGGGAAATGACTAGCTTTTGGGCTCTCTCATGCTTAAAAAAAAAAAAAAAAAAAAAAAAAAAAAATAGCTGCGAGCAGCGATTACGGGCCCAAGCCGGTGGCACCGCAACCCCGGTGCCTTTAGTTACCTAAAGGCACCGGGGTGGCGGTGCCGCCGGCTTTGGCCCTTCATCGCTGCTCGCAGCTATATTTATATATATATATATATATATATATATAGCCTATATATATATAGCCTATATATATATATAAAAGACAGAAAATATTACTTGTCTTACCTTATTCTGATTTTATGATACACTCAAAATATTCCACAACATTGATTAACGTTGATTAACCCGTTGATTAACCGGTGGTAAAATATTCTCACTGTCACATACCTAGTATATTTTTATATAGATACATTGGCCCTCATTTATCATTCTTGCGTAGAAACGGGCGTATATATTGGCGTAAGATTATGCTTACACTCCTCTCATCACCTGATTTATGAAGCTGTGCGTACCTCTGAAATCCAGGTGTACGCAATACCTGCCCTTGATAAATGCCGCGGCTGAAAACGATCGTCATTAGAATAACACGCCCCTATATATTCAAGTCTCCGCTCCCCCCACGCCCTCATTTTACGCCATGGACATGGACACACGGAAGACGGCAAAGAAGAGAAACTTCTTTGAGAAAGAGAAAGCGAAACCAGGGAAGTGGAAAGAAACAAAATTGATTTCTAGATTTGTATTGTTAATGACGCTTATTGTTATTTAGAAGAAGAATGTCGTTATTATTATTTGTATTATTATTATTATTTAAAAGAAGAAGAATGTCATTTTTATTATTTTGTCAGTCTGAATTATTTTTTTGGTCATTGAAAGCCTTTCATTACTAAACCCGTCGAGTATAAACGCCTCCGTTTGGGGAGGTGCGCGCGCAGTCTGCGGAGACTCGCGCTGCGGAGCCAGGCGAAAGTATAAACAAGGCTTGAAACGTCAGGTAAAGCGCACAGGCTCGCAACTTAAGGAATACATATGCCTACAAATCAAATGCTTTGGTAAAATCACAAAAAATTAAACATTGAAGTCCATGTTGCACAAAAATAAACACTGAAGTTTATAATTACTATGTTGTTGTTTTTTTTACAGTGGGTCATAATATATCATATCTTTTAGTTTGTCAGTGCGTTTTGTGGTGTTAGAATTGTTTTTCTGCGCATTCCCGCACTCAAAACGTGCGTACACCACCTCCTGAGCTGGCGTAGGATTTGAGCGTGCCGTACGCCAACGTCCATATTGATAAATCTCAAAGTCACGTGGTTTTGGGTGTACGCCAGGTGTACGCTGGAAATTTGGTGTACGCACTTTTGATAAATGAGGGCCAATAGGCCTACCTGATTTTGAACACAAGAGGGCAGTATAGCACTATGAATGACATGATTATTTATTTTTTGGACTAAAAAAACATTTTGGCTGTTTTTAAACTTAATTATTAAATTGAAAAAAAAGAATAAAATGGGTTTAGTTCTGATATTTGTATAATTTTATATAGAAATAAATGGTGTATAATTACATTTTTAGAAGATATGAGGCTTTTAGTGTTTCCATTTTTGACATTATTTTAATCCCTCGCCATAGCAAAACCGTTTGAGATATTTATTATCTGTTTACAATTTAGCATCTTTAATGTATTTTCATCATGTTGAAAAAGTTTAGTGGGAATAAAATAGACCACTTAATTTTATTTTAAACCAAAATATCTGACTTCCTGTTGGTTGGAGCTAATGACTGTAAATTAGAAAGTTGTCCGGCTCGATGAGACCAATATACGTACTGATTTTTGTAACTGTGGGTAAAACTAACCCCCCCACTTTTGTCAAAAACATTTTGAAAGTGACACACTTCCTGCTACCAGTTGGTGGCGCTATAACTTTGACTCACAATAGTTACATCCGTCTGATCGGCCTCTTACCACGAACACACTGCTGAAGTTTCATTAAGATCAGTTAATGTATGCAGAAGTTATACCACTTCGTGTTTCTCTTTTCTCGCCATAAATTCGTGTCCCCGCCACGACCAAACCGTTAGAGATATCAAAAATCTGTCCGCAATTTAGCATCCTCAATGTCTTGACTTCATGCTGACTGAGTTTGGAGGCGATTGGATGAATTCTCTAGGAGGAGTACATCAAATTCCACAGCATGCGTTTTTCAAACAACCCATAATAGCCGACTTCCTGTTGGGCTGGCGTAAAACTTGACCGAGGGAAATTTGTTCGGCCCGATGAGATCTATACGTGTACCGAGTTTCATATTAATTCATGCAAGCGGGTTTGATATATGGACCAAGTTTTCAGACCCCGTTCAAGGGGGCGCTGTTGAGCCCCCCTGCCACGCCCGTTTCTGAAACTTTTCACATGTCTACTGGCTAATAAGTGTGATGTCTCTGTCGAGTTTCATCCAATTTGAAGCATGCTAAGAGTCTCAAAAGCATCCGAAAAGAATATTAAAGTTTGATGCATTGCCACAGCAACAGTATCTAAGATATCAATAATCCTTCCACAGGTCTACATCTTCTGTGTGTCTACATTATACACATAAAGTTTGAAGCAAATCGGGTAAAAATAAGAGAGTGATTTCAAAGCATTTTGAAAGTGACAAACTTCCTGCTGCCAGTTGGTGGCGCTATAACTTTGACTCACAATAGTCACATCCATGTGATCGGCCTCTTACAACGAACACACTGCGGAAGTTTCATCAAGATCAGTTAATGTATGCAGAAGTTATATCACACTTCCTGTGTCCCATTATTCGCCATAAATTCGTTTCCTCGTCACGGCCAAACCGTTCGAGATATCAAAAATCCGTTCGCAAGAATTCATCCTCAGTGTCTTGACTTCATTCACACCGAGTTTGGTGGCGATCGGATGAATTCCCTAGGAGGAGTATTTCACATTCCATTGTATGCATTTTCCAAACAACGTATAATAACCGACTTCCTGTTGGGCTTTTGTAAAACTTAGAGCACGAAAGTTGTGCGGCCCGATGAGATCTATATGTATACTGAGTTTCATATTATTACATGCAAGCGTGTTTGATTTATGGACCAAATTTTCGGACCCCATTCCAGGGGGCGCTGTCGAGCCCCCCTGCCATGCCCGGGTACCAGCTTCAGTCCGGCCCTGATGGCCGCAGGTTCTGACCAAGCGGCAACATTCTGATCTGAAAAATGAAGCCTACCCGGAAGTGCGAAAAACTGCAATACATCGAAAATCCGCTAGAGGCAGGTCCCAAAAGGGAGCAAATGTCCATAGACCCCATGTTAAAATGTCCGTTTTCACAGCATAAATTCATGTTTTTACAGGTTGGTCCCATGGACTTTTATTGTATTTTTCGATAGCTTCCGAGTGCCTGACAACTGTGAGGGGGGTGAATTTTTTTCTAACTCGTTAGTTTAGATCGTATTTAGATATAAAATGTATGACAATAAGGGCGTGGTTAACTTTGATTGACAGCTTGATTGACAGCTGACAAGGCAGCGCCACGGAGAATGACAACATAAGAAGCGCCATTTTTTAATACAGTTGACATATAATACTACTGTTTCTGTATCATGAAATGTAGTTTTAAGAGTTTTTCAGGCGAGAATGTAGTTGTTTAAAGCTCAAATCTGTGGTTTATTTAAAGATTTATGAAAATTTTATCCAGTTGATCCAGTGATGACCGGGCGCTCGGCGTTCATGTACCCCGCCTGGAGTAACCTTTCCTCGGCTTGACGTTCTGAGGTTTGCCGCCGATATAATTCGTCTTGTGTATATCTAATGTGCGATTTTTGGTCTCGTGAATCTATAATTTGTTCCCTGGGCAATCGTTTTGGCTGAGGGGAAGTTTCATAACTTTATAAGTATTTAACTTTACCGTTGTATGGTTAGACTAGAGCGCTGACTTTGTATGTTTGACTGAATTGTTTGCTTTATTTGTATAGCTTCTTATACCTTTTACTTATACTTTTATAATGGCTAATATTGATAAAACTGACATTTAACAAAAAGAGACTGGGTTGAGTTTTGTCATTTTAAATTTTAATACAACGAAGATGATCTGTAATGTTGTTTACTGCAAAATCTGTTGTTTAGAACAAATGCACATATTGCCTGGACCATAAAATGTTTGATATTTTTATATTATATTTAAAATGAAAAGAGGCAGGTTTGTGTTTTATATTTTGTTTTTTCATAAATAGGCAAACGTTATGTGCAGTTGAATATAATCAATATGCGTTGCCTGAACCACATTTGTGTGGCTATAATGTTTAAGATTCCTTTAAATGAAAACGAAAAGAGTTAGTATGGTGTTTTATAACATATTTCGTTGGCTAAAATATACACAGAGATAACAGGAGTAGCAGAGCGATCTGAATGACGCGCGCTGCGTCAGAAGGTGGGCGGGGTTAGGATTTCCCAAGATTTTCCAAGATGGCGCCGCCCATACCCCCCATAAACGGCTTCAAAACCATTCTTCAGAAAGTCTATGGGTGACGTCACAGACGCTTTGTCCATATTTTTTACAGTCTATGGTTCTGACGTGTGTGCAAAATTTCAAGAGTTTTTTAGCATGTTAAGGGCCCCAAAAGTGGCAAAAAGTCAAAAAAAAAAAATAATGAAAAAAAAAAAAAATCCTTACGAAAACAATAGGGCCTTCGCCCTTTCAGGGCTTGGGCCCTAATAAAGTGGCACAGAAAGTTTTGAATATATGAAGTTCCTTATTGGTTTGTTAAGCTCAGAGGGAATCGGCCCATTAAGCTGTAATTTCAGAGAGCTGCTTTTAGAGGGTGCATTTCCAGTTCAGATGGACGTTTTAGTGGCTGACAGATTTATTTGTGCTTTTAGTTTTTTGGCTTTTAATGGACTTACTCATTTGAAAGTTGCTTTGAATAATGTAAATGCAGTCTTAAAAGCCTAAAATGTTTATTTACTGCATTCTTTTTCGTGGAGTCATGAACTAAAGTAATTGTTCAGTTGAACTAATTTCAATTCTAGTTCATCTTAAACTAAACTTCAAGGTATAAACTTTGTCTCTGATATTTCTCTTGAAAATAAATACATGTAGACGTTAATGAGCCAATATTTTAAGACATTGTCAAGATCTGTTGTTAAACTCTTGTGGAGATGCATATGAGATGTTTTTTTCAATGCCTGATTACTGATGTCTAAAGTGCTGTATTTCTGAATTGCTGAAAATACAAACATTTCCAAAGAAAAATTAGAAAAGCATGAGATTTAATAAAAAACTTCAATTGGCTTTCCGTTTAATCTGATTGGACAATTGAGATATTCAAGAGATCTCATTTGTGATTTTTCTTTGTGATGGATGAGCGTTGCATTCAGGATCTTTTTTAGTGCTTGAAACTAATGCAGATGTTTTGATTCCAGCCCACATCGCAAAATGGTATAGTCACAATTGACATTATTTGTGCAATTAGCTCACTATTGATAATTAAGCAGTCACATTAGCATAGAGGACTGACAGAAGGAGATTGTGTTGACTCACTCTGAGCTGATTTTTTTCACATTATGAATTTCATTTGGAAGGCAATTTCACAAAATGTCAAGCACCTCTTTTCTGTCGTTTCTGTTGAATAATTATAATCTTCATTATGGTAATATAAAACAAAAATCTCAAACATGCTCTTCTATATCTGTTCTTGTGTACTTGGCTGTTTTGCCTCTCCACGTTCACAATATAGCACAGCCTCAAGTGCCTTATTGCTTTTGTTAAATGCATTGTAATATAAGGGACAACAGCAAAATTAATAGTTGGTCTCAAGGGCTTTTCACTTGAAATAGTTAACCCTGGGTCATTCTTATCTTAGCCCAGGGTAAACGCAATCCTGGGCTATTTTGCTTTATGTTTCACACTGACCATAATTTACCCAGGCTAGCAATTAATCCACGGTATTCGTCCCACTGTACTTTCCTAAACCCTGGGTTAACATTCATATTTGCATATTTGTGGTGTCAGTGTCACTGATTGGATGAATAAAGCACACAACCTGTTTACATAAAAGCTCTTGCATTGCGCATCCATGTATTACCGACTGTAACTGAATGGACTTTTCAGACTAATAAAGGTGAGAAATAAATGGTTTCTTTCTTTTTTACTTCATTTTTCCCCTCAAACCCTAAATGACTGTGTCCGAAATCACTGACAAAAAAACAAAACAAAAGAGAAACACACGGAGAGCAGCAGAGCTTTCTTTTCTGCTCTGACAGCCGCAAGACCAGAAATCAGAAATGGTGAGAGAACATTGTGCTTGGTACGTTTTTCATCTTCAAACTAAACTTGGGTCTCCTGCCGACAAAGTTTAAATCCCGTCTGTCTAGTGCACTTCCCATAATGTTCACGAGGCTTCTTTTGTTGCTGTTCGAACACATTGGACCACATGAGAGTTTACACGTTTTCGACTAACAGTTACATCTGGAAGTGGTCAACCGTCACAGTGCATTATGGGTATTCTAGCTGCAGTATGAACGATCGTGGTGTGACAATATCAGCCTGCATTTTGTTCGCAGATATAGTCGCACAAACAGCACAAGCGGCTCGTGACAGAACAAGTAGAACATCTCAAATGAAGAACTCCAGCTCACGTGTTTAGGCTATTGTTTTCAGATCATCCGCGCTTCTTCAGCAGTGTAGAAAAAAGCGCGCGCACACGCGCATGGTTGCCAGATACTATTGAAAAGACCGGGTAGAAAACGTGCTCTTTTAACAGAAAAGCTCTGACTGGGGTTTAAATTATTGAAATCTGGCAACCGTAAGCACGAACGCTCGTAAAAACAGTCTGTAATGTGTTTCCTCCTTTATTCGACAAAAATAAGTGGTTTTGGTCAAGTTTTTATTTTCTTATATTTCAGTCTAGTCTTTTTTGTCAACGATATTGTATGTGTTGATATAGTCACGGTTATCGTTTAATGACGTGGACGTGGGTGTCGTCTCTCATCGTCTTAGTCCTAGTCAGGGGGAAAAAGGTCGTCAATGTAGTACATTTTTCGTAATAGTTTTTGTAAACGAAGATAACAGTGGTGACAATAAAATATATATTATTATTTATTTATTTTTGACAAAATTTGAGACCCCCTTCAAATTTTGCTTTTGAGGCTTTCAGAGGGTCTCATGGGTTAATGGGGGGGGGGGGGGGGGGGTGTGTGTGTGTGTGTGCACTCCATAACGCACACTATGGTTTTGGACACAAATAGCTGTGGGGGGGCGATTTCGGACACAGCAACTGTTTATACAATGCATGGCGTTTCCGTCACCGTCCAAAGCACGTCACTGTCTAACACTGCATTGTACGGACGCTAAAGACCGCAGCCTCTACCGCCAGAACGCCTCTTGAGGCCAGGGGAGTGAGGTTTACACGCACAGCTATTACTGGCCTATGTTACATGATTAACCCCGCTTTCTATATTAAAAGTGTGAAATGTCCCTTTCCCCACGGTTTAACATCCTTTACTACAATGTTTAATAAACAGAGGCAGTTACTGATTGTATCTTCTATGCTTGTCGCGCCGGATTTCCTTTTCCCCTCCAGTTAGCTCAAGACTTCCATTTATCATAAAATGCCGTAAGACATCTCGTTAGACGATTATGGCTTCGTAACGCATGCGATTTGTGACCTGTAGCTAATGGCTGATGAAAAGACCAGAGCCGATCAGACTCGGACTGGCACACTCACTGCATTCGCCCACTCTCTGCCCTTTCACCCACTCAGCACACTTATTTATCCACTTCTCCGCTCTGCTTTTCATGTGCTGGTCTCTCTCTGTATCACATGGTCGGTTACTCAGACTGATTTCATCTCCTCTCTCCTCTCATGTTCTCACAAGGTCTTCTAATTCGCCTGTTTCATTTGATTCTGCCATTTTGCACAAAACTGTTAACCAAGTACTTCACTGGAATCGTTTATACTTTTTGTAATACTTCTCTCCCATATGGGTGATGGCGTGTCTGTTAAAGCTCAAGGATATTAAACAATCACTAAACATATTAACTCTACTCTATAAAGCCTACAGTATAATATTTGATACGAAACATCTAAGGCCTCTAAACTATTAGTTTAGTCAAAACGTTGCTTAAAACCTGTTGCACACAATCTACTACATTGCCTTCTGTCCTCTGATTGTCTTTTTTTTAGCAAGTAAAAGGCCTTTAAGTGTAACTATACAAACGTTCACCCTCAGCTTGTGGATCTCGTGTCTTTTTGATGTGAAATCTGCACTGATGTACCATAAGAATAACTTTTATATTATCACTGTCAGTAATATTTCAAGATGAACACTTACTAGACTGAAACAACTCAGGTTTACATGATTATCTATACATCATTTTTTACAAGAATCATGTTAAAATATGAGTATCAAATCTGAGCCAAGGGCTTTTGAGGAAGGTTTATTTGTTCATCTATCAATCATCATTGCATTGCATTGCATTATACTTTTTAAAACTACAGATTTGATCATAAAACTAAGCATTTATATCATGTTACCTAGACTTTACATTGGCAGATGTATAGTGATGACTGATATTCATACGCATTTTATCTAAGTATCTGCTGTGCTGTAATAAAGATCTCACTGATCTACATTACAAGCATCAGAATTTCATCTTACTTATTGGCCATAAAAATATCAGCATCGGCACCAAATTGCATGTCTTTGCTTAGTTTGAGTGTTCAATGAGGTTTTTTACAGTGGAAAAAGGTTCGTTAGATTATTAAAATGTTCTTTACATTAATAAAAAATGGTTCTTTTAAAAAGTGATGCCTGAAAGTTTCATTGGGGAACCAAAAAATGGTTCTTCTATGGCATTGCAGAGAAAATCTCCTTTATTTTTTAAGAGTGTATGAACTAAATAATAGACACATTGTTTCTGTTCTTTCTGATAGACATGGACACAGAGAAACTAAAGTGCTATTTTAACAATTAATGACCCTGCAGGAGTACCACGCTCAGCTGGAGGAAATGCGAGTGTCTATTCGTCAGCTGGAAGAGAACCTGTCCGCTGCTCGCCGTCGCAGTGACCTGTACGAATCTGAGCTGAAAGAGTCCCGTCAGACCAGCGAGGAGCTCAAGAGGAAGGCTGTGGAATACCAGCAGAAGATTCAGAAGGTTCGTTCAACTTCAAAACAAGAGCTGTCCAGCTGATGCACGCTAGACGAGGTTTGATCAGTCTATATTTTTCTGTTTTTTCAGGCTAAAGAACAAGGCAAAGCTGAGATGGAGGAGCTTCTGACCAAATTACAGAAGGTACATCCAGTCCCACATCACCAATAACAACTCATTATTTCCATTTACCTTTTGCAGACAAACTGTTGAGAAGACCAACATATTTAGTGCTTGTATAACCAACAATATAGCATGAACTAGAATGAACCAGTCTGGCCCAGAAATTCATGCTGTTTTTCATCAAATTGCTAATGCAGCTGTTTTTGTATTTAAGCTTCTTTATTTGTAAATGTCTCAGACCAATGCAGAGCAACAAGTGAAGACCGAAGAACTCCAGGAGAAGCTTGCCAAGGTACCGTGTACATTTATTTCCAATTCAGCACTGCTTGAAGATCTGAAACATTTATTATGTTTGTTTTAAATTAATATTCGGTAATATTTACTGCATTGACACTATAGCATGAGAACAAAATTTGAACTGAATTGAGCTTGATAATGACACTGACTTTGCAACTTCAACACTGTTATTGAACTGAACTGAATCAACATTGAACTGACTTGAGCTGAATAAAGACACCATTATCTTCTCTGGATCTAGCTATTTTATAACTGAATTGAACTCGTTTCATAATAGATGAACTTTGCAACATTGACACAGTTAACTAAATTGAGCAGAATAATGACACTTACTTTCTGAAGAGCTCCTTTACAGCTGAAATTGAATTTATTGCATAGTTGATGAATTTTTCATGTGAAGCTGCTTTGAAACAGTCTGTATTGTATAAAGCACTATAGAAATTTGACTTGACTTGCCATGGATAGATGATCTATGATATCTATGATTGATATTTATAGCGTAACAGTGTCATTTACAGTAAATCTGTTAGCCACAGTTACCAGAAATTCACCATAAAAACACAGTGACAATGTTTCCGGTATTACAGAATGGCATATTGGTGGCTGTTTATTTTACAACTTTAACTGTATATTTAATTAAGTGATATAATGTTAAAATACCAAAATCTACTTATTACCTTAAAATGTGATAACCACCATAATAATACAGGTGGTAAAACAGCAAGCCACATGATGAATAATACTGTCCATAAAGCATGGCCAATACTCGTATATAGACATCAGTAATCACACGCAAAACAGCATCAGAGCAGCTTTAATAAACAATACATGCAATAAACATGAACTACATTTCAGAAAATGTAACATGAAACACCATAATGAAATAAAAAGAAAAGAAACTGCCCTTTCACTGTTTTTCATTTGAAATGATATGGTTTGTTCTTCCAAAAACAATACAATTGACAGTATTTTACAGTAAAATTACATGCAAGGCCAAAATTAAACATTAAACACTCTCATATATGGTAAGATCATTTACAGTCAACCATTTTTTCCTGTTTTCTGATTAATATTCAGTTAACCAAAATGTTTTTACTGTAGCATTTTCAGTACACATTTTTTACGTGGCAGCTTCCTTTTCTTCCAGGCCGTGAAGGCGAGCACAGAAGCCACGGATCTCCTGCAGAACGTTCGTCATGCTAAAGAGCGTTTGGAGCGAGACCTGGAGCGTCTGCAGACTAAAGAGGACTCCACCGACAGCCTGCGCAGACGCCTGCGAGAGACTGAGGTCACAGCAACTCCAGCGATCTGACTCAATTACACAGGCTTTATTTACAAATATCATGATGATTATGATTAGATTAGATTCAACTTTATTATTATTACACAGAGAATAAGTAGGAAACAATTCCTGTAGCTCAAACACTAGTATGTTATGGGTTTGATTCACAGGGAAGACATTCAAAATTGCACAGTACCCCCAAATATGGATCTAATATGGATCGAATACATAATACATTCTTGTATTGATAACAAATGGCAAACAAGTGGGATCTATAAACCATGAACCAACTCCATGAAATCAGTCCCAAAGTTGGGAGAAGAAGTTTCTATCATTGTTTTAAATCGATGGGACCAGATTATTTATACCAGTTGCTGAATAGGCCGTTCCAGAATGACACACAAGTCTTTAATACTAGGAGAAGATCCACCAACATGTTCGTTTTGTCAAAATTCTTTATCCCTGATCCATATTTTATTAGATGGTGCTGTTTATAACGCCGTGAGAAACTTTTTATACACTTAACACTTTTTAACAAAGTTAAACCAAATATAGTTTTAAGGCCCGTTCACACTAAGAGTGATAACTATAAGATAACTACTATATTAGCACCTTTAATCTTTGTATCAGTAGAAACTCTGTAGTATTTTCGAATGCCGTGCTTCCCTCCCTCATGTCCCCCTGAGACGAGAGATTTCTGTATTGTGTGTCTGGGAAAAAACCTCCAATGACGAAAAATCGTCATTTAGCGTCATTGGGCGCGTTTTGTCCAGAGGCGAGAGACTCCAGCCAGTAGGAGGAGCTCGTCCCGCATGTGTTCAACCCGCCCATAGGGGGATCTCACGATAAAACGCCGTCTTTTCAGTTTCGAGTCGACTAGTAGCCTAGTTGTGTTATTTCTTCCGATACTGCCCTCTGTAACCGGTAGGCGTGGCTTGGGAGTGTCCTCGTAGTGCAGCGAAGCAAGTGCATTCTGGGAGTTGTTGTCTTTCATCCACATGAGCCAAAAATAAATTTTCTGGCTTTTCTCAGTCTAGAAGGCACCAACTTCTAAAATAATTTCACATTTCTACTACATAAATGACCCAATTTAAATACAGATTCATCTTTCCAGCGGTGAAATATTAGCCTGGTCCTACCAGACTCTTGTACAAGTTTACTCTGTTGAAGTTTAAAACTATTGGATCTGCCCAGAGCCACTCTGGATCTGCCATAACCAATCTCTAACGTTTGGTCGGGACGTGTCTACAACTCAAACTAGCGCACCTCAACGTCATCGTTCTCAGCAGCTCCCTCTGTTCGCTGATTGGACCGCCAAAAATTTGGCCGGAGAAAACCCAAGTATATACCGCAAACCCTGACGACGTACTGAAGGAAAATGAAAATTGAGCTGAAGTACGTAGGAGGGCGGAGCCAGGCTAGTGATATATCCCATGCTCCAGCTCTTTAAGGCAGTATGGATTCTGATTGTCTGTGATATTCTGATATCTTTTCTCTGTGCCGTTATCATTATAGTTGTGGTGTGTTCATTCTTTTATATTTTGAATGATTTTTAGAACTACAGTATATCTTTATCGTTATCACTATAGTTATCATCCTTGGTGTGAACCGGCCTTTAGAGTTTTTAGCAAAAATAGATTTGAAAAATCTGATATAGTTCTTCCATAAATTTTTCTCATCATGACAATACCCAGAAGCTGGCATGGCGTTAAAAACAAACAAACAAACGTATATTCTCAAGGAATGCATGAACTGAAAACTTTTTTTAGACCTTGAATGCAATGTTTGTCGCTTTGGATAAAAGCATCTGCCAAATGCAAAAATGGAAACATAAACGACTCAAATCATCCATTGCGATCCACTGTTGCTGATGTTTAGCCTCAAACTGATTGGTTCATTGTTGATGAATATTCTGATGTAAATTTCCATTTTAACAATGGAACTAAATATTGTCAATATCTAAACTAAATATTGTTTCAGGACCAAATTCTGATCAACTGTAACTTTTAAATATGATTTTGTTGGTGCAACTTAATGTATTTATGTTGATTCAGTGATATAAGTAATTTTTATGACTTGAGTAAAATCAATTAATTTCGTTGTTTTCACACAAAGCTAATTTTTTCAGCGTAAGCTGCCTGAATAACATGGCAATGCATCATCAGTGTGAGATATTTATTGTTTTTTGGATGTAACAGGATGGTAGGAAAACCCTGGAGAACCAGGTGAAGAGACTGGAGATGGTGGAACGGAGAGAAACTAAACTGAAAGAAGACATTCAGACCAAGTCACAGCAGATCCAACAGATGGCCGATAAAATCATGGTAAGACTGAGACTCCAGTGAGCTCTGAACTCCCGCTGATTTACACATACTGTATCTGAAACACACACACAAACAAACAGGTAAACACTGGAGCGATGAGGACGCCACATGTCGATGAGATGGAGGTGTCACATGCTTGCAGTAAAGCTACTTAATTAAGACGCGTAACACTTATTAGTCACGCGCGATACACCTCCTCAAACACTCACGGTTGCATTAAACACAGACTTTCTGCTTTTATTCGTTTTTCTTCAACCTGCTTAGCCTGGCAGTTACACTGCTTCTTTTCCTCAGCTCCCAGCATGCTCTCTGGCCCTGTCACGGCTCCAAAAGTGACAGATTGCAGGAGTGGATCATCTCAGTCTTTGGCCATGGTCATGTGTGTCACAATGACGATGTGTTTTAAACCTGATGATTTACATTGTGCATTATTGATTTTTATGATTTAGTCATAATTAACAAGTGCTTACAAACGAAACGGAAACCAGTTTTAAATAATTTTCATTTATTGAAATAAATCTTAAATAAACTTGAAATATTAGATGAAAAACTTAAACTTAAAAAACTGAAATGGTGTATATGACTGAAATAATTTTTTTTAAGTTTAATTTAAAATACTACAAAATACCAAACATGATACTCGACAAAATACATTTACAAACTTAAAAAAAAAAAAATTGTGTAAAGGTTCAATGAACTGTTCAATAAAAAAAAAAGAAGATTCTGAAAAAATAGATTTCTGACTATTATTTCATGTCAGGCTTAACATGTTGTGTTTGGATAAAGGCATCTGCTACTTACTTTGTCCAGACAATCTTGAAAAATAAAGATTAATAAAAACATAAATATAGGATGAAAAACATCATCTTAAAAAACAACTTTTGAAAATGTGAAATGTTGCCTAACTGAAATAAATAAAGTTTAAGTACTAAAATTACTAAAATGGAAATACAAATAAATTACAGCTAAACAGAAATATTTAAAAATAGATATAATAAAATGACAAACACATAACAAAATGACTAAAATGGGAAATATTTTTTATTACTTTAAATAATGTAATAAAAATGACAAAAGCACATAACAAAATTAATAAAATAAACAAAAATTTAAATGTAAAATGAAAATATAAAAATGAAAGCTAATTCATAATATTAATAAATACTATTATAGTAATACTAAAATAACACTGCTGATGACCCGTTAATGAAATATGTTAACAATTTTAAAAATGACCTATTATTTTTCCTTTGCACCAGTGAAATTACTCTCTTGCTTTTTTAAGAAATTAAGAAATAAAAAAACCCCTAGTAATCTGTACTCAGATTTACCTTTCTGCAATCAAAATTTAGAAATCTTTTAAACATTTGCCATCCAATTCTTCTTAATTCTGCTTAATCCTGCTGTCTACATTAATTTCATGTCTCATTTATTTAAATTAGAATTGTATTTCTCCTTGAAATTTTAGGAGAAACATCTGAAACAAGGCAATGCTCACAGTAAATGAAACATAACTGAGCAATAAACTGTTCCTCCACAGGAGCTGGAAGAGAACTTGCGTGACACGCAGGCGACAGCACAGCGAATGGAAGCACACCTGGAACAGAAGGAAAAGCTTTACGAAGACAAGATCAAGGTCGGGCCAAATGCACACACACACACACACACACACACACACACACACACACACACACACACACACACACACACACACACACACACACACACACACACACACACACACACACACACACACACACACACACACACCTGCTCCTGACAAATATCAGTGATGTTTCACAGAGTCAACAGAGCGGTTTACCTCCATCGTGGCGTTTGCACAGGACTAATATACTCCAGCTTTAATGCTCGTTATTAAATTTATAGCGACTGAATAAAATATCCTGACTTGTGTTTGTCTTTGGATTCAGATTAAGCTTTTAAAGGCCTCATTTTGAAGGTAGTCTCCGTTCATTTGTCAGGTGTACAGTAATAACCCAGTGCTTGTGTGTTTTGTAGGTGTTAGAGACTCAAATGAAGGCTGATTTGGCTGAGAAGGAATTGCTGGAGTCCAAGCAGAGCGCTTTTGAGGAGGAGGCTCGCGAGCGGGGAAAAGTGATCAGTGACCAGACAGCGGTACCACATGCTATTTCGCTTTTCCTGAGAGCCTAGTGTATTTTAGTTGACCTAACACTGATCCTTGTGCAAGAGAATCATTCTAAGTGAGCGCTTTCCTTCTAGTAAATCAGTCAATTTACATAAAAACATCTGCAAAATAACAAATAAGCATGTACTTTACTGAAAAGACCAGCATGGTTTACTGTAATACTACTCTTGTATTGTCACAATACCAACATTTCTGTAGTCGGTACCAATACCAGTAAAATGTCATGATTCACTACAACAGCAAAAACTATTGGAACTATCTAACTTTTTATATATATATATATATATATATATATATATATATATTTGAAAATAAGTAAATTAGGGCTGTCAAACGATTAATCGCGATTAATCGCATCCAAAATAAAAGTTTGTGTTTACATAATATATGTGTGTGTATGGAGTATAATTATTTTCTATATATAAATACACACACATGCATATATATTTAAGAAAAATGTGTTATTTATATATAAAATATTTATATATAATATAAATTATATATAATATAAATATATATACACAGATTCAGATTCAGATTCAGATTTATTTTTATTCAGACATTTAAACATTTAACAAATGATGACATAAATCAACATAAAGTCTGAAATGGAATAGGCAGAAGCAAAAGCTTATTGCGCCTATCCCAGTGCATTTACAAAACATAATCAGTAAAGCTGCCAATGTCTTATACATGGTTATATTTCTTTTTTCTCCTTTTTTCCCTCTTCTTTCCCCTTTTCCTTCCCTTCTTTTCTCTTTTCCCTTTCCCTTTTTTTTCTATTTCCCTAAATCGTCACAAAGAAGAAAAAAAAAAGAAAATAAAGAAAATACTGTATTACACAGTATATACATGCAAATATTTCTTAAATATATACATGCATGTGTGTGTATTTATATATAGAAAATAATTATACACCGTACACACACATATATTATGTAAAAACAAACTTTTATTTTGGATGTGATTAATCGCGATTAATCGTTTGACAGCCCTAAAGTAAATACGTATTTTTTATTTCTAGAGCAAACTTCACAAAGTGCTTTACATCCAAAGAGTTACAGACATTAAAAACAAACAATAAAAAAAGAAGTAATATGAAAGACAAAAGCAAGTTTAAAAAAAGTTCTAAAAAATAAAATTATATTAAATAAAGGAAATGAGTTAATAACTCATTATTAGTATGTGCGTCAGGCAGTAATGCCCTGCCTGTTTCTAATCATACAGTAAATAATACATTTAAAACTTTGCATGTAGCGATCAAATATTTTTCTGATAAACTTTGCTTTAAAAAGGTCAAGTGAAAAGTTGGTAATGAAATGAAAAACTCGAATTGACTTATTAATCGAATTGGTTCTCTGCACCAGTGTTATTTTAGTATCATTGAGATACTATTATAGTTTGAGTTAGTTTTTATTTTTTCAATTTTAGTTTAAGTTTTTTGTTGTTTTATGTTTTTGTCATTTTTATTAGATTTATTTAAATATGTCTATATAGTTTGTATTAATTTTTATTTCAGTTTTAGTTATTTTAGTACATCGAGTTTCTTTGGAATCTATTACGTGTATACAGCATACTTGTTAACCAAGGTTCTACTCTGAATGATGTGGTGTAATTTACTCATCAATGACTCTAGACGATCAATGCCATGGAGTCAAAGATGACCAATCTGGAGCAGAGAATCGCTGAGCTGTCCGAGGCCAACAAACTGGCAGCCAACAGCAGCCTTTACACGCAGAAAAACATGTGAGTTCACATGCATGACCATGTACACTGGAGATGATTCAGTGATATGGGTTAAGACGTTAAATAATGGTGCAAATACCAGTAACTTGACTAGCGCAAACCTTAGTAAATCACCTTGGATGATTCATTTAAATACTCTCCTCCCATAAATGTTGTATGCATATATGCTAAATGCATATTCAATAAGGCCAGCCACAAAAATTTCTTAATTTTTCAGTGCTAATTTTCCCACTGCGTGTCTTTAGTAAATCCTGACTGTAGTTTTTTAATGCCAAAAGAGGGTTTGTGCTGTTAGTGCACCTGGCCCTTAATTATTTATTGAATATTTATCTTTAATCATATTGCAGTTGCCTGTTGTTATATAAAAGCAATCAGCCATTCTGCTTCATGCTGTGCCACATAGAGTGGTAAAATACACAGTAAGACTCATTTGTTTGGACAAATACCATGGTATTCTTTATAAGTAGTTTGCATTAGAGGTCAAGTGTAGATGTCTGATACAGTCACTTTACTTTTTTGCAACGATCTCGTGCTCTCACATAATAGTATGCCATTCACATGAACGAACCATGGATATTTGTATTTGAAATGGGTGAATGTAAAGGTTAATTTCAGGCTAATGTGCCATGAAGGCAGATTTTCTGGGTTAAGCACAAAGTTAATGAACGATGACCTAGTATTTGCATTATATTAAGGCTTTCATAGCAGCTTCATATTATCCCTGCTGAAAAAGAACAACATAGAGAGTGTGTGTTGTGTTTTAGATGCTGGTGTGCTAATGATGTCTCCACCAGGGGTGTGTTTCCCAAAGGCATCGTTAGCCAACTATGGTCGCAAGTTCTGTCGTTATCAGCATAGTTCAACGAGTCGGTGTTTCCCGAAACCATCGTTCTAACGAACATTCGCAAACAGCATCGCAAAGTTGTGTGTTTGGAACGACAGATCTCAACCTGTGGTTAGAAGCAGAGTTTCTTGTTTGCATGACATGTGGACTTAAATAAATCCTTATCTTGAGCAAAATAAGAAAGCTGACATTCAGTGCAATCTATATCTTTGATGTCTTTAAGTTTGTCAAGAGATTTGAAGCGTCGTTTTTGAAGAGTGCTCTACGTTACTGCGTAAGAAAGAGCTAATGATTGAATCTGGAAATAAAGCAAAATAACTGAGAAAAATGAGTAATAGTCCTCAGATGCCATGTCCGTAATTTATAGCTAAACATCTAGCATCAATTTGATTTTAAACAGATTCATTAAACATGGTTGAACGACCAATTTGCGACAATGCGATTTTGGGAAACATTTGTGACTATCTAGTTGATTTCTTCAACGATGCATCGTACTGTGGTAGTGAAGCAGCGAATTACGTTGTTGTACGGGAAACGCACCCCAGGCTAGCTTAAAGGAACACGCCGACTTTTTGGGACTTTAGCTTATTCACCGTATCCCCCAGAGTTAGATAAGTCCATACCCTTCGCATCTCTGTGCGTGCCTTAACCCTGTCTGACGCACCCACCGCTAGCCTAGCTTAGCACAAAGACTGGAGGTAAATGACTCCAGCTAGCATACTGCTCCCAATAAGTGAGAAAATAACGCCAACATTTTCCTATTAACATGTTGTGATTTGTATAGTCACAGCGTGTACAAATAACAAGGTCACATGAGACACAGCCATCGTCTAACCGTATACATACTGGGAACTATATTCTCAGAAGGCGAAGCACTGCTACTTCTGCGGAGTGATTTATATGTATGTATACAGTTAGAAGATGGCTGTGTCTCATGTCACCTTGTTATTTGTACAAAAATTTTATTTATTAGTTATATATTATATATTTTATATATTAGTTATTTGTTTAAAAGTCGGTGTGTTCCTTTAACCAGCAGGACTTCCATGTTTAACCAGCTTTACTAGGTTTTAGAAACCCTAATGAAAGCTGATTTGACTACAAAGGAAGTGCATGAATCCTGTGAAAGATGCACAGTGATCAGCGTTGATGGTTGACAGGCTTGTAGAAAAGCGCTGAACCGCAGTGGAAGGTCAAGGCCAACATGGTCAGATTAACTCGGCTGACCTGGTGTGGAGATGATGGTTAACCAAAACACAGCTGGGTTTCCAGCAGCTCGGGGGATTTCTCCTAGAAGTCTTGATTATGATCTTTTAGGAAAGCCCAAGAGGAGATGATATCTGAACTCAGGCAGCAGAAGTTCTATCTGGAATCTCAGGCTGGGAAACTGGAGGCCCAGAATGCAAAGCTGGAGGAACATCTGGAGAAGCTGACACAACAGGAACAGGCTAACAAGAGTAGAGTGCTGGAACTAGAGGCCCGACTCAGAGAGGTGAGAATTATGAACCATATTTCAGCCCAATATCAAAATAATAATTATAATAATACATTTTATTTATAATGCGATTTTCTTACACCCAAAGCGTTAACAGAGTAAAAGACAAATAAAATATACGCGAAATTCCCAGTGCAATTTCATTCTTAATGTCTTAACAAGAGGGAATCTGCACTAATATTCAGGGAATCTGCACTAATATTCCCTGAATATTAGTGCAGATTCCCTCTTGTTAAGACATTAAGAATGAAATTGCACAAAATTATAAATCACCTTTAACATTTTGTTAAATATATCAGCACTCATGCCTTAATTACCTGTCTCTTAATTGTTATATGTCCTACTTACTGTTCTTTTACCACCAAAAATATGCCTGCCACTGTCCCTTTTCTCTCATCATAGTTAAATGAAATTAATTTCAAGTTTAAGTAGGTTGTATGTAAGTGACTTCCCTCGCGTCAATGTTTTGAAATGAATCACGTTGATTCATGTGTTAACGTCAAACATTAAAATTCATAACAATCTTTTAATAATTGTTTCACTTGCTGTAGTGGTGTATGTTCGGGAGTGAAGAAATCGCGCGCCACCGTATGTTGTTCGGGACGGGAGTGAAGACCTATCTCGCGTCTAAATACAGATAGACTAGCTAGGCTAACATTATATTTTATTACATTTTTTTCAGTACCCCCCAAACTATTAATTTCATCCCTTTTGGGAGGGTCCAAGTCTCATCTAGGGGGGTCGGACCCCTTCAATACCCCCCGTAATTCGAACCCTGAATATACAAGAAACAATATAAAACTAACACTTAAACATGGTAAGCAATTTAAAACATTGTAAGCAATTTTAAAAAGGTGGGTTTTCAACAGTTTCTTAAAAGTGCTTAATGTGGAAGCTCAAAGGAAGCTCATTCCATAACCTTGGAGCGGCACGAGAGAAAGATCTCTGTCCTGTAGTTTCTAATCTGCACTGGGGTTGATGAAGGATTATTATGCGTTTTGAAATTGATGCTCTAACTCTAATCTGTTAAATGCAACTATATGTCATGAAGATGTTATCTGGGTTCCCACTGGTCCTTGAAATCCTTGAAAGTTTGTGAATCTGAAAAAAAAATGTCAAGGCCCTGGAAAGTTGATATACAAGCATAGATACAGGTTATAAATATATACATCAATAAACATGCATAGATACAGGTCCTTGAAAGTGCTTGAATTTATTTTGTGCAAGAAGTTTTCTGGAATAAATTCCATATTATTCCCTCTGGTCCGCTAATGTGTTATTTCGCCAACACTTCGTGGCCTATGCACACTAGCTTGCTTGATTAACGTTTGTTACGCGCATTTACGCGTTATGTTAAGTGTTTCCCACGTGAGGTACTTTGTGTTGTACTGTACGTTGCCATGATGTTCACATGCGCAAAACTGTAACAAATGTATCTTACAAGGTAACACGATGTAACCTTGCTCTCACTTGAAATGTGTCCCCACATTAAGTCCTTGAATTCCATATTATTGGAATATTTAAGGGTATTTGGACCTGGAAAGTCCTTGAAAGGTCCTTGAATTTGAAGTTAACTAAGGTGTGGGAACCCTGTGTTAAGATATTATAATCATGAATTTCTGCATAGCAGCTTTGAAATGGTGTATATTGTAAAAAGTGCAATACAAATAATATTCACTCGTGTACTCGGGGGGGATTTCTGAACCATATTTAATTTCACCCCAAAATCAAATTAGAAATGAGATTTTGCAAGAAGAAATTGAAGTCTATTTTTTAAACCATTACTTTCATATTTCATATAAACCATTTTTTCATATTCCCATTACTGTACTGCCTTTAATTTGTTGATTTAAATAAAATAAAAATGATGATTGATTGATCATGATTGATTCCTGCTGTATCAGTTGCCAATGAGCGGCTCGACCTTCAAATACTTGATCAGCATTTGCTGTAGCAGTTTCAGTGCTCTTTCAGAAACCCTCCACCTTCCCCAGCTCCACCTGTATACAGTAGATCTGCTACGGGTAATTCATGTACGCTATATTGTACAGCAGCAGCATGTCTTACTTGCTCATAGCAGCGCGTTGTGTATGTATTGGCAGTAGCAAGTCTCGAAAACATATCAACATTGTCATATCTATGACCATGCCAAACACTCAGAGAGTTGTCATGACCGAAATGTAATCACTAATTGATTCTGGGGTGAAATGTGCCCTGGGCGTGTTTCCCAGAGGTTCACCCATAACTCTGTTCCTCCACAGATGGGTCTGGAGCACGAGGAGCAGAAGCTGGAGATCAAGAGGCAGGTGTCGGAGCTCACGCTGTCACTGCAGGAGAGAGAAGCTCAGATCAGCAGCCTGCAGACGGCACGTCACGCCCTGGAGAACCAGCTTCACCAGGCCAAGACCGAGCTGGAGGAGACGACCGCAGAGGCCGAGGAGGAGATCACCGTCCTCAGGGTGAGGGCTGACATCGTGATCAATCAACCAGGAGGAACATCTCCTTCCTCACGCAGAATTTAATCAGAGTGTCAAAAGTTAAGACTGAGATTTACTGAGATCTGCAGTGTAGCATAGTGCAGTTTAAAATGTCTTTAAAACGTCATAACAGTTATTAATTAATAGGATGTAGTTATATAAATATATACTTTTTTTGTAGCTTAACGTTCAGGTAACTACTTTTTCAAAAGGGTAGATTGTTTTTGCATTAGCTACATTAAATAGCTTGGCAAACATTTTTTTTGTTTTTCTTGAAGTAGCTTAATGGTGGTTAGTTTTATATTTTTAACTATGTAAAATCTGACATTTGAAATAAAAGTTAAAAAAGGAACCGTTTTTTGAAGAAAAAAAAAAAGTTTGCATTTGTGTTTTATTCTTGAGTATCATATTTAATGCATCAGGCTTTTATGGCTCATATAGTCTCATGGAGCTCAGACTTTATTCAGAGGCTCAAACTGAGGAAAAAATATGCATTTTGGTGCAGATGCTGATATTTATATGATGTTTTAAAAAAGTAAGATGACATTTTAATGCTTGTAATGTAAATCACTGAGATCTTTATCAGCAGATACTTACATAAAATGCATATAAATATCAGTCGTCTCTCTATATCTGCCAATGGTAGGTCTTAGTAAGATGATCTTTAAATGCTTAGTTTTATGATCAATCTCTGTAGTTTTAAGGCGTATAATGCAATACGTGATTGAGATGTGACCAAATAAACCTTCTTCAAAAGCCCGAAGATCATCTTTGATACTCACATTTTAACATGATTTTTCTAAGAAATTATGTAAATAAATCTTAAGTTATAAATAAATATTACTAAAAATATTAAATTTATTCTTATGTTTACTTTATATAAATCAGCGTAGATTACAATTACAATTATACTAAAAGATTTTACTTGCACAAAAAGCATAAACTATTAATCAGACGACAGAAGGCATGAAGAGGATTTTGTGCAATGCCTATAATTTCGAGGCCATAGAAATGTGCGTATCAAATATGGCACAGTAGGCTTTATAGGGTTAAGTAAGATTGACTGTAATTTAACCAAGTGGTTTGTAGCTTGACAAGCTAAAGTTTCAAACTCGCTTCTGAAGGAGCAGCAGTTGATATAATCTATATTACTTCATCCCATCATATTGCCGACTCCACTCATCTCCTATATATGTCTCATGGTAGTGAATAATCATGTGTTTCTCATTGTGCTCCTCATCTTCAGTGTGCTGTAAACATCTTCCCACGCTCCTCTGCGGTGCGCGCTCGCGCCCAGTCGCTCTCATGCATGACATCACACCTGTCATGACACTCGAGTTCATTGCACAGCGCTCTGCTCAAACACACTTTACTGCAGAACTCTCTGCCAGAGTGTGCACTTCTTGCAAACATGCCGATTTTCACACTCATTTTGTTTCTTTTTTTAAGGCCCATCGGGATGAAATCCAGCGGAAGTTTGATGCCCTGCGAGACAGCTGTGCGGTATGCAAATGAGCTTTTCTCTGTATTTGACTCATCAAATGTGACAGCATCTGACCCACATCCGTTTAACCTGCACAGGCAGAACATGCATCAGAACAGGAACTAAATCCCTGAATAAAAATGCACTTTTTTCCCCCTAATATCAAGGTTTTAGTTTGTAACTTTTTATTTTACTATCCCATTTAGACATTCTACTGACTATAAGTAACTTTGCAACTACACGTCAACTTATTCTACTAACCTAACAGTCTTCTAATACTCGAATGAGAGTTAGTCGACATGTACAGTAGTTGCAAAGTATGTAGAATGTCTAAAGTGGACGAAATAAGGTGTAACCGTTTAGTTTAAAAGTTCATTAAACTATCGTTCAAAAGTTTGAGGCTGTAAGATTTTTTAAAATGTTTTTAAAGAAGCTTCTTCTGCTTACCAAGGCATTTTTTGATCAGAAATACAGTAAAAACATAAGATTTTATAATATTGTGAATTATTATTATTATTATTTAAAATAACTGCTTTCTATTTGGATATATATTGTAAAATGTAATGTATTCCTGTGATGCAAAGCTGAATTTTCAGCATCATTACTCCAGTCTTCAGTGTCACATGATCCTTCAGAAATCACTCTAATGATTAGAAAGCTCAAAAGAACAGCATTTATTTGAAAAAGAAATCTTTTGTAACATGTTTTTACTGTCGCTTTTAATCAATTTAACGGATCCTTGCCAATTAAAAGTATTAATTCCTTTTAAAAAATATATTATATAATGACCTCAAGCTTTTGATATGCATCATTTAGTCAAGCCCCCCCCCCCCCCCCCCCCCCAGTTCAATTTATACAAATAATCTCTCAACACAAATAATCTCTTAATTAAAACCGGTTAATAAAAAGCGGAATGTATTGTATGATATTTATAAAAGAAACATTTAAAATAGTTGTAGATGAAGTATAGCATGTCACACTGTTGTTGATGTCATGTCAAGCAATGGTATCATGGTATTGAACAATTGAACGATTACTATATTAATATATCATGTTATTTTAAGACCCCCCCCCCCCAAAAAAAAACAGTTAGTGGGAAATAACGCCGTCCACCATTATCAAATGCATCTGTTTTCAGACCTCCAGAAAGTTGTTGATGTCAGGAAGAGGTGCTTTTGTTTGCTTTGCCTCTGGAGTGTGTTTGATTATTATCAAGCTCAGAGCATCTCTGCCCTACTTTCACTGTCCACCCACACTCAAGCTGTTTGAGCATCTCCCAAGCGATATTCTCACCCGGCCCAGCGCTCATCTCCTCTTCTGCGCCGGGGCCTGAGATTACATTTCTCCTTCATCACACCTTTGCAATTGTAACTGGAGCTCAGATGAACTTCTAAACTTGGAAATGAGAATTTCATTGGCTTATTAAAATGAAAACATAGGGGCTTGTTTTGATAAGACGGGAAACTATTACTGTTGGTTAAGGGTAATAGTTCTTCTCAGCGTTGAAGTGTCTGAAGCTTTGCTGTGAGTCTCAGACAGGAGAGCAGCGTTTGCTCTTCCATGTGTCTTTCGTAAGCTCTTATAATCCCAGCCCCTGGGTGACGGCTTCTTTCTGCTAAACATGCTTTGATCTCCTCAATTTTTGAGCTGTATTTTGTACAGTAAGTGTATGAAATAATATTGTATTCCTATGCACTTTTTTTTGTTTATTAAAGGCATATTAAATGCATGTGCATCACTGAAAACAGTGCTAGGCTTTTTTTCTTTTTACCATAGATGGCACAAAATCCATTTAATGAGTGAATATGCTCTTCTTAATTTTGTCAATTAATCTAAATATCAATATTGGTGAGATATAGAACTTGTATGATATTTATAAAAGAATCATTTAAAATAGTTTTAGATGAAGTATAGCATATCACTCTGTTAAGCAACTCATATATCATGGTATTGAACGATTACTATATTAATAGGCTATATCAAGTTATTTTTAGAACTTATGTTACTAAACTAATATTATAAACTTATATTATAAACTTATATACTAGAACTTATATTTTACTGAAATGTATAGGCTAACTGAGGGAAATCCTTCAATGAAATTCTTAAATCTATTATTTAAACAAAAGAATTTTTAAATCCATTAGTCCGATAAAACGGCAGATAATATCTACGAGTAGAAGGAAGCAACTTGAAAACATTCTGCAAGGGATGGCACATTTGCTGATACATAATCACGTCATTTTTACTCTGAAGTTGCTAGTAAATTTCACAATTAATTACAAAGAAATGGAAAGTAACAAAATGAATTAAACATGACATTTTAAAGTAGAAAGACTGAAATAGTATTTTTATTGTAAAACATAATGCAATACTATTTGTTTTAATTACTACAAAAAAACTTAAAACAATTTATACTGTGCTAAACTTAAATATTGCTTTTTAGGTTTAATTTTTTTAATTTTTTATTTCTAGATAATAGTTTTAGTACTTCAATTGAAACTCATTTCAGTTTAAGTAATATTTCAAATTTTCAACTAATATTTTTATTTTATTTGTTTTTAATTTAATTTAATTTAATTTAATTTAATTTAATTTTATTTTATTTTAATTTAATTTAATTTAATTTAATTTATTTTTCATTTTATTAATTTCATTTTAATGATAAAACTGGTTTTAATAGTTTTATTTCATGATAATAACCCTGCATAAGGGAGGCATCTTTCCCATCTTATCCTATTACTTTTCTAATCCATCAGATTTCCACTTGAACAATATTATAAAACACTGAGGAACCATCCAAGAAACCACAGAAACCGCATAGCATCATGCGGACAGCCTCTCAGCAGAAGACAGACAGATGCATTTTTGGATTTAGTAGGTGAACCTATAGTAAACACAGGCTAAATACACTAGAGTAGGGTAAAAAGTGTGTTTCTGGTCAGTAAAGTGGGTCAGTGTGTGTGAGCGTGGCGCTGTGCCTTTAACAGTAATGACAGTGATAATGAGCGCTGAAACCTCCTCCGCACCAGAGGAGTGTTTGGCACCGCTGCTCTCCTTGGCGTGCGTCAACACACTTGACCAGCACTGCAATTTCATGCAAACCTGCATCTCTTCTGTTTGTCAGATGGAAGTGTTCTGAAGCGAGAAAACGCTTCTAAAAATGGTTTTAGTCGAAGTAGGGTTTCTGATAAAGTTCAGAGTCACTCTGCATCATGCTTGGAGTGATGTTAAAGTCTTTAAGAACATTTCTGACAGGATTAAACACACGCCTGATTCACTGCAGGGGTTTTTAGGACAGGACTGTCAAGAGCGACAGGGAGACATTAGGAAGAAAGATGGGGAAAGGCATCAGGATATGATCACGCTGTTCTTTAGAGGGAAACAGTTTGTTAGCACACATAGCGAGATTGGACCACTTTGCAGCTTATCTTTATTCTTAGCATGTAAATGTATGAAAACTTCATCATTCTGTAAAAAGTTTGTATTGTTGTTGAAATAAGTTGTGCATTTATTAGCAAGGCTGTAAAATCATAATATTGTGAAATATTATTAGAATTTAAAACAGCTGTTTTCTATTTGAATATATTATATAATGTAATATATTTCTGTGATCAAAGCTGAATTTTTCAGCATCATTACTCCAGTCTTCAGTGTCACATGACCCTTCAGAAATCATTCTTATATGATGATTTGATGCTCAAGAAACATTTCTCATTATTATCAGCTGTGCTGCTTCATATTTCTGTGGAAACCGTGATGCATTTTGTTTTCCAGGATACTTTGATGAATAGAAAGTTCAAAAGTACAGCATTTATTTGAAATTTTTGTTACATTATAAATGTCTTTACTGTCACTTTTGATCAATTTCAATGCATCCTTTCGGAATAAAAGTATTAGTTTCTTTCAAAAAATGTCTTACTTTTGAACAGTAGTGTGTGTGTCATACATATAGCATCACTGTGTTTTTTCTTGCACCTGCATCAGGTGATCACGGACCTGGAGGAGCAGTTGACGCAGCTCACGCAGGAGAACGCAGACCTCAACCGGCAGAACTTCTACCTGTCCAAACAGCTGGACGAGGCGACGGACGAGAACGAGGAGAGACTGCAGCTCAAGCAGGACCTGGAGCGCCTGCGCCGCGAGGTGTCCGACCGAGAGATGCACCTCAACAACCAGAAACAGGTGGAGTGAACACACACACACACACATCCACAGAGATGGGGATGAATTTAAGAGCGTTTAAACTGATGATGCTCAATCTAAGAGGATGTTTAGATGTCATTAGCATCTCAAAAGTGACATAAAGGGGCGTAATGTATGAATTTAAATGAAGTTTAAAACGTTGGTTCGGGAGGAGCCTAAACACAAAGTCCTGTCAATCATCATTACGAGCGTACTCTATAAGCTAGTGAACTAGTGAACATGTTAAAGGGCTAAAAGTTCATTGTTCATACTGCAGCTCAGTCCAAAATGATAATTTATTAAAACTTTCATTTTAGTTATTCTGTTATTTAGTAATAATATTTTTTCTTTTCTCCTTATTACTTCAGCAAGCCAATTTTGATCACTGAATAGGCATCCACATGTAAGGATGCTTGTTTCCGCCACAGAATAAAAAAATTACAAAAAAGGGTAATTTTTATCTCAATTCTTTTCTCACAATTTTGCGAGTTTACATCTCGCAATTCTGACTTTTTATCTCAGAATTGTGAGATATAAACTCTGAGGAAGAAAGTCAGTCTTTTTTTCCTTAGAATTGGACTTTATATCTCGCAATTCTGATGATGTAAACTCGCAATTGTGAGATAAAAAGTTGCAATTATCTTTTAAAATGTTTTTTTTTTCTGTGGCGAAAGCAAGCTTCCATAGCCATGTAAACGTACACAACTGTTGAAAAGTTTGGAGTCAGTGAGATAAAAAAAAAAAATCAATACTTTTATTCTGCAAAGATGCATTAAATTGATCAAAAGCAACAGAGTAAAGGTATGTATAATGTTACGCAAGATTTCAATTTCAAATAAATGCTGTTCTTTTGCACTTTTCAACACTGATG
Source organism: Squalius cephalus (assembly GCF_949319135.1). Taxonomy (NCBI): domain Eukaryota; kingdom Metazoa; phylum Chordata; class Actinopteri; order Cypriniformes; family Leuciscidae; genus Squalius; species Squalius cephalus. The sequence continues at coordinate 3,306,777 of NC_137137.1, forward strand.
ATAGTCAGAAATGTTTCTTGATCATCAAATCAGCATATTCAAATGATGCTGAAAATTCAGCTTTGATCAAAGGATATAAATTACATTTTATAATATATTCACATAGAAAACCGTTAAATTAAATTGTAATAATATTTCACAATATTACAGTTTTTACTGTATTTTTGATCAAATAAATGCAGCCTTAGTGAGCAAAAGAAACCCCAAATTTAGAATGGTTGTTAGTATGTGATCATGAACTTATTTTTGATGTCCAAAAAGTTTATATGCAGTCCATATTTGCGTTTAGTAAGCTCTTTTTTCCTGGGAGATAAAGGTTGTTAAAGTTTGTGGTACCGGTATATGATAATTTTTCGTTCTTGAAAAGTGATGAGACAACAAATAAACAGCAAATCACAGCTGTCCTCCTCAGAGCTAAAACAAAGCTGTTTAATAAACTGGAAACCGATGCTCGCAGGCTCTATTGTATTGCATGATGATGGCGCAGCTTGATGAGAGTTGTGTGTGTGTGTGCGGTGATGTATGCGCGTGGGACGCGTGTGTAGGTGTGCAGTCCTTGCTGTTGTATAACAGGAGCGGATGGTAATCATAGATGCTGGTAGGAGGCAGAGATGTGTCATATTCACTCGCTGCTCCTCTGCCCTGCCAGCGTTGGACTTCACAGGGGCAAAAGCACGCAGGCTATATTTGGAGACTCTCTCTTTCTCTTTCGGTCCTGTGTCTTTGTGAAACGTGGTAATATCCAGTCCTGCCACTGAGATGCACTTCCAAGCACATCTGCCGGATGCGAGACACCCTCGAGCCCCTGCCGGGAATCAATTCCGATTGGCAGCGACTCTGAATTCCGGATCTGCTAATGAAAGTCAAAAAGGAAAAATCTGCTGCTTCCTTTCCGGATCTATCAGCATAATTTCAGCGTCACATCCTGCAGTTCCTCAGATCCTGTCTGTCGGTTTGCAGGAGATGTATTGAATAAGTTATCGCTGATCTGTTTCGTTTCATCAAGGTTCTAGGCGTAAAAGAAATCGGGAAATATTTGGTCGTTTGAAAATGGTAATTTCCAGGAAAAATCGTGGAAATTTTATAAAATCTTAAAACTCTTAAAAAAAAGGGAACTTCTATAATGAAAATAAATGTAAATACAAAGAAGAAAAAAATTATACGATTTATTTAAATAAACGTATTTAACTTATAAAATGTTATTATTCAGCGCTGTGATGACAAAAAAAAAAATCATCCAGTAATTATGAACAACTACAAAAGCCATGGAAAATTAAATGATTGCTGTTTGAGTAACATTATAAGTGTCATAGAAACCTGGAAATATCTGGTAACTTTAAAATTGTACTTTCCAGGCCAGGAAATTAATAAAATCTTTAGAAAATCATGAAAAGCTTCTATAATGAAAATAAATGTAAGGAAAATTAAATAAAATGTATTTAATTTAAATTAAATACATGTATGACCAACTGGAAAAGACATGGAAAATTATATGATTACTGTTGTGTGTGCGTGTGTGCGTGTGTGTGTGTGTGTGTGTGTGTGTGTGTGTGTGTGTGTGTGTGTGTGTGTCTGTGTCTGTGTCTGTGTGAGTGAGAGTGAGTGTGTGTGTGTGTGTGTGTGTGTGTGTGTGTGTGTGAGAGAGAGTGAGAGTGAGTGTGTGTGTGTGTGTGTGTGTGAGAGTAAGTGTGTGTGACGTGAGTAAGTGTGTATGTGTGTGTGTGGCCTGGGAAACCCTACATTATGGGAGCAAAATGTCCCCACAGAGATGGCAATGTCCAAAATAAATTCTTGACCTTGTGGGGACATTTTTGATTCCCATGAGGAAAACAGCTTATAATAAATCAAACTACGTGATGTTTTTTGAAAATGTAAAAAATGCAGAAAGTTTTCTGTTAGGGGTCGGGTTAGTTTAAGGGGAGATGATATACAGTTTGTACAGTACACAAATCATTGAGTCTATGGAAAGTCCCTATAAAACATGGAAACCCAACGTGTGTGTGTGTGTGTGTGTGTGTGTGTAGAACATCGAGACGCTGAAGACGACATGTACAATGCTGGAGGAGCAGGTGCTGGAGCTGGAGACACTAAACGATGAGCTCCTGGAGAAGGAGAGACAGTGGGAGAACTGGAGATCTGCCCTGGACGAGGAGAAGAACCAGGCCGAGCGCAGAACCAGAGACATACAGAGACAACTGGACAACGAGAAGCAGAACAGGTACAGAAACACACACACACACACACACAACTGGACAATGTCAGAGCCGTGGTCTTGCAGTTAGTTGAAGTCTGGCTAGAAAGCTCAAAATTAAAAAAAGAGTAATCAAATGTCTCTCTGTTCTCTGTAGTCTAGAATTTTTTTAATTTTATAATAATAAATAATTGATAAATAATAAATCAAGTTAATTAGCATAAAATAAATATAAAATAAATAAAAATATATATTTGTGTATTTTTTATTATAAATAGTTACTGTATATTATATTATTATATAAAATCTGTTGTTTTTTACTAAACAATTATATTATTATTTTTAATACAATGAAAACGGCAAACTAAGAACGGCAAATAATGTTAACATATAGTTATAATTAATGTCATAGCTTAAACTAAAATAATGACATTTTTATCATTAATGCAAAAATAAATTAATAAATAAATGCATATATTTAATGCAAATATTTTAGGATGCATTAAATGCTACCTATGTTTATAAAATGTTTATAAAATATTTTTTAAATGTTTCCATTGCAGATTGCTATTAAACACAATAAATCCTTTGAGATGTAATGGAAATGACATTTGTTGGTTGAGAAAAATGACAGAATTCTCCTGTGAAATATTTATGTAACTGTTGGGCATAATCAGTGTACAAAATAAACTAGAAGTGAGTAAAAATAGTTTATTTTCTGAACTCCCACAGGGCCAGAAGTACTCATAGTTATATAAGAGTTACATAATGAACGTTAAGTATAGAGATAACAGAAACACTGAGGTAAGAGACGTACTGTGGCGCTCGAACACTTCACTGTTTGATAACTTCTCTCTCGTTCTCCAGACTCCGTGCAGAGCAGCGCAATTCTGAGTCTCGCCAGACAGTCGAACTCGCCGTGAAAGAACATAAAGCTGAAATCCTTGCCCTGCAACAGGCCCTGAAAGACCAGAAACTCAAAGCTGAAGGTCTTTCTGACACCGTAAGTGTGGGTCACTGTGGATAAAAGCATCTGCTGGATGACTACATGCATGCATACTCACTCTGTGTTCATCAGCTGGGCGATCTGGAGAAGAAACACGCCATGCTGGAGATGAACGCGCGCAGCCTGCAGCAGAAGCTGGAGAGCGAACGAGAACTCAAACAGAGGCTCATGGACGAGGTGCTTCACTTTACTAGCACGCAAAACACGTATTTAACCAATAAATAAATTGATTTGAGCTGAAATGATCAATAGTCCAGTCATTTTATGAAAAATGTTGAACAAATTGCAACAGAAGCAAACTCAACTGATTTTGTATCCTCAATATGTCTTGAGTAAGGAAAAAATGCCCTGAGGAATCCCATTAGGCCGGGGAAGTTTCGAAAAAGACCCAAATATCGCCTATTCATACGCCTATTCATTCTTTCTCACGTGAATAGGATAAATATTTTAACCTTTAGATATCACCATCAAAATTACTGAGTTGATTACTTACATCAAGACAAACAAAAAATGCATTACAAGTTTTTTGAAATTGTTCGTTAACATGGACGAACAGTGCATAATCTAATTACAGATGTGCTAATTTGCATAAATACCACAACAGATCTAAACATTGGGTCTAGCCAGGCGAAAATGTCTTGTTGAATCTTGTTGACATATAACAGTAAAATACTTAATGTTAAGGTCTGAATGGAACCCATTTAGGCTACCCTATGAGCATGAATACATAGAGGCAGGAAGAAGTACTTTAGAGACCAGCCGTTATTAATTTTTAAGAGATTGGGTTTGGGGCTGGGTCCATGGGACTGTTTCTGGGGGACGAGTCTGAGGGAAGAACAGGAGACAATGGTAAGGAGAATGCAGAAGACAAAAGGTAGGTAAAATAAAAAGTGAATCCCCAGAAACAGTCCCACGGACCCATCTCTGCAATAATAATGAATAAAGGCTGGCTTCTAAAGTGTAATCGTGCATCCTTAGCATAGCCTGTGTGTGTCATGCTGTGACTTTATTTTCTCAGCAAGCGAAACTGCAGCAGCAGCTGGACATGCAGAAGAGCCACATCTTCAGACTGACTCAAGGACTTCAGGACGCGCTGGACCAGACCGACCTTCTGAAGACTGAGCGAACAGACCTGGAGTACCAGCTGGAAAACATACAGGTGCACATACACATGTACTCTTCAAAATAAAGGCTCTTTATGGGCATTGATGGTGCCATGAAGAACCTTTCATAATTATGGAAACTTTCCATTCCACAAAAAGCTCTTTACAGTGGAAAAGGGTTCTTTAGATCTGTGTTTCTCAACTGGTGGGTCGCAAGACAGTTTTGAGTGGGTCACGAAGTGTGTAGTCAAAGAAACAACAAATGTAATTCTAAGGGCCCTATCTTACACCCGGAGCAATGCAGCGCCAAGCGCGACACAAGTGTGTTTTGCTAGTTTCAGCCCGACGCAGTTATCATTTTCACGTCCTGCGCCACGTTGTTTAAATAGCACATGCATTTGTGCCCATTGGCTGCTGGTCTGAGAACGAGGTGTGTGTTCTGGCGCATTGTTTGAGCGTTGCTATTTTGAGGCAACAGAAATAGACTGCGCAATTGACCAACTGAAACCTGGTCTAAAGTCAATGGCGCGATATTTTTTTTTGTTATTTAAAGAGTGCGTTTGTAATGTGCGCCTATAGGTGGTCCACAACACGTGCAAACTCTGCTTATTAAACACACAGGGACGCACATCAGCACACAAACATGACAGATATTTAAATAAAAGGATTGCAATGTAAAATATTATTATTGTGTACATTAAGATATGGTGGAATCCGGCTTGTCCCGTAGATGGTCTGAATGCACACTTTAACCTTGTGCACGAGCAGATCCGTTTGTGCTCTGGAGACGCGTTCGGTCTTTCCACTATCAAAATCCGTCATGTAAACAGCGAATCCGCTATGGCGTGATTACATTTTTCGTCTTCAAACTTAACTTCGGTCTCCAGCCGACAAAGTTTAAATCCCGTCTGTCTAACGCTCTTCCCATAATGTTCACTCATCAGGTTAGTAAGTGGAGAGAAGACGGTCTTTTGTGGCTGTTTGAACACATTCGACCACATGAGCGTTTACACTACGAAAGCAATCCAGTCGAATGTGTTTTCGACTACCTCTGGAAGAGGTTGAAAGTGGACAAGCTCAAAATGTTTTAGACCCTGTTTACACCTGAATTTAGCGTCGTCCACTTGTGATCCGGCAGAAAAGGCAGAATGCTATGCTGAATCCGAAATCACCCCGTATAGCCTTAAATAGAGCATTATTTGACGGGACAGCCATTTGTATGCTGTCTGAAAACATAGTGCGTTGAGTGCACTCATTCAATCCCACATTGCACCGCAATAACGAGTGTAGGCTACAACTGATGTACGCTCAACAGCTGTCCGAATTCACTCACTCATTTTAATTCACTCCTTCATGTGAACAGTATTAGTGGACTAACGTAGGGAATAGTGGGGGGCGATTTCGGATTCAGCCCTAGTGTTTCAGTTCAGTTCAGTTTATTTCTAGAGCACATTTAAAAACGGCCACTGGCCGACCAAAGTGCTGTACACATTAGCAACACAAATAATACTAAACAGTTTAAAACAGAACAATCATTGTAAGCTACAAGCAACAGAAATTAAATAAGTTTTGAGACATGTCTTGAACTCAGACAGAGAGGAAGTCGATCTAATATAAAGTGGGAGCTTGTTCCACAGTGTGGGGCCGGCCGCTTCAAATGCTCGGTCTCCCCTTGATTTTAGCCGGGTTTTAGGTCTCTGAAGAAGTGTTTCATTCCGAACATTCCCAAAGGTGTTTTCTAAGAGTATTCTGGCTCCCCTGCAGGCGGCGTATTCTCACGAGAAGGTCAAGATGGAGGGGACCATCACCCAGCAGAGCAAGCTCATAGACTTCCTCCAGGCCAAGGTAGAGCACCCCTCTAAGAAGAAAAAGGTCAGAGTCATCCGCTGTAAATTCACTTCATTAACTAATCTGACTAACTGCTTGCTGAGCTGCGCATTAGGTGTCCCTAGAGCTACATATACGCCAATAACCGCATACTAACCGTGCAATGCGTCAGCCAATCAGAAATCTCAGATATATATATATATATATATATATATATATAATATATATCCATATCCGCCCTGAATATGTGAGTTGTAGAAAGGGACACCTAATTTGACTGGATATCTAGGGATGGAATAGCAGGATAGAGTCCTAGCATACTGAGCTCCTGTAGCTGGGCACAGGAGTGAGCCTGAGCGATTCACTTCGTCTCGTGTTTTGGGTGCAGGGGCTTTTTGGTGGCCGGCGTCGAGAGGATCTGCTGGCGGCTCTTGCTGCTCAGGGTCAAGCGCAGGGGTCCGCTGTGCCCTCCGGGACCCCTGTTCCCCTGCAGTACAGCGACCTGAAGACCGCGCTGGAGAAAGAGCGAGCTCGCTGCTCAGAGCTGGAGGAAGCGCTGCAGAAAACACGCCTGGAGCTCAGAGAGGGTGCGACGCCGTTACACACTTTTACTCATCTTCCCTGTCGTCACATTTGGAACCTGCTTGCTCGTTTTCATTTTTCACACCATAAAAATCTCCTTTTGTGTTCCTCAGAAGAAAGAAAGTCATATAGGTTTGGAATACTTTGAAATTACATATTTTACACACTCACACACGCGTATGAATATATTCACACACACACACACACATATATATTAGTTCAAAAGTCTCTGCTTAATTATGACGAGAAAATAATAAAACAGACTATAATTATAACAACAATTATTGCAATAAACACTACTGTTCAAAAGACTGGGACTCTTTTTTATTAATATTAATGTTTTTATTCTGTAGGATGCATTAAATTTATCAAAAGTGAGAGTTATGACATTTATTACAAATATAATATATTTCAAAGATTTCTATTTCAAATAAATGCTATTCTTTTGAACTTTTTTTATTCATCAAAGTTTCCTTAAAAATTATCATAGTTTCCACCAAATTATGAAGCGGCACAACTGTTTTCAACACTGATAATAATCATAAATGTTTCTTGAGCAGCAAATCATCATATTAGAGTGATTTCTGAAGGATCATGTGACACTGAAGACTGGAGTAATGATGCTGAAGATTCAGCTTTGCTCACAGGAATAAATTACATTGTTAAATATATTCAAGTCGCGAACAGTTACTTTACATTTGAATAATATTTTACAATATTTCTTTGTACTGTGTTTCCGATCAAAGAAATGCAGCCTTGGTGAGCAGAAGAGACTTTTGAACAGTAGAGTGCTATAAACAATAAGTGAAATTTGATTAAAAATTAAGCAAACGTGCCGCACACTGTGTGTAATGTTCTCAAACGTGACATTTATCTCTGTACGGTCTCACTGTATTCTGTTCCCTCATCAGTTCAGTTTAATAAAGCTCTGGAGCACAGCGGTCCTCCAGCCACCCCGGGTCTGGCTCGCCAGCAGCTCATGATGTCCACAAAATCCAACAAGTCCCCGGAGCACCAGCCCAGCCTGATGTCGTCCAGCTCCGGCCGCAGGAAAGACGCTGCCAATCCTGAAGGTTAGAGCGGAGACATGGAACATTTGCAGCCTTTTTAATATTCAAAACTTAAGCAAAACAACAGCTGTGTTCTCTTGGTCCTTCTTGCCATTTCATCTCATGCTAAGAATACAGGGAAATTAAAGTGCCCCTATTATGCTATTTTAAAGGCTCCTAATTTTGTTTTGAAAGTCTCTTACAATAGGTTTACATGCATCCAAGGTCAAAAAACACTTACATTTTCTCATAATATACATTGCAGCTTCAGCTCTTTTCTCACAGTGTCTGAAACGGTTCGACCAAGAATTCAGTCTCTCTAAGCCCCGCCTCTCTAAGAGCTGCTCTGCTCTGATTGGTCAGACGACCCAGTCTGTTGTGATTGGTCGACCACTTACAGTGCTTGTCTGAAAACAAACGCTCATTATCATATCTGAATTTCGGCTCTTGTTATACAGTGATTCGAACAGTAACGATGGGTTTTACCGTATCAATCTCATCAAAGTGGATTTGTGTTGTCAGCAGAAAGCAGCGTCTTCTCGACATGAACAACACGAACCAAACCCTTCCAATCTCAGAAAAACTACAGTGTTTGAGGGCAGGGCAAAGCAGACATTATTTGCCAGCAGCCAATGAAGAGCCTAGGCTGGCATTATGCAAATTTGTTACAAACTATGTAGGTTTGAGCAGGAAGTCAGACTGGAATTACTGACGCCTCATTTCAGCAGTTCAGAATCGTTTCTTTCTTTTAGGAGACAGCGAAACTATGCAGACCTTTTACATTCACGAACAGCTCTATTTCTCACTCAATGAAAGATAATATCCCAAAAAGCATAATAGGTGCACTTTAAATCAGAAGCTTGTAGGAAAATGCTGATTTGATGCTGATTACTGTTTGAATATAAGATGAGAGGACTCCAGACCGTACGTATTTACAGTAGATGTTTTCGCTCATGTCTGTCCACACTCACTGTCCCCTTTGTTGTCGTTCCACAGAAATAAGGAGAGTCACTTCTGAAAGTAAGTTCTTTCTTAGGCGACCCACTCTCAAGAAACCGTGCCATTTATTTATGTAAGGATTTTTCAATGATTTCATTATTTGTGCTTTCGTTTCAAAAGGTTACTGCTCAGCTTTCGAGATGAGTAAAAAGTAAAAACATCATGAAGTACAAAAATTTTAGTTTGAACCATGTGATCAGAAAGACTTTGATGTAATATGATAAAGATCAAATCATTATTTTCATCATATTTAAATCATCAAATGGGGAAATGTCTCAGCATAAAGGGGTTTTAAAGAAAGTGAGGGACACAGACAAACTGCATTTTTATGCATAAAATGCATTAAGCATTTTAGAAAACACACACACACACATTTATATGTATACATACAAATTGGCTAATAATCAGATTAAAATAATTTTTATTTTTTTTAAATACACACTAAACAGAGTATAATGTGACCATGTTCAGTCATAGAGACACAAATGGCACTGTTTCCTGAGAATGAACCAGGCGTCTCTCTGTTATCTATTCTTTCTTGATATGATCTTTTTATTCCTGCAGAGATAAGCTCTCTGGCCAAATCCAAACATGTCATTCTAGCGAATGCTTCAGTTGAAGTTTTATGGGGGTCCTACACTCAATTTGGTATCAGGTCATCGTGGTTTGATGGCTGCAGACTTCCACTCAGGACATCACGGACTGATTCTGGATATCCGAAGCTCCTGCACGCAGATCAGTCAGGACACTGAGCTTATCTCGTATATACACTCGTATTTATGGCCATACTCTTGCTGTATGCCATGCAGAATGCGAGAACTCCCGAAATCCTTGCATGTTTGTACTCAAGCCACCAAGCTTGGACAGTACAGGGATTTCTTCATCCTCTGGTGGAGAAATGTTCTCAGGAGAGGACATTTTCAGCTTGAATTGGCCTGTTTGCATAAGTTATATAGACGGGTATAAGAGCGTATTTAAGAGCGTGTGTTTGGTCCTCTAGAGTACACCAGACGTGTGAAGGACAGGATCCATCACAACACTCCTCACCGCTTCACGCAGGGGCTCAACATGAGGGCGGCTCGCTGCACCGTGTGTCTGGACACTGTCCATTTTGGACGGCAGGCCGCGACCTGCATTGGTACGGATCACACCGAAACCCTTTCCAAATAAACATACACCATCACTATACTTACGGTAGGGATGTGCTGATGCCACTTTTTCCATGAGTATGATAAATATACATTCATTTTTGGTACTTGCTGAGATCAGTACCTGTATTTTCATTGAACTGCATTGCCTAAGTTAATTGTTTTTTTCCTAGTCAAAAATACAATTTAACCACTGAATCAACCTAATACATTCATTTATATCAACAAAACAAATTTGCAGTTGTCAAATCACGGAGAAATAGTTCTGTAAGGCAACAATTGCAGGTTACCAGAGTATGAATATTAGTTGGCTTAATTTGTTTAGGAAATATTTTGCATATGAAACCAACTTTTCCTCCTTAAACATTGTTGTTTGACCCAATCAGGTTAAACTTAGCTTAACATAATAAATCTAGTTTTCATATGTGACCCTGGATCACAAAACCAGTCACTAGTCGCACGGGTATATTTTGTGGCAATAGCCAACAATACATTGTATGGGTCAAAATCATAGATTTTTCTTTTATGCCAAAAATGATTAGGATGTTAAGTATCATGTTCCATGAAGATATTTTGTAAATTTCCTACCGTAAATATATTAAAACATTTATTTTTGTGAGTGAATGCAGTTAAAACGCGAACATAAATTTACAACTTTAAAGGCGATTTTCTCAATGTTTCAGTTTTTTTGCACCCTCAGATTCCAGATTTTCAATAGTTGTATCTCGACCAAATATTGTCCTATCATAACAAACATGCAATGGAAAGCTTGCTAATTCAGCTTCAGCTTATTTATTCATGAGATGTATAAATCTCATGATATTATGACTGGTTTTGTGGTCCAGGGTCACATATTTCCATTAATAAACAAAAGTACATTTATACTAGCAATATACTTTGTGATATATTGCCTTGGCATTACATTTGTGAGTGTAAATGAATGAGAGGCAAATTTAACATCTTTCTCTCTTCTGACCAACGTAATCAATCTCTCAATATTTTTTCCTGTTTTGGAAAGTCGTAGAAACACTATTGTGGATTTATTTTCTTGCTATATGTGCTGTGCAGTCCTTTCCCTTCACCACAACAGAAGTTTCCCCAACTATGACTTCTGTTTCTGAGAACCACAGAAACGTGAAAAGAGTCCATTGTTGTTTGTTAATAGATTGCTGAGCCAATCATGTCAGCCTGGGCTAAAGCTGACGATGCTGATCCTGTTTCTTCTTTCTCCTGTTTTAGAATGCCATGCTTTGTGCCACCCGAAATGCTCCCCGTACCTCCCAGCCACCTGTGGCGTTCCCACCGAGTACGCGCTGCATCTGTCCGAGGCTCTGTGTCGGGAGAAGGGAAGCACCTCCGGCCTGAAAGACGCTGGCGGACACATGAGGCTGGAAGGATGGCTGAAGCAGCCCAGGTGAGCATGTGACCTCAGGTCTCCTGCTGCAAACAAGTCAAGTCAGCTTCATTGATATAGCGCTTTTAACAATATAGATTGTTTCATAAAGCAGCTTTACAGTGATAATAGGAAATTACAGTAACAGAGATTGTTTGGCTTTACAGCAGCTCTAGAATAAAGTTGTTGTCCTGCTAAAGTTAGTTTTGATTGATTCTCTTTCGTTGCAAAGATCATTAGTTATTAACTTAGGGGCCGCTAACACGACACCGTTCTGACAGAAAACAGAAAACCCTTAAAGGATTAGTTCACTTTCAAAAAAATTTTGCTGATAATTTACTCACCCCGATGTCATCCAAGATATCCATGTCTTTCTTTCTTCAGTGGAAAAGAAATTAAGGTTTTTGAGGAAAACGTTCCAGGATTTTTCTACACAGAATGGACTTCAATGGCAACCAACTATACCAATGTTCAAAGAAGGTTCAAATGTCCGTCTCAATGCAGCTTCAAAGTCTCGACACGATCCCAGTCGAGAAATAAGAGTCTTATCTTGCCAAACGATCTGTCATTTTCTAAAAACAAAAAACAAAAACATATATATACTTTTTAACCACAAATGCCCATCTTGTACCATCTCTGAGATGCGCCACGTATTACGTCATCACGTTGGAAAGGTCACGCAAAAAAATATAAGATGTTGGACGATTTTGAAGATGAAGGAGAAAATGAGATGGAGTTTTTCGCCCTTTTGAACCGGAGAACACCGACTTAGACAGATGACGTGACGCGTGACCTTTCCAACGTGATGACGCAATGCGTGGCGCATCTCAGAGATGGTACAAGACTGGGCATTTGTGGTTAAAAAGTATATATATATAATTTTTTTTTAGAAAATGACCGATCGTTTCACTAGATAAGACCCGTATTTCTCGACTGGGATCGTGTCGAGACTTTGAAGCTGCATTGAGACGGACATTTGAACCTTCTTTGAACATTGGAATAGTTGGTTGCCATTGAAGTCCATTCTGTGTAGAAAAATCCTGGAATGTTTTCCTCAAAAACCTTCATTTCTTTTCGACTAAAGAAAGAAAGACATGGATATCTTGGATGACATCGGGGTGAGTAAATTTTCAGCACATTTTTTTTGAAAGTGAACAAATCCCTTAACGCGTTCCGGCTGCTCATTCGCACAACAACAGTGCCTGGTGGCTCGAGAACACAAACCTTGAAATAGGTTCCAAGGTGCAAGCATTGAATTAAAAAAAAAAAAAAACGTTATTTCCGCGTAAACTTCAAAAACGCAAATCTGTGAAAACGTTGACGGCGTGCACATGCATATTACGCGTTTAGTCTATAGGTATGCGCATTTGAATATATATGTGCACAGGCGTGTAGTCTCTCTTTACAAATTGACTTCAACAAATTACTTGTCTGGTCTTAAAAATGTTCAAATACGAATAGGGAGGAAACCGTGAACGCTAAATGTGCCTGGAATTGTGGTTGTTTTCCTGCAGAAATGGGAAGCGTGGTCAGGGCTGGGAGAGGAAGTACGTGTTGTTGGATGGATATAAAGTGATCACGTACGAGACAGAACCAAGAGATGGTCTGTGAATATTCTTGCTTTTCCCAATGTGCATCAGTTCAGTTTGCACACTGCATGTTATAACAACAACAGTTCATCCCTGCTGGAAAATCTTGAATCATACCCGCTTACGGTGGTCTTGCTGAAGGTTGGATTGTAGTAGCTTGTGTTTTATCCTGACCAAGCTGATCAACAAATCAACCATCTAGACATAGAAGACCAGCTTGAGGAGGTCTGCTGGTCTGACAAAACCCCTCTAAAAACATCAATCCAAACCAGTCTGACCAGCAGAAACCAGGTTTATGGCCAATGTTGTAAATTCTATTTCTGATTTATGAAAACTTGCAGATTTTATTTCTGATCTGTTCGTTTTATTTCATTCAATGTATGGAGAGTGATAAAAAGCATTTCGTTACACATCATACTTGTGTATGGTTGTGTGTTTAACTTGAATTTGATTAAAAAAACACTTTTTCTAGCTGGGAATGACCATAAATGACCAGCTAGAAACCATTTTAAACTAGTTACCACCTTAATCAAGCTAGTTTGATCTATTTTCCAGCAGGGAATGTGTTCGACAGGTATGGAATGATGTGAATGATGTATAATCTGTCCTCTCAGAGTCGGTGAAGGCGCTGGATGAGTTTGAGTTGTGTCTCTCTGATGGAGACGTGACTGTTCATTCTTCTGTCGGAGCCTCTGAGCTGCCCAACACTGCCAAGACAGGTGACAAACCTTCTGTGGAATTACACTGTAAAAGAAATCGGAGTGTCTATTTACACTAAGTGCAAATAGCCCGCCTTGTTGGCAGAGGCTATTTACACTAACTCCGCCCACTGACGTCTGATTGGGCCAGACAAAATTACGGAAGACGCTGGATCGTCATTAGTAGCATTAGTGTAGGGGTAAGACGGACACGTGGCAGAAAGTTTTGACGCAAATCAACCCGAGTTCGAAGTTCGAGTTCCTTTTGCTGAACTTGTTCCCTTTTCCCATCATGTATCAGATCGTAAAAGTATTTCTTTTCTATAAAAATGAAGAAAATATTTGAAAAGTGGAAATAAACGCGTTTAATAATAAACTGTTTATCGGTTAGGGTAGGGAGGGCTTTATTGTCCCAATAAGGTGGCATCCATTTAATAATTTTAATAAATATAATTATTTACTCTGTTATTATTGCATACCATTTAATGTACAACAACACTGAGGTGCAAATAGTATCTGCCATTATTTATACGTAGAAATAGCATCTAACTACTATTTGCACTTATACTTGGTGTAAATAGCATCTGTCACTAAGAAAATATGCTATTTTCACTTTAGTGCAAATAGCCGCTTCCCAAAAAAATCTGGTAATGATTATTGGAGCACATTTGACAAGAAAATACTATTTCAGTCTTTTTACTCAAAAACTTCGTTTAGTTCAATGTATTACTTTCCATTTCTTTGTGAATTTTTTTTTGGATGTGGATTCAGAAAGTAGCCAATGTCTGGAGGAAGACATTGTGAAGACGTGTTTTCCTGTCCTCTAACATGCACATTTGTACGCGCTCAGATGTGCCGTACGTGATGAAGTTGGAGTCGTCTCCTCAGTCGACGTGCTGGCCCGGTCAGACTCTGTACCTCATGACTTCAGGATTCTCGGAGAAGCAGCGCTGGGTGGCCGTGCTGGAAGCCATCGTGGCCAGCAGTCGTGGAGCGAGAGAGAAAGCTGAAGCAGATGCTGTGAGTGAGACGAACCAGAAACACCACTCGTTCTGACATTTAAAGAGTGTGTGTGACGATATAGGGGGAAAAACTTTTTAACTGTACAGCTTGACGCAGTCTGAAGTGTACAGTATATCTTGAATGCACTGCGAATCTCTTTGAATAAAAATGTCTGCGAAGTGCATAAAATATAAAATGCACGTTTTAAACACTTGCATGCTCATGATGGTGTTTTTGGTTTTGTACAGAAATTGTTGGGTAACTCTTTACTCAAGCTAGAAGGAGACGACCGTCTGGATATCAACTGCACCCTTCCATTGACTGACCAGGTATCTGTGTCAATCCCCTAATTTTACTTTCAGTCGGTTTGAATTTTCAAGGTTTATTCCTTTATTTTCAGTCTATGTTAGTCTGTTACACAGTCGTCGGGTTATCTTGTTTTTGTCATCAGATTGTGTTGGTTGGCTCAGAGGAGGGTCTCTACGCCCTGAACGTGATTAAAAACTCCCTCACTCACATCCCGGGACTGGGATCCGTGTTTCAGATCCACATCATCAAGGACCACGACAAGCTGCTGATGATCGTGGGTGAGCAGAGAGACCATGAACCATCACTGCGGGTTTCAGAAACCAAAACTAAAGGATTCTGACTAAGAGCCCTTGCAACATTAACAAAAGTACCATAATATCATGCATTTTTGTCCTACACACCATGGTTAATAATACCATTTTTTTATTCCTGAAGCTCAAAGAGTAGAGCATGGTGCTTGCAACACCAAGGTCATGGGTTCGATTCCAAGGGAATGCATGAACTAATACAAATGTATACGCTTTAGATAAAAACGTCTGGCAAATGCATAAAAAAATGCATTTTTTAATGCATATTGTTTGGCTTTTATCAAAAGCGACTTGTGAATTCAAGGTAAAAATATTTTTCAGTTTGTGGATTCCATGCAAATTGTAAATACCTTTATGAAAATACCTTGGTACATGCATATACTAATCATTAGGTATTAATCAAAATGCCATGGCATTATTGCAGTACTGTTTTTGCAAGGGATGCATGTGAAATAAGTGGATTACGATGATGTGTTGTAGGGGATGAGCGTGCGCTGTGTCTGGTGGAGATTAAGAAGGTGAAACAGTCTTTGTCCCAGTCTCACCTCCCCACACTGCCAGAGATTGTGCCATATATCTTTGAGACCGTCAAGGGCTGTCATCTGTTTGCCACAGGCAGGGTAAGGCCGTGTGTTTCACTGCATTGCAACTTCCACTATTTTTTGTGCAATGTGTTGCATCATGCCCTTTGTGACGTGTAACCCAACAAATTTGTACCTTACACAGTATTTTGTGTCTACTCTTGCTTTAGATAGAAAATGGTCCATGCATTTGTGCTGCAATGCCCAATAAAGTCACGATTCTGCGATACAACGACAATCTGAACAAGTTCTGTATACGGAAGGCAAGTAACGTTTGAGATTCTGAGTCTTGAAGCAAAAGAACTCGTCTTTGCAGCTGTTTGCTAAATTTGATGTGACAATGGTTGATGTGCTTTGCTTTCTAAACTCCTTCACACGGACACACCTCTAATGATCCTTCTCTTCATCTCTCAGGAGATTGAAACGCTCGAGCCGTGCAGCTGCATCCACTTCACCAGCTACAGCATCATCATTGGTACCAATAAATTCTACGAGATTGAGATGAAGCAGTGTGTTCTGGATGGTAGGTATTACAGTGATGTCCTGTGAGCCAGTTAGATGAGGGTCAGTCCTCAGTCTCCTGTATCATCGGGGATGTAGATGTGATGGATCTGTCATTTAAAAGCATTTCGCTAGTCATTTTCTCCACATTTGCATGTTCCAGCGCAGATATCAGGTTGGACCGGCTGGCGGGCCATTTGTGAGAACATGATCAGGCACTTATAATTTGTAATTGTGCATTATGTAAACAGCGTTTTGCATGATGGGCTGTGTTTGGCAGAGTTCCTGGACAAGAATGACGTGTCGCTGGCGTCCGCTGTGTTCACTGGATCCTCCCACTGTTTCCCCATCTCCATCGTCCAGGTGTCCAGCACTCCACAGAAGGAGGAATATCTGCTCTGCTTCCACGGTCAGACACCCGTCACACCGTCTAAACTACAGCCATCTCCAATTGCATGACAATATTAAAGCAATAGTTGAGGCAAAATCATTATTTACTCACCGTCATGCTGTTCCAAACACGTTTGCTGCTGTTTTTTCCTGTAATTTATGTATGAACTATGCCTTTAAAAAAAAAGCACGTTAATTACTTTGCATACATAATGTTATATACCAATGGTCTAATTAATACAAGGAAGTAGTATTCAGCATGTATACTATTGCTCTGTTTTATTGAATACTCAATTAACTATCAGTGCAATGCTTGACTTTACTTGCCATTGTCAATGTGGTGAATGAAATGAAATCAACCTAATTCTTTGATTAGCCAGAAGTTAAGACAAAACAAACAAACTCTGATTAAAAATGCAAAATAACTATTTATATTAGTCATAAAACTTTATGTATAACTGAAATAAACATGGTATTTAGAAATTTTCTCCAGTTGTATTTATAATTGGATGCTGCCAGCTGCAGAATTAAACAATAAATGTGACGACAATGCAACATGCTACATTATGAACATTTTTATTGCTGAAAACTCCATACTACTCCATCTATATTTTAGAAATAGTGGGTAGTATACAATAGCTACAGCCGTCACAGGTCTTAGATGAAAAATACAATTAAAAACACTTAAATTGTATTGATTTTTTTTGTACACTTTTTTCTATTAAATTTCTGATAACAGAGATCGGTGTGTTTGTGGATGCTTATGGTCGAAGAAGTCGCCCTGATGATCTCAAGTGGAGTCGACTTCCCCTGACATTCGGTTAGCCAGTCTTCTTTTTTTGACAAACTCAAATGTGCAAAATGTAATGATGATCATCTTCAGTATGGATGCACTGATCATGAATTTTTTTTTTTTCAAGCAAATTGGCCAATTCCAATACTGGATTTTTTTGTGTTCTTCCTTTAAGGAAATTTATTTGTTGTTTATTTGCTCTATAACAGACCAAGCCTAAAAATTAAAAAAAAAAAAGAATTATATATATATCTATATATCAGTAGCCTTCCTGAAATAAGAAGCAACCACTGCATTTAATCATGACCCAAACAAAGATGCTTCAAACAGGCAGAATGAGCAGTTGTTTTTTATAATTGGATTGTATAATTTCAAGATTTAAAGCTAAAACAGAATGGCCTGACTTTAGCTTCGTGACAAAACAGCAGACGGACTGAATCCAAATGCAGATTCACTCTCTGACAGTAGGTGGCGCTAATGGAACATATATGGGATATAGCTTTTACCGCTGTACACAAAGCGGCGCTGCTCTTATACATGGGCATTATGCAGAGGTAAGATGAAAATTAATGCCATCAAACTTTTCTGAAGACAGTCAGTTCCCTACAGAGATTCATTCATATAACCCCCCCACCCCAATTCAATATTTATATATTTCATCCAATATTTCAGGCATCGCAAACAGTGAGCTAGCTGTGCCTGGTACAGTGTTTGCTTTGCGTCCGTCTTCAGTGTCTCTGTTCTGTGTTAACGTCCTGTTTACAGATTTTATAATATTTCCACACAAAAGAAATTTTGGGAAATGATTGCAATGCAGTTTGTGTGCAAATCTGGAATAGAGATTGGCCTAAAAAAAAAAAAAAAAAAAATTTATGTCCGGTCGACCGTGCATCTCTAATCTTCAGAGTCACTAACTGAAGCATCTGTCTGTTTCCAGCTTTCAGAGAGCCGTATCTGTTTGTGACCAACTTCAACTCGCTGGATGTCATTGAGATTCAGGGACACGCAGCTCTTGGGTAGGATGACAGCAACACTGCATGCACATAAGAAACCAAAATAACAGAGAGTGACACTAAATCCCCTTTAAAACAGGCCTCCCAGTTTCGCTCACCTGGACATTCCTAACCCCCGTTACCTGGGACCGGCCATATCGTCTGGCGCCATCTATCTGGCCTCGTCCTACCAGAACAAACTGCGGGTCATCTGCTGTAAGGGCAGCCTGGTGAGAGAGTCCGGGGAACTGCAGAGGACCGGCTCCAGCAGGAGGTGCGGGTTATTTACCACAATATATTAAACTTACAGTCCCGCTTTGAAATATGATTTAACCACTTCTTATATGGAGATGGTTTAGGAGTGTTTTATGTGAAGTAATTACCTTGGGCACACGGTCGCTCATTTAGAAAACTCCAAATTCATCAACATTCCAACGAGGTTAAAAGATTGATGAGTGTATGCATGTGTTGTGAATTAAGTGAGAAGTTAAAATGTATGTATAAATATGAGTAATGTATGCAATTATTAGTGAATGAGATTCAGTGTTTTTTTTCATTTTGGTTCATTCTGAGCAGAAAACAGAAAGCCGGAAACATTAAAATACAATGAACAATAATGTTGTAACCTGAACATACTATTTGTGTATTTATGTACTTCTGGCAAAATGAGAAGAAAAAGGATGACATGTTTGCTAGATCTATAATCTGACATGATTGCCACAGTGTTATCTGTACCGTGTTATGTTCATAATATTTATGTGATGATATAGTATTAGTATGTATTAATATTTTGAATGATCTTTTATTTTATATTTTCTTTTTAATTTAAGTTTAATACTTTTTTTTAATTGAACTTTTATCTTTCATTTATTTATTTTCATTTTTACTTCTAGTAATTTTAATACTTCAACGTGGACTTATTTTATTTCAATTAGTTGCCATGGCAACATTTCTAAGTTTTTCATCTAATAATTGATATTTTTTATTTTACTTCAGTCTTAATTCATTTAACAATATACATTTTTTAAATTTTTAGGTAACAATAACAGCACAGGTACTGGACAGGTGAACTCCTTCCTGCCGTAAAAGCAAACAGGCAATGAAAGGATTCAGCCAATAGCAAGTGATGTAATTCTGTTAAAAAAACATATTCAATCTGAAACGGTTGCAACAACTTTCTTTCATGTTCTACCAAAAGTCACTTTTCATTCCATTCATAATCCCAGCAAAAATGGACGTCTATTATAAAATTGCTGCTCCTTTCATTGTTTAAAAGCAATCAAATATTTGAGCTTGTGCATTTCAGTGATCTTCCCACGGTTCAAGGGATTCTCGCTGAGAACATCCCTTACCTGTGGAAAAATCACACCACGCGTTGAGTTGCTTAAAGGGATAGTTCACCCAAAAATGAAAATTAGCCCATGATTTAGCTTACTCACCCTTAAGCCATCCTAGGTGTATATGACACTCTTCTTTCAGACGAATGCATTCAGAGTTACAAAAAAAAATGTCCTGGCTCTTCCAAGCTTTATAATGGCAGTGAATGGGTGTATGTTTTTGGAAGTCCATCAAAGCGCATCCATCCATTATAAAAGTGCTCCACACAGCTCTTCAGGGGTTAATAAAGGCTTTCTGAAGTGAAGCGAAGCGTTCATGTAAGAAAAATATCCATATTTAAAACTTTATCGACTAAAATAACTAGCTTCCAGCAAACGGCTGTACGCATTGATTTACGGTGAAAGAGTAACCCTTGAACTTGACGCACAACGTAATGACGAACGCGGTTGACAAACCCTGTTTGTTTGATCCGCGAGAGGCGTCAAAGCTTACGCTCCTCCTACATCTACGTCATACATCGTCCAGTGTTGCTCTTTTGGCGTAAGTCGACTTGCGTACGTCCTTTTGCCGGAAGCTAGTTATTTAGTCGATAATGTTTTAAATATGGATATTTTTCTTACACGAACACATCGCTTCACTTCAGAAGGCCTTTATTAACCCCCGAAGAGCCGTGTGGAGCACTTTAATAATGGATGGATGCGCTTTGATGGACTCCCAAAAACATACACCCATTCACTCCCATTATCAAGCTTGGAAGAGCCAGGACATTTTTTAACATAACTCCGATTGTATTCGTCTGAAAGAAGAGTCGTATACACCTAGGATGGCTTCAGGGTGAGTAAATCATGGGCTAATTTAAATTTTTGGGTGAACTATCCCTTTAATGCTTGAATATTTCACATGCACATGCGTTTCCGTGCATCATGCATTTACCCAAATCAGCCATTAATCTGACCTCCACAGCAGCCCAAACAAGCGTGGGCCGCCCACGTACAACGAGCACATCTCCAAGCGCCTGGCCTCGGGTCCCGGGGCCCAGGAGGGGCCGCTTCACCGCGAGCCCAGCACTCCTCACCGCTACCGCGAGGGCCGTACCGAGTTCCGGCGGGACAAATCTCCGGCCCGGCCTCTGGAGCGCGAGAAATCCCCCGGTCGAGCTGTGCTAGACAGCCGAAGAGAGCGCTCGCCCGGGCGCTTCGAGAGCAGTGGCAGCGAGAGAGACCGAGAGCGCTCGCGGCTTCACACTAGCTCTGTACGCACCCAGCTGACGCCCGTCAACAAGGTACGCACGAGACACTGCCACGTTAACTGTGTATCCTTCTAGGGATACAAACCTCAGGTTTGGCGATGTTCATGCATGCACAAATACATGAACATCCGCTGCTTAGTTAAATTCCTTCTAGTTATGGCCTCAAACAGGGTGCACAGTTAATGCCCAGTCTCTGGGAAAATCAGCATCCTTTGCAGCAGTAATGATGTTTCTGCGTCAGACAGGGAAGTGTTGAAGTGACCTCTTTATCCTGGTGGTGGTGTAGGTTTGGGACCAGTCTTCAGTCTGAGAACGTCCCGGAGGGATGACGTAAGAGCCATCGTCCACTTCCAGCGTGGATTTAACAGGCGCTCCGTAAAACTCTGAACTGTATCATCTCATGCCTGTAACCGTGAACCGAGCCATGTTGTTTCACTCGAGTCTGGGACGTTGTGCTGCTGATGTTGTAAAATCTGTCCATGCTGTAACCATTCATGAAGGTCCATTGTGAACTGCAGTTTTTTGGGCGAAGACCTTGAAGGAATATCTCGGGTTCAGTGGAAAAAACTCTGTAATAGCATTTCGTGGCATAATGGCCATCACCACAGAGAATCATTTAGTCTCTTCCATTCTTTTTTTGGGAGTACAAATTGTGGTTACAGTAAACAGAACTTTATGAATTTAAGGCAAGACACTACAGGCAAAACCCATTGTTTTCTTCAGGCACTGGCTGAGATTTTGGGCTATTTTGCTTCTATCAGACTTGAGGAAAGTAAACATCCAAAATACACATTTAACTGTTTATTAGACTTTATCTATTAGCATCTGTAGATTTCAGTTACAATACATATCTCTAAAAGTGGTGTTTTTTTTCCAGAAATCTGCAGCACTTTCATGTTTTATTCATATGTATTTACTGCAGGTAAATGTTCATATAGTATTTGCCTGATGACTTGATTTTATTCCTGAAAACATTACAGTACAAAACACAGTAGTTTCTGATTTATGAAAAACTTCAACTCTAATAAGTCAACAGAATGAAACAAGAATCTGGCCTTTTCCATATTTCTGTTCTGTAAATGTATCCACATTAGTTAATATTTAATTATTGCATATACATGACTTTCAGAAAACATAATAAAACAGTAATAAAACTTCCATTTATTGGCTGGGACACTCTATGTGTTATTTGTTCCTCATGTAAACAGGCTCATTCTGGCATCCCACATTTACTGGCTTTACATAATCATAGCGGAAGTTATTTTATTGGATATATAACTGCACTGACGAGTTTAGCTCGCATTAAAAATTTAGCTACTTTCATTGATCTTACTGTAACCACCATTTTTGGTTTAGATAAAATTATGATCTGTGGTAATCAGCAAACCACAAATGCTGTCGATTTATATTGAACCCGGGATATTCCTTTAACCACATGATTAGCACATTGTAAATATGGTGATTTAAATTTTTATAGCTAAACGGAACTTGACTGATGAAGCAATGAAGTCTATTTTTTATGCTATTAAACTGTTTGTATAGACAGTTGAAATGGGTTTCCTACAGAAAAGTACAGAAAAGGTTTTATTTCCCTTAATGTTGTATGCTAATGTGGTAAACAGTCAATTTGGCTGCTCTTAATTAGTTTGTCCGGTTTTTTAAGATATATTTGACTGACATTATCGAACCTACTGCACATTGTATATTTTTATGCTAATAGAGTTTGAGCTTGTAAATCTTTTTAAGGAGACCCGTCATGTTCTCGCTACAACAAGTGTCCTTGTGATGTTCAAGTGAACTTATCGTATTTTGTTGGAAATAACGAAGCTTTCGTCGACACACAGCAGCAAATCCACGGGGCTCTTCTGGAAATTTCTGCTGCTTTCTCGTTAACGGACGTCGTCCTGTTGAGCTGTGTGATCATGTCCGGTAGGGTTTGTAGAAGACCTGTCGTTCCTCGTGGGATATGAAGCTCAGTTAGCGGCTTTTCGAGTTCAGTTCACGGGTAATTGTAACTAAACGCCTGAGTGATCCTATCAAACGCATGATAAATCTGACTTGGGGCGTCCCGTTATGTACTACCTTAATATTGATAATCGATGTTTTTCAACCTACAAGGCTGCTTACCTTGAGCTTTCTTTTTGTATAAAGAAATGATACTATATTAAACACTAATAAAGTATGAGCCATACCGTATTCTTAGCGTTGAGTCATTTATTTATTTTTTGGGTCTGTCAGAACATCACGTGTTCACTAGCAAGCGCTTTTCAATCCATTAAAGGGGTGGTATAATGCCCTTTTTTACAAGATGTAAAATAAGTATTTGATGTCCCCAGAGTGTGTGTGTGAAGTTTTAGCTCAAAATACCCCACAGATATTTTTATATAGCATAGTTGTCACTTTTTTGAGGGTGAGCAAAAACACACCGTTTTGTGTCTGTTCCTTTAAATGCAAATGAGCTGCTGCTCCCGGCACAGGGGGCGGAGCTTCAACAGCTTGTGCCATTTTACCTCACACACACTTTTAGACTTTTATGTTCGAACCGGAGTCAGATGATGTCAACGGAGTCAATGATGGAGAGGCTCGAGAAGAAGTGACAACATGTAGAAGCAACAAGACATTTCTGAATGGTTAGTTGATGAATTTATCATTTATGCAACTGATGTGTAGTTATCGTCTAGCCACTGATTAGCATATTCTGTCTTGATAATCTATAAATCGTGTTATGGGGGCGGGGTTTATGTAAATTTTAGGGTTAGTGATGTCACTAAGCAGGGCTACCAACTCTCACGCATTGAGCGTGAGACTCACGCAATTGACACTTTTCACACACTCTCACGCCACACATCCATTTTCTCACGCACAGAAAAATTGCGGAGCAAAGAGGTAGCCTACTTTTAATATTAAACACTAATTCTCATCTCTTAGATTCCGTCAATTTTATTACGAAATTCAGACAAAAATACGTTTGGCGCTTGTAAATGTGACGTGACAGATCGCTGAGCACCTCAGTTCAAGTGCACGTGAACCGATCATCTGTTACTTTTTTATTTAAAGATGCAGTACAACTTACCGAAAGTATACATAATATCGACCAATTAGTGTTTTTCAACCACGGAAAGAGGTCAATATAACAGCAGGAGAACAATTATGTCACATAATGTTACATTTACCCCAGGAAAGCAATAGCATGTTAACTGAATAGAAAAAATAGCTAGAGAGGAGATTTTGCTGAGCACTATATTACATATTTATTATTTTTTACTTATGTCATTAAATAATTGTTATTATAACAAAAAACTGCATTATATTTAATTTAATTTGTTATTTTTAACCTTTAATAATACCAGCAGATTGGGCCCTCTATGTTTACAGCATTAGGTGAGATTTTTTTTTTTAATAAAATTTAAAATAAACATGTATCCAAATTAGTCAATATTGAATCAAAATCAGAATCAAATCACAAGAATGGAATTGAAATCTTGAAATTTTTGTCAAGCAATAATAAAAACTGTATCCTACCAGTCATTGTACAATGTAAACATTGTAACATGTTGTCACTAAACTTCATAAAATTCTATTTAGTTACCAAATGTTTTGACAATTACACTTATTGTGATGCAATATTTGTTTTTACATACAGTGGTGCATAATTACTTATCATTACGTATTACTATTTACATTTCAAAACCATAAGTTTTCACTTTTAATTGTTGCCATGTTATTTATGTGCTAAGAGCATTAAATATAAAGTAGGCCTACTTTATTTAAAAATAATATAAATGTAGAACATATACAGCCAGTACAACAGTATTTCATATAAAAACACGCAATTAAACAAGACAACGCTCTTCATCACCACTCACTGTAATGTAATGCTACAGAATGTCAATCTATTGACTGCTGGTCCATTCATGCACCACATTTAATTTATTAACTCTTTTGTAGCCTATTATTGGTCTAATTTCTCAACCTTATGTAACCCCGACCCTTTTCAGCTCTTCGCTCGTTGTGTTCTGTCTTCCAGTTTGTAACTCCACAGCATGAAGACCTTACAGAGTTATAAATGAACTAAAATCTTCCTGTTCTACTGACATTTATCATGACATCCACTTCAAACGTTACAATGCTAACAATAATGTGTTAAAATAAGCAGTAAGTAAATCCACTTCACCAGCTAATTATTCTTCGACAGCGATACCATAGAAATATACAGAGCTACCACAAAAACACAAGTTCAAAGGCTAAATTCTAAAGATGGCTGAGCACTTGTTTCTCTGGCGCGTAAGGTCTATATAGTATGAACAACCCCTTTTGTAAAAAGCATTATCGAGGCTGTTTAATGGGTCAGATACAAAAGCTCGTTTATTTTTATAATGTATAATTTGCTTTTTTTGTCTCTAATTAAACACCCAAGATTTGGTAAGTGGTCTGTAAATAAACATTAAATAAATTAGGTTCAAATGCATTATATGCAGTTAAATGTCAGTGTAAACGAGGCTCTAGTTTATTAGTTTTATACATTGTCACTGAAAGTTAATGTTAAAGCCTCTAAGGAATACTTTAAGCAAGAAGATTTAATATCAACAACTTTAATGGAGCAAGATTTATGATAGTGGAGTTAGATAAGCAGAAGTGTACATGTACAGCCTTACACACTGATGTTATTTACTAAATCAGGATTTCTCAAACTGGTTCATATAAAATGTATAATTCAATTATAATAATAATAAAAAAACAATAAAAATGATATAATATAACATTTTAATTAAAAAAACTAAAAAGATTCAATATTTTAATTGTTTACCTGCCTATGTGACCAGTAACCAACATCAGAGTCTGTGAATGTGTTGTTACATTATTCAAATATTAACTTACAATCTCAGGCGGACTTCAAGTAAACATTTTAGGTAATAGGGGTTTGGCTGACAAACTTCGTTTGTGACGGCGCAGTGCAAACACAGTCGGATCAGTGAATTGAGTCCAGGAGTCGGTTCAGTTGGAATTCCACTTTGTTTAATTCTTACAGAAATCTGCAACAGTGTATTTCTGATGATTACCAATGTGCAAAATACAAACCCATGGAATTTACTCTTTCTGAAAAAAAAAAAAAAAAAAGATTCACATTCATGGATTGGCGTTAATGCAAAAGCTGTCGCACCGGTGACACTGAAAGCACTCTTGCACCGACTTCTACCAAGAGGAGCAGAGGTCATCAGCTTTAGGAATTAACGCCCATCATCACGGCCCTAAACTCTCAGGAGCTTCCAGGTCATTATAGCATCAGCTGGCGAGCCCAATGTCAAGGTTATAGTTCACCGCAAACAATTCAAATTGTCATTATTTACTCACTTGCTTGCTGTTGTAGTTTTACTTTTTCATTGAACTCTTTTCCATATAATAGTGATCACATCCATCAAGCTCCCAAAAAAAGACAAAAGCAATACAATAAAACTTGCAGTCGCTATGAACTGTCATTACATGGAAAAGAGTCGCATGAAGATTCTCCGAATTCTGAGGGTGAGTAAACGTATTATCAGGTGAACTCTGGCTGAAAGATCGGCTGATTGAGGGAAACGTCAGAATTAACCTCCAAAAAAAGTGGATAAACTGGGAAAGGCAAGCTAGAGAGATTTTGATTGTGATTTGTGCGTTATTTCTCAAATGTGTGTGTGTGTGGAAGGGGCTTCATCTTCAGTGCAAAGGCAGCTCACACCCATCAACACTGATTATCCTGTGGTGTATCAATTGTCAGGATTGAACATACAATTCAAACAAAAACTTGATAATAAATAAGTGTTGAGAGCGCAAAAAAAAACAAAAAAAACAACATCTGGGGCAATAATGCAGCATATCACATACATCTCTCTCCACATACAACTGTTCAGCATCACTGGGAGGACAAAAATAAGAAATACATTAAAAGAAAAGCCCCAAATGGCTACAACTGGGGAAAACAACACAACTTATATTTGGTGACTAATTTAGTGAGCCACTATTCAAGAATTCTATACAATTTCTCATCTTAAAAGCTAGAAGTCTCATTCTTATATCATTCTAATATATTATCTCATTTGTCTCGCATGTATGTTACAAAAAAAAAAAAAAAAAAAAAAAAAAGCATTAGTGAGAAGGTCTCAGAGGCAGACCTTGTCTAAACTAGCCGGCGTCCACACAGCAGATCAGAAAGACAAGAGCGCCCTCTAGTGGCCCGTGCTGACATCACTTCCTGTCATTATACAGTCAACATTAGAGAGAAAATGAATGGTTTCTATTTGAGAAAGTACTTTGGAGTAACTAACCAAGAATCTGGAAATTTGGTGCATTCAAACCCTAGACTGTTTGAATGCTGTGTGGCACCCAGAATCACTTGTGCAACCTCAAAAAGAAAGGGAAAAAAAGCAGATTGTTGAAAGACAAGAGATGAGAACTCAAAAAACAAAGCTAGGATCTTGCGGACTCGTCCCAGAAGCACCTTTCACCCTGTGATCTTTGTGAGATGACGAGGGAGGAAACCCTACTCTCGCACGCCGTCCGCTGGTTGGTGAAAACCTTCCCTCTGTGCAGCAGGTACAGGACAAGTGTCATCGCAAATGAAGACAAGCTCTCGATCGTAACCTGCCTCCGCAAATAAGTCTCTTCTGCAAACGCCAACTGAAAGTGCTAAGCCTCCTCTCCTCCCTGGACGACTCTCTGTGCGTTCCACATCGTTCCATATATACATGATTCCCTTTCGGGTGGGAAAGAAGCGACTTCAGTCTCTGGAGCTTCTACCTCTCGTCCTGTGGGTCCTCGGCAGTTGTCCGTGTGCAGGTCTGGGATCAGTTGGAGCTGGCCGTGATGGGTTTGTCCAGCTCCATCTCCAGAGCCGATGCGGGAACCTGCAGGTTGCTGAAACACGACCTACACACACGACTGGGCTCGAACAACTGCTGGCTTGGCACCGGGATCTTCTGATCGCAACAGCTGGCACAGAACACATTCCCACAATTCCTGCAGGGGGCGGTAGAGGTCGGGGAAGTAGAGAGAGAGACAGAGAGGAGGAGTGGGGAGTCAGAGAAAAAAAAAGTTTTGAAAGAAAAAAAAAAGAATAGAATTAGTACCTTTATAAATCACTTCTAGAATTAAAGACGCTTTTATTTTGTTGCATTTGAATGCATTAGAACTGAATGCACTACATTTAAAAAAATTAAAACTACAGAAAAAGCACTATAATTTAAAATAACAATAATGAGGATATGAATGCACTCAAACTGAATGCACTACATTTTCGAAATATAATAAAAATAAGAATTATTCTTATTGATATTATTTAGATTCATCACATTTAAAATCTGAGATCACTAAGAAAGCTCCTCAAATAAATACATACCGATAGCCCTAATTTAAACACATTTTACTGCATTGTACAAAATATATATATATATATTTAAAAGTTCTCCGTCACGTCCTGAACAGGAAACGACAGTGTTAAAGTGTTAAGGGTGGGAGGGGCTTCTTCAGGTCTGGAGGAAATGAAGCCCAGACACATGCAGACTTACTGCAAGAAAACATCTAATTACTGTAATCACAAAGGAGTGAGAAGAGGTGCATCATCAGCGCCACACACTGTGTGTTATACAGAATCATGCAGCCCTTCATGTATTACCATCATACTCAAACACACATGCACAGCTGCATGGGCAGAGAGAACATAAAAGGAGAGGCTTTACATAAAATCAATCACAATTTCCATCCATGAATCTCCATGACTTCCAGTTTCCCTGAGCCTTATCACTGAAAACAGGACTTTCTGGCTCTTATGAAGTAAGTTTGACGTAGTCTATAGGAATTCTGCAGGTATATTCACAAATCATCATGGAACTGGCACCAGGAGCACAAGTACATTAACATGTGACCTCATTTACATGCCAAAGCCTGTGCAGTTGCAGTGTTAACTCAATTTGCATGCAAAGAGACTAAACAAATCATTTTTCTTAGTCTTAGAGGTCTAAAAAAACAGTGAGGGTGGAAAATGGTTATAGAAAAACTGAATTATGGCTGGATTTGGTGCAGGAAAACCTTAACTAACATTAGAAAGGGATTTCAAGTGTCCATATTTGACACTTTTACAGCATTTTATTTAAAAGATTAGATTTATTTACACTACTGGTCTTGAAAGAAGTGTCTTCTGCTCACCAAGGCTGCATTTATTTGATCTAAAGCAAAAACAGATAAAGCAAAAACAGTAATTTTGTGAAATATTGTTACAATTTAAAAATAACTGTTTCCTGTGTGCATATATTTTAAAATGTAATTTATTCCTGTGATCAAAGCTGAATTTTCAGTATCATTACTCCAGCCTTTAGTCACATGATCCTTCAGAAATCACTCTAATATGATGATTTGATGCTGAAGAACTACAATCCTGCTGTCTTTGATTAATAAAGTTCAAAAGAGAATTTACATTTTTTTATTTTTTTATTATAAATGTCTTTAATTTCATGCATTTCTTAAAAATAAATAAATAATTAAAAAAAAAAAAAAAACCTTACTGACTACACTCTGAACATTAGTGAATGAATAGAAGACATGAAAATGAAAAGGCAAAACCCCTCTGTTCTCTCTTAGACTGGCTCTCTGGATCTGTGTAATTACTACGGTACAATTTCCCCTAAACCATAACAGAGACGGCCCACTTCAACCCTATGAAGAGATGGAGGAGGAGAGGGTTAGGTCACTCTGAAGCGATGCAGGGTTAACAGGACATACGAGCCTGAGAATGACAGAGAGAGAGGGCAATTCTCACCAAACCTCTTCCATACGCTCCTTGCCTCTGTGGTACAGGAGGAGAAATGAACTTCAAATCCTAGTAGTGTAAAACCTAGTGAGATTTCTAACTAGAAAGCATTTGTAGGCATCACTGGCCTGACACAATTAAGGCTGTACCTTTGTTTTTAGGCCAAATCTAAGGATACTTTAACAGAATCCCAGAATGCATTGTGGCAAATATCTTTCAAAATGGCAGATGGAGTTGAAAGAAATATAAGAGACTGCAAATAATATTTCATGCATTGCTGAAAATAACTCATACATAATGCACTCAAATATTTGGTGATAGTCCATTTTAATTAGTTGGAACTCTACTAGTATTTGTATATTTGTTTATTAAGTTTATGATCTTTTGCAATCTATCATGCACTTCACTATTTATCATTTCAAATCAATCACTTGTTATGAGCTTCCATTTCAGTCAGAATGCTGCCTATGTAGACAGTAGGCGTTCAGAAGGAGCTTTCTGCTGCTAAAAACTGAAACTATGCTTGATATTTGCACAATTTGAATAGGAAACCATATTGCCGTTTACTCATCGGGGCAGTTTGTAAGAGTCCTCACAGTTGGGTAGCTTGTTTAATCTGCTGTGTTTACAAGTGCTGCTGTAATGAGTTAGGAGTCATGAAACCTTTCTGTTTACTGGACGACCAGAGGAATTTTAGAGAGGAAAAAACAAGGTTTTCCAGAGACGTCAAGAAGAAAGTGAGTCAACACTAATGCATCTGACCCTAAAAAAAGGTACATGTACATGGTACAAGAGCCAGAAAGAAATAGTAACAGAAAGAACACTGTAGAGATGTGTTCTTTGTGTGAGGGGTTTGTGATGTTGTCGAACCTGCAGTGGTGCTTTCTAGTGGCCAGCCAGAATCCTCTCTCACAGCCGTAGCACTGAGCAGCCAGATGGTCCGGGTACCACCGGGTCACCTGCAAAAAATACTGAGCTCTAAATAAAGGGACCAACTGCCTAATAACGACCTAAAATGGCATTCATAATGCATTAAACAAAGTAATGTGATGTATTTTCAAAATATTTGGATGAAAATCTAAATTTCTTTAGACTAACATGCAATGAGGAATCAGTTTTTAATAGGTAAACTGGGACAAATTTAATGTTATCATTTCCTTAAAGTCAGCAGAAATATTATTATCATAAATTCTAAACTCTCAAATAATTATTTATATACACTACTGTTAAAAAGTTTGGAGTCAGTAAGCTTTTTTTTCATTCAGCAAGGAAGCATTAAATTGATCAAAAGTGACAGTAAAGACGGTATAATGTTACAAGAGATTTTTAATTCAAATAAATGCTGTTCTTTTATACTTTTTATTAATCAAATAATGCTGAAAATTATACTGATAATAATCAATGTTTCTTGAGCAGCAATTCGGCATATTGAATGAAGGATCATGTGACACTGAAGACTGGAGTAATGATGCTGAAAATTCAGCTTTGATCACTGGAATAAATTACATTTTGA
Source organism: Squalius cephalus (assembly GCF_949319135.1). NCBI lineage: Eukaryota > Metazoa > Chordata > Actinopteri > Cypriniformes > Leuciscidae > Squalius > Squalius cephalus. The sequence continues at coordinate 3,338,117 of NC_137137.1, forward strand.
AATATTGAAATATATGCAGTTATTTTAAACAAAATTACTATTTTTACTGTATTTTTGATAAAAAATTAATGAAGCCTTGGTGAGCAGAAGAGACTACTTTCGAAAACATTGAAAAAACTTACCGACCTTATATTCTTTCTCCATACACCGGTGCAACAAATCCAAAGTCTTTCTAGTACAATAACAGTCATATAAACAAAACAAAGATTAAAGGTAGGGTAGGCAATGTTTTTCATAAACACTTTTTTGTTATACTGGTTGAAACTCTCTTCACATCCTGATAGCAATCAATAATGGAAGTTGTCTAAATATTAAAACATGTACATATATTTTCTGTGGAAGTCTCAGGACCAAAAAATGTTAGTCCAATCTTTGCATTCGGTTCTAATGCAATGATACGATGTCCTACCTGCCTGTCAACCTATGTATTTGCATACTTCCGCGCATCTCACACGTCATCAGCGCGGCTATGCAACGAGCTTATGTTGAGTTCACGCCATGTCGTAACTGTAATTACGAGATGACAGCCTGTGAAGTTCTACTCGGAGATGATCACATCTTCGGATTCGGATTTCTATGGCAATACTATCAATGGCGAAATGAATCTGCAGCAGTCAGGTGGTGCAAGTCAGAGCTTTGCAAGTTTATTATCGTTATTGTAATGTTATGTGCTTTGAGACATGAGGTTATTTAACCTGTAACACTTTGCAGACTGCTCTGGCTGTGCTCATTCATGTGTTTTGGAGGAGGCGTAGCTTTGGAGAGCGTACTGAAGGGAGGGTGGGATCGTATGCTTTCAACGCTAGCTTGCTATTGCTAGCCTCTCTGAAATTGCCTACCCTACCTTTAAAATAAACACAGTCAACCTAGTTTAATTCTGTACCTCAGTGTCCTGCTTGTCCACCTGCTCCCAGCTGGCCTCAGAAAAGAGTTCAGTGCTGCAGCGGGACAGACAGTTGTGCTCCAGGTTGAAGTCGGAGTCTGTGATTGAGGTCTGACAAGAGAGATGGGGAAAAAACGTCTCTTAAGATAAACCTAGCTGAAAAACACAAACCCAAACCATGCGAGGGGAATTAAACACTAGTGTGCACGGCTCACCACTTCATCTCCTATGTCTCCGTTGAGTCGCAGCATCCCAGCAGCCTGATGGCTCTCCAGACGGCTCCAGAGCTCCTGTACCTGCCTCTTCAGAGCGTCCACCTCCAGCTGGTGACCCGCTTCGATCTGCCGCAGCCTTTGCTGCACGGCGTCCGTGTGCAGGGTCAACCCGTCATCGTCGAGATGGTTTCGGGCTGAAGGCGGCTCTGGAGGGCTGAAGCTCGGCCGGCCCAGAAACCCTAAGTGCAGGCAGCGATGGTGGGAGCAGGCGCCCCGTGCGTGGAGGGTCAGCGAGCCACAGCTAGCGAGTGACACCTGTCGGCTAAGCGTGGCCCGTTCCCCGTTTGTGCGTGGCGTGGAGGGCTCAGGGTCGGGGGAGTCTCCGTTACACACAGAGTGGAGGAGGTCAGTGGAGGGCGGAAAGGCACTGAGAGACGGCCGTTTAGGGGTGTTGTTTAAAGTCCTGGGAGCGCCTTGCGGGTTGGCTGCTGTGCGGAGACCCTGTTTGAGGCACGACGATTCAGCGAGGGCTTTGAGAGGAGGCGGAATAATTAAGGGTGCCAGACTCTCCTGCAAAACGCCCAAGTCCTCCGTGAGCGTTTCTGTGGAGCTCTCCAAAAGAGAAAGACGTTGCTCAATGACTTCTCGTCCTGGTGGTTTCTCGACTCCATGGCCGTTACTCAGAGTCCTGAGGCCATTGGGAGGGAAATTAGCCGTGCTACAAGAAGGGTTGTGTTCTTGTATCATGCATTTCTCGAGGGTTACTTCCTCCGAGTCTTGGCTTCCCGAGGTATCCTGGCTGAGAGCAGAAGACGCTTCAGAATTACCCTCTTCTGAACAATGGCCATTGACATTTCCATTTCCAAGGCTTTTAGCTTTGCTCTCCTGAGCATCCTCAATACCACTATTACTTTCTTCTGAATGTGCAATATCATCACTCTTGATGATATCATCACTCTTAGCGTGGTCTGTCTTTGCGTCTCTGCGGCTATCTAATGCAGACTCGTCTTTTGTAGCTTCCTGGAGAATGTTCTCCATTTGGCCCATAGCCACACCCACTGTCAGCTCTGCCTCATCAACCCCCTCCATCATTGGCAATCTGACATCCTCAGGCCCCTCCCCATTCTCTGTTCCCCCACTGGGCAATGTTCCCATAATCCCCACCACGGTCTGTCCGTTGACCCTCTCGTCTGGATCTGGAGATGGAGCACCTTCAGCCCCTGTCCCAATGTTGAGCTCCAGAGATCTGCGATGGTCCTGCCATTTCTCATTCAAACTGGGGTCGCTGGAACGTCGATTGGAGGTCAGAGGGTTTCCAACTTCACAAGCGCTAGGCAAGTTTTCAAACGACCGGGTTTTAGGACGCCTGTGGGCACAAAACAAAACGAAAACAAGCTCAAGTCAACATGAAACACCATTTACATGTACTAAAATAAGTATATCCAACCTTACTATACTGTATGTACTATATAGCAGAAAACTGCTTGATTGTTATATCGCTGAAAAATGTAAACTATTATAGCCCAGCAATATATTCAAAGTTGTATATATAGTACATCCTACTTTACCTGCGTACATACAGTATATTCATGTACATTTACATTTACATGTAAAGCAATATGTACTTTATAGCAAATCTCGGCTGCATGATTGTTTATATCGTTGCAAAAATGCAAACTGTATTAGCGCACGGCTCTCTATATATTAAGTTTGTATATATATATATATTATATCCGACTTTATCTGCATAGTACCGTACACTCACATAAGGTGATGTATACTATATAGCAAATCTCAACTGCTTGATTGCTTGTATCATTGCAAAATGTATATTTATATCATCACCCAGCTCTAATCTGCTAAATGCAACTAAAACATTAACATCATGATTAGCTGTATAAATAAATTTGACCTGATGTGATTTACATCCCATTTTATTTCTGTAATACGAAGTATTTCAGAGTGTAAAGCATTTTGCTATCAGTTAACATTAACCAATTACCTGCCCAGGGGCTGGTCCTCAGGGTTGGCACCAGGTGCGAGGTATGGGGCACAGGAGTCATCTGAAGGGGTTGTGGGTGAAGAGCTGGGTAGGTAAACTGCTGTCCATAACAAGAGATTGCGTACGTGACACACAGGATGAAGCACCTAAAAGAAACAGAAGAGATATCATAAAAATGTATGCTTGATGTTATGATCAAGCTCAGCATTAGTTCTGGCAGGTCACGTCAGTCACGCTCACATCAGCTGACTCTCAGCTGATCCACGTTTACCTATAGGAATACAACGCCTATCACAGTGTCCCTATATATAAGGTCCATTCAGTATTATCAGCAGCTTTATCGCATTGCTCAGAAGCTAATTACCTTCCTCCATCCCTAGCTCCTCCTTTTGTCCACAGTCAGGAATTCTGATATTCCTCTTCAAATCAGACTGTCATTTATATTGCTTTATGTTGTCACATTAAATTATTGTCATGCAGACATCATTAATGTTCTTAAATACATTTTTATTGGTACATGCTAGGCTACATGGATGGGCAGGGGAATCTTGCCCAGAACGGAACCACACCGCCAATCCAAGCTGTATGCTAATTGTTAATCATCTTTGACGACAGTGGTCCTGACAGGATTTTAAAATGGGTTAATCTCACATAGAAATATCCAGGTCATACTTCACAACAAAAAATCTAAAGAAAAGAAAACAATATTTTGCCAAAAATAATAGTTTCTTTATTTGAATTTCGTTATGTACTATGACCCACGTGGAATTCACCTGATGTTTTTAGTTCAATTGATCCAATCCAAGCAGAAGTAAAAGAGAAAAGGCACCCAAGACAGCATTTTTTATCAAGTGTAAATCAATATACCACTGAAACTGAAAGTTTGAGGTACAAAAACTAAAATTGTTGTTAAAGGCTATTTACATAAAAATTGGTTGTCATCATCACATTGACCCACGAACAGTGTTGTTATTGTTAACTAAAACAAAATAAATTTAAAAAAAAAAATTCAAATTTTTATTTAGCGTAATTTGAAGTACTTAAAGGGTTAGTTCACCCAAAAATGAAAATTCTGTCAGTAATTACTCACCCTCATGTTGTTCCAACCGTGTAAGACCTTCGTTCATCTTCGGAACACAAATTAAGATATTTTTGATGAAATCTGAGCTATGTCTCACTCCTCCATAGGCTGCTATGTGACCGAAACTTGCTGGCCCAGAAAAGTCATCAAAGAGATCGTTAATATAGTCCAAGTGACTCCAGTGGCTCAATCTTAAGTATATCAAGCGACGAGAATACTTTTTGTGCGCAAAAACAAACAAAAATAACGACTTTATTCCACTTTTCATTTCCTTCTCTCTGGGCCTCTAGTTGGTTCGCGTAGTCTTTTTGCGCAGCGCGTCTGTGTTACACGTCACCACGTAGGCTCACTATTGGCCGACGCCGGTCATGTGTGTGATGCGTGATGACGTGCAACACAGACGCGCAGCGCAAAAACACTACGAGGCCCAGAGAGAAGGAAATGAAAAGTGGAATAAAGTCGTTATTTTTGTTTTTTTTTGCGCACAAAAAGTATTCTCGTCGCTTGATATGCTTAAGATTGAGCCACTGGAGTCACTTGGACTATATTAACGATCTCTTTAATAACTTTTCTGGGCCAGCAAGTTTCGGTCACATAGCAGCCTATGGAGGAGTGAGACATAGCTCAGATTTCATCAAAAATATCTTAATTTGTGTTCCGAAGATGAACGAAGGTCTTACGCGGTTGGAACAACATGAGGGTGAGTAATTACTGACAGAATTTTCATTTTTGGGTGAACTAACCCTTTAAATGCTTAAAAGTGAAATACCAATTAATGAATAGTAAATAGAGATCCTTTTTTTTTTTTTTTATCAACAAAAAATCTACTAAAAAGTCAGGACACTGTTTTTGTTGGGGCAGTGTGAACTATTCCTAAGAAACAGGAAATGAAAGGAAACGACAGCGCCGGGTCTCTTGAGTACCGGAGAGGAATGCAAGCATGCGTTCTGAAGCCAGTAAACGCCTCCCTTCATGTGTACTCACTACACAAAGGTCAAAATAAACTATTACAAAACAGAGGTATGAATTATTAGGTAAAGGTGTTAGGAAAAAAAAGAAAAAAAGAAAAGAAAACCTTGCTATGAATAGAATCAGTGGAGTACAGACATGACTAGCAATGGGCTGAAATATGGGCCATGCCAAATAATGGGCAGATTTTTGTTTTCATATTATTGATTATATTTGTACCCACTTTGCTTAACAGAAGTCTGAATTTCAGAGCAAATATTTCCTTTATTAAATAAAAGTTGTATAAAATAAATGTTAAACATTTCAGCATTTTTTCAACTTTCCTAATTATATTATACACTACTGTTCAAAAGATTTACAGACATTTATAATGTTACAAAAGCTTTCTTTTTTGTTTACATAAAAATATTACATATTAAAATAGAAAAACAAAATGTATTACTGTTTAACATTGTAAACAGTAAGAATTCAATTTTGAGCAGCTGCATATTAGAATGATTTCTGAAGTATCATGTGACTGAAGAGAAATTTAGCTTTGCATCACATAAATAAATGACATTTTAAAATATATTCAAATAGAAAACAGTTACATTATACTGTAATAACATATTCACAATATTACTGCTTTTACTGTATTTTATGTGATCAAATAAATGCAGCCTTGGTGAGCAGAAGAGACTTCTTTCAAAAAACATTAAAACAAATCTTAGTGACACCAAACTTCTGACATGTCCAGTGATGTGACATGCTATACTCCATATGAAACAAATTTAAATTAAACAAATTATTTTATAACGCAATGCAAGATTTGAGCAACTACATGGAATATTCGCATTTTAAAAATGTACTTGTCACACCGCAAGACTATTCAAAAACGTATAGTAAAGTCATCAAAATGTATTATATCTGCTCTTTAGATTTTGGCATCAGCTATTGAAAACCTCGTATCAGTCGACCACTGCACAAGAGATGAGCAAATGTTCATAGAAAGAGTGATGAGTAAAAGAGAGAAGAAGAGGTGACGTACGGTTTCTGAATGAGAGGAGTACAGCATGTTTCCGAAGGAGCGGTTGGCAGCTCTGAGGAGAGACCACACTGAGCAGGTTCTTTCCTGGATGTGTCTGTCTTCTCTCTCCTTCCCGCTGTTACACAGGAACGTCCCGAACAGACACGAGTATGTGTGCTGCACAAGCTTCACCTGAACACACAAAGCCAAAAGAATTCAGAGCTAGTTCAACAAATAATTAAATCGAAGTACAACAAGAAACATAAAGGTTTGCAGCAACTTTGACCTACCAGAAAGGCTTCGTTGAACTCAAAGGAACATGGGAATTGTCTTTGGAGCTGGTGCACACAGTCTAGCCACTGCAGGAAGACAGGACATCTCTCGTTTAAGTCTTCCGCGTTCTCTCCGTGACCACATCGGTCTGCGAACTTGTGACCGAAGTCCAACCACTCGGTCTCAACCAGCACCTGAAAACCCTGAAAGTGGACCGGAGAGTTTATATGATATCAACAGTTCTCACAATGAAGAGTCCAAATATGAGCAATCTGGGACCGGATTCACAAAACATTCTTAAGAATAAAATTCTTCTTAACTGCTATTTCTAACTTAAGAGAAAAGATAAGAATATTTGGTTACACTTTATTTTAAGGTGTCATTGTTACAGTGTAATTATATATTTAAGTACTGAGTAATATTAAGCAACTACATGTACTTACTATAGGGTTAGGGTAGGATTAGGGTTTGGTTGAGGGTCAGTTGCATGTAATAATGCATAATTTACTGTTATTACTATGGTAAGTACATGTAACATATGTAACAAGGACACTGCAAAATAAAGTGTTACCAAATATTTTGTATTCCCAAAAACGTTTCTAAAGAAGTATTCATATTCCTGAAAAGAATGTTCTTAAAAATCTATGGAAATAACTTCTTAAAGTTAGTATGACCCCCAACCTGTCTTTAATACCCAAAGGTAAGATGTTTAATGAATTTATTGGGTTGTTTCAAATAATAAGCATTACATTTAATCATTTAGCAGATGCTTTTACCCAAAGTGACTTGCAAACGAGGAGATCAATAAAAGCAATCAAATTACAAAATAACTAGCTACATATAATACATATTACTAGTAGCATGAATGTGGACAAGTACTCTGAAGTGACACGATCAATCATGAAAAGAGTGATCACTAAAGTGATATACATGATGTGTTCACTCAAGCTAGAACTAGCGACTCAGCACATGCATGACGCATTTACTCTAGATAAATTGCGAGAAAGACGTGTGTGCAGATGAATAGGAAAGACCACTAACACCTTGAGACAGGCTATTTTAAAATAACTATTTTAACTTGACATGGCGTATTAAACACACCACACTGAGTGATACTCAAATCAAGCCAGTCGCAACAAAAATACAGGCTTTGAGGAGTTTTTTATTCAACGAGTCTTAGGCAATACCCACCTTTCAATCAAATAGCACCAAAGCCCGTCATTTTCTTCTCAAGAAAATATCTGAGAACTTCTTGAGAACTTGAGAATTTCATGAGTTCATGAGAAATGTTGCAATTTCAAGAATTTCAACATTCTTACCAACTTCTTAGAATTTACAGTAAATTAAGATTTTTTTTAACTTCTCCCTTAAGAAGGTTCTCGTGAATCCATCCCCTGGTCTTTTTTTTCAAACACCTTCAAAGCACAACATGTATTCAACATTAGAAAATTAGATATGACTGTTTAAAATACAGTTATGCCTCCTCCAGTGCTTAAGATGACTCATGCACCTCCCGAGATCCACAACTAGATCCATGGACTTCAGTTTTCTATCAAGTTTTCCATTTAGTCTTGCCATATCTTGACAGCTTGCTATTCTCAATTATTTGGGGGAAAAAAATCAAATGTGGCTTGATAAAGTGCAGTAGCACCACTCTAACCCTCAAAAAGTCAGTACAGCGTGAATTCTGATGACCTGAAATCACAAAAACCCAGGGATTTACTACAGCAGAAGAACGACTCTCCATTGTTTCATTCGCGACTCTATGATAATCACAGGCTTCAAGCTCAGGAAACATTACAAATATTTTTACATTTCCTCTAAGCCATTGTCAATGTAAACATGTCCTTGTGAGCATTTCAAACCACAGGATTTAAAATAAGCCCTTGTGGATTTTTCCAGCATGTGATATAGCTTACAAATTCCTTTTGTAATAATTCTGAGAGTTTTAAATGTTCTTCTCTGTTTTTGTTCATTACTAGCCTGACATATCGTCATACTCGTGTTTCAGCCAAACCAGGAAAGAAAATGCCTCTGCACTCAATTGGATAGACCTACAACCAATCAGAGCAAAGGAGTAAGTGGCGTATGTTGAGCGACGCATAGTTGTCAACAGAACTCAACAGCAAACAGCTCTGGTTCGAGCATAGTTGCTCCACAACGGATCAAGTCCAGACCAAACTTCCTGACCTCAAATGTTGTGGACGGGGCTAAGTTCGGCTGGCATCCAGGCTAGTTCATTACAGCAGAGCTCACCTCAATGGTGCGGTAGTACGGGTCCAGCAGGAGTTTGGCCAGCGCTGCTATCTGAGGGGTGCGATCCCAGCCGTCTGAGCAGTGCACCATTACGGGCCTGTGGTCACGGTCCACAGCGTTCACTACGAGCAGAGACGCCTTGAGCAGGAGGGACAGATGCTGCAGCCACTTTGTGCTCTCCAGAGCAGACAGCCAGCTAAAAACACAACAAAACTCACCATTACACACTTCTACACATCTAATGATTAGGGTGCTGAAATGTGTTCAAGTGAAAAAAAATATATATCAGTACCGTTTACCTACATAAGGTTATAGTATACAAGGTTTCTTGCACAAAAAAGTTCAATAATATTTAGAATTACTTGTAATTTGACACAACATGCAATGCAATATGGCTGACAAACATCTGTGTATAACATAGGTGGCATATTTTCATATATTAAGTTGCTGAATACTTAATAAGTGATGGCATATACACTACAGGGCTCAACGTTAAGGAATTCAGTTCAGATTTTTACTTGCCCTGCCAAAATTTTCACTGGCCCCACCACAAAAAAAGTAATAAATAAATAAATAAAATGGTTATTGTTTTCATTGTGTTTGAAGTTTGAACAATGCAACCTTAATAAATAGGGTTATGACACCAATTTTCAGATTCTTGATTTCAATATTGATACCACAGCAAAACCTACTAGCCTAATAACTATATAAATGTCCAGTATTATTAAAAACAAGTAAACAGTCAGTAATAAAATTAGAAAAAATAATCAAATTATGAGCAATAGCACAAATAAACAGTGCTTTCCAGGTTTTCCAGGGAGGTCTAACTGTAGTCTTCAGGTACATAAATTGAATAAAGTAATCAAATTTAAAATACTCTCCAAAATGGGCATTTTGACATTTTGTGTGAATTTGTCCATTCAAGTGCAAGAAGATGTGAAAGAGAATTCAATTCAGAATTTGCATGCTGTAGAGTTTTTTTAGAGAGAAATTAATACTTTTATTTATCAAGGATGCATTAAATTGAACAAAAAAGTAAAGACATTTATAATGTTACAAAATATTTATATTTCAAATAAATGCTGTTCTATTTCTATTCATCAAAGAAGTATAAACAGCTTTATGCACATCAGGAAAACAGCGTTTAAATCTTAATGGAAAACAGAGAATGACTAAAAAAAAGTGGTTTGACAAGTGTGGGAAGCAGTCAATAATCATTATAAAAGTTTTTCAACATGGTCAAACGCAGCCAAAGCAAACTGACATTAGTCAAGTTAACACAGAGTGCAGGTAACCGGAGGAGATATTCAAAATAATCGTTCCCACGAGGAACATTAATCAATATCACGTTTAAAAGGAAATCACCTTTGTATGAACATTACTACCTCATGCAGAGACATTTACAATCAGAATAATCAGAGCAGGGAATTGGATTTTTTCCCCTCTCAACAATTTATGCCTGTTGCCTAGAAACGCAGCTCTTGGTCAGAGTTTATCATACTGACTAAAAAGAGAAAGAGAGAGAATGACAGAAACAGAAAAAGAGTCACTTGGAAGACTCGCTGTTGACTTTACAACAAATGGATACGTGGAAAAGGCGCGGATGGAAAGGAAGAAAACACGAGCCAGCGCTGGAAATCACAGGCAGAAATGATGCCAGGGAAATAACAATAGACGGGAAGAGAGGAGCTCATAAAGAAACTAAAGCACTTCTGCATTTGTACCAAACCAATTAGCTTAAAACATTTGATTCAAAGCAAAGAAGCATTTTGTTGACCAGTGTTATTTTAGTTTTCGTTATACACTACTATAGTATTTATTAATATTTTGAATTAGCTTTTATTTTTATATTTTCAGTTTCAAATTTAGTTTAAGTTTTAGTGATTTTGTTATGTTATTGTTTTCATTAGTTTTTTCAAATAAATATTTCAGCTTTATTAATTTTAGTACTTCCACTTATTTCAGTTAGTTGTCAAGGCAACATTTCTAATTTTCATTTTAAGTGTAATGTGTACGTTTATCATCTTTTTCTGCTCTATTTCAGTATTTCATTAGTTTAGTTTTTTTTTGTTTACAATAACAACACTGATGTTGGATACATTATTAGTTAGTCCTATTTTAGATAATTCTAGGTAGATAACTGGCAGGAGTTAAAGGTTTATGATGTCACAATGGACACAAATAATGATAAACTTATATCATAAAACCTCACACTCTTAGTAGGTCTGTCTTGAAAAGTTTATATGTTAAAAAAATCACTGTTTTGAATATCATTAAGTTCTTCCTCCAGACAAAGATTAAAAGGGTAATTTTTAGTAGGCTTTAGATTTTAATTCATTTGAACAGGTTGACAGTATTGAAGTATAAAAAAAAACAAAAACATGTCATATCCCTAAAAGGTCGATATATAAATAAACAAAGGGACACACTGCAACCGCAGCGCATGTTCCCTGGAAGACTTACTTGGCTGGATCGGGCATTTGGGTGCAGAGGAAGCGCAGAGACTGGAAACTCTTGCGGATGGAATGGATGTTGGCCATACCCATGAACACCACCTCACAGTTAGGGTAGTATTCTACAGGGGAGAGCAACACGCCATTAATGAGGGGGGGGGTGTCTCGTTTTATTGTGATTGTTAAAAGAGCATCTATGAGACAGTACCTGGGCATTCACACCCTCCACCTTTGGCTCTGTTGGCTACGGCAGCAGCGTATGACCTGGCGTCCAGGATCAGAAGCTTTCGAGGTTGGATGGCCAGTGTCTCCACCTCTGAGCTGTTAGTCATGGACGAGTCTATAGAAAGAGACAAGCAGAAGATAAACATGTATGCATAGACAATATACAGGCATAAGTCACACAATAATAAATGTACGGAAAAGGAAATTTAAGATAGGGCTGGGCGATATATCGCATGAGATTGTTAGGCGCATCTCGTCAGTAAAGCCGGTTCCTTGATTAGTAGTAAATCGCCATCACCTGCTTTCAGATGGAGCGGTATTCACTACAAAGAGCCGTAGTTAACTGACAAGCTGAGCCATATCGCATTAATATCGCGGACGTATCGCCTGCTATAAGGCTCAGCTTGTCAGTTAACTACGGCTCTTTGTAGTGAATGCCGCTCCATCTGAAAGCGTGTAATGGCGATTTACTACTAATCAAGGAACCTGCTTTACTGACGAGATGCGCCTAACAATGTCATGCGATATATCGCCCAGCCCTAATTTAAGATGTTAGTTCATTGGAAATTCCTCTGGAATACTTAATTCCAGTTGGTGAGCACCCTTTATCAGATAAACACCCTTTATCAGATTTGACAACTAAAACCATCTGCTTTATAATTTGAATTAGGCCATGTTCCTTTCTAAGTGTCTTAAATAAGATAAGGCTTAAATAAGAACAGTATTCAGTTCTGACCGAAGTCCACATCAGAGAGGTCAGCTCCGTTAGTGTACTCGCGGGAGAAGGAGCCATTGGAGACTCCTTTACAAGTGCTGCTGTCCACGGCACAGGCTCTGGCGATGGACTGCACCAGGTGCTCATCATCTGCATTCCTCCAGCCCCACCAGCTGACCTCAGGCTGACCACAGCGAGCGATCACTGCCCCTGTGCTCTGGTGCCTGGGAACGAGAGGTGAAAGACCTGGACTATTAACCTGAAGGTTCTAGGCAGTGCTGTCATTGTTAACCAAAACTAAAAATATTTAAAATTGTAGTTACACTTTATTTTAAGGTGTCATTGTTACAGTGTAATTATGCATCAAAGTACTGAGTAATATTAATTAACTACATGTACTTACTATAGGGTTAGGATTAGGTTTAGTTGCATGTAATCATGCATAATGTATAGTTATTACTATATTAACTACATGTAACATGTGCAACAAGGACACTGTAAAATAAAGTGTTACCAAAATTGTCACTAGGTTTTGGAGCAGTTTTCATTCTCCATGCTTATGAACAGATGTGTCTGACTGACCTATAAACCACGGCCGGAAACCTCTTCCAGGAGCGGAAGGCCGCCACATTCTCCAGCTCCTTATCAGTAATCCAGGCTGGCACCAGCAGCATTTGAGGGTAGCTGGAACACAACCTGGTAGTGCCAGGGGGCAAGTAGAGGGCACTGTGATCAGATCAGGGCATCAGACTGACTGATGCCTGTCTAAAGTCATCTAATCTTGTGCGCGGCCCCTGAACAGACCCACTGAGCGCAGCAGGACGGGGTTGAGTGTCCAGGACTGCTTAGATGTTCTTAAACTCAGAGTGTTATGAGTTTGAGAGAGAAACACTCACTTGTACTTGTTGTTGATCTCAGATACTCTCCAGGCATTCTGAGTGTCGAAGCCCATCCGCTCCACCTCATTATGGAAGCGTGACGTCACATGATCACCTGAAAGATAGAGGCAAGTGAGAGGTTGAGATGAATTCTGAAGGATGTTCGAATGATGGACTAGTTGCAGGACTGAACAAATTTAGTGAGGTTCTTTTTATTTATATCTTTTAAAGATATTCAAGAGTATCTTGTTTGTGGACTCACTAGGTGTTAAAATAAAATACAGAGATAAAACTGTTTGTGAGACATCTAAGCACACAGGTTAAATAGTACCTGGCCTACACAGATCTCCATGCTGCTCCTTCTCTCCTGTGTACAGATCCACGCACCACGCGTGGAAGGCGAAAGAAAACAGCTCCTCTATCCGGGAGGGTGGACGGACCACCGCGCTCAGCCTTTTCAGCCACTCCTGACACTGCTCAAATGTTGAAAACTGACACCTGTCAAAACACACATTAGATCTAATGCATCAGAGGGACACAGGGAAACGAAATCAAAGAGAGCCAGAGAGACAGACTGGGCTGACCTGGATTACTGCACAAACTGGTTATTGCATTTTCAATAGTCACAATAATAGTCAAAGACATTCTGCTTAAAAATAACACTAATAATGATACGTTTTCATAGAAAAGGAGATTAAATAAATCACGATTCTCCCATGATTCTAAATATACAACTAAACAAAATAACATGTCATTTACTAGAGGTTCTCAGCATTTTTGAACACATCTCTTGAATGAATGATTCAATGACATTTAGTTTAACAGCCACTTGTCGCCACCTACTTTTTACTTTTAAGTTACTTCCAAAATGTGATTAGATTATTTTGATCTGAAATATAAACTTTTATACCGGTATTTCTGTGATCATATGAATTATTGTTATGTTTGTAAAGCTGTTTAATATCTAACATGACAACTGCTCTCTCTGGGTAAGAGGCAGCGCCAACGCAGATCTGAATGTTTGCTGTGATCGTACTTGTCAAAGGTTTAATGGACTTAAATCATTGTCATTTAGGAATAAAAGGATCGTGTGGGTGTTTGAATCAAGATTGGGTCATGACATGGACTGCTGCATGACAAATACGTTCCTTGAGGATCACATGTATAATGTTAATAAAGTTTTCGCACAAAAAACAAACAAATATGAATGCGAAAAAACAATTACTTTCAACCTTTTACCCATTTTTAGGGACGGCTCCTTTAAGGCTTGTCAGTAAACGGCCTCTGTTATGATTGGCTAATGTCATTGGATAGGAAACAGTATCAACGCCCACTCGCAATTTCACGCGAGTATGTGTTTTGAAAATATTATCCATATAAATGGAATTTACATATAAAGCATTATTAAATCATTTACTTATGGTTTGAACCAATACAGATGATGGCTGCTTCCTCTTTCAACAAAAGTTTATCTGCGAAATCTCAATTACACGGTGTCTCAATGACAAAATAAAATGCTCAGAACAAACATATAATCCTTTAACGCGATCCGGGGCGGCATTAATATACACCGTCCACTTGTTTCCGATGCTGGGAACCTTTTAAAGTCTGTACAGAGACGCAAACAAGCCGTTTAAACTGTACGTGTCAAATTGAACGTTCTTTCCCCAATTCATTTGTCCTGTTGTTGACAGACTCGTGTGAAGGATGTCAGAAACTGAACGCGCACCTGAATACTGTATCCAGTGTAGACGACATCAGTGATTATAATGGGTTCTATATGCTTTTGACCTTTTGACGTGACGCTCACAACCAGTGTAGCAAGTGTCAGCCGTTAAGTGACTGAACGCCAGTGGGCAGGGCCTGTGGTGCAATGATGTATAACTACTCGTCGATGTCTTGCTCTGGAGGCAGGTTTATGCAAATGTATTTGCCTGTGTGACATCACAGGTCACCCAATATCAAAACAAGCTGTTTTTCGTGGCTGATTAAATTTGTTTATGAGGAAGATATTTTAAGTTATAAAACTTGCAGAATGTTTTAATTGTACAAAGATCTCTTCTATGTTAAAAGATCAATGCAAATTTGATTGTTCACGTCATGACCCCTTTAATGATGATTTGTGCAGCTCTAATAGATAGACTCACCTGACGACCTTGCAGTCTTTGCAGGTAATGTGCAGTTGAAACATTTCCCGACATTCTACACTTTCTATCAGCTGCAGGGGAACCTGAAAGAGAGAGAGAGACACAGAATAAACATTCAGACATTATTTTTCCATTACTGGCACTGTGAGTCTCAGCACACCACACGGAGCGACTAAACCGGAAGTCACCATTAACCCACCCAATGCTAATGATTAAATCAACCTGCTGAATCAATCACACTGAAAGTTTAGACGGGCTTAGAGTTTACAAACACGGTTAGTGATTAGCGTCTGCAGCTTATTTCAGACAATCTCATTCTTTGTTCTGCAGCTCAAGTGTTGAACGGCCTTGCATGCCAATCAGCTTCAATCAAGTATGTGTGGACAGCATTGCAACTGTGCGTTTGAAAACGCAGTTCCCTTTTAAGCTCTGGAACTTGCGCGTGATCACGCGTTGACCGCATGCAAGTCACATCTGACCACGGCTCTCAAAACTGCAGCTCGCAACATCATGCACACAAACAGACCGTTCTGTGATTACTTACTGACACCTCACACGAACAATTCTGTTCACAGAGAAAGAAAAAGAGAGGGAAGACAGAGTCACGAGGTGGACGTGTACACTGCGAGTTTTGGCTCATCTGTGATACACACATTCCTGGGCTGCGGTTAAATTCCACTGTACTAATCTGGCCACACTCAAACATTCCTAGGGTGCTTGTTAAAGGGTTAGAGAACACTAAAACACATTTGTGAGATATGAACAGATCCATATTATGGATGGCAAACTAGTAGTAAATTTTTTTTTTTTTCAAAAAAGGTCTCTCTAAATTGAACCCCTTTAAAGCACCAGCACTACAGCCATTAAAAAGTGTGTTGGTATCAAAGTCAGGCATGTGATCAGCTATGGCCAAAAAACGGATTCATGAAATATTGGCTGAGTCCGAAAGCTGAAGACAGGACATGTAAAGAAGGTATGAAGGCAACAATGCACATCCGAGACAGAAGGGGCCTACTGAGCTAAACATATATCGTATTAAAGTTGCGGTTGGTAGTCGGTTTGTGTGCACTTTTTCCACTTTTGTTGTCATTTCAAGTGATAAATTAATGCATACTAATTAAATATTTGCTTGGTTATCGCCAAAGCTCGCTCTATTTTGTTGTAGATCATTAAACCATTATGATACCTCAGAAGTCTGTCCGAAATCACTTTCGTGAGCTACCTTCGTGTGCAAACCTTCGTGAATATACAAATATATACCTACCAGCATTTGGAAGTAATTTTTTTTATTAGATTTTTCTCGTTAAACAGTCAAATAAAACTGCCCCCCCCCCATTTATATAAAACTATATAAAACTATTTAAAACTATATTTATATGTACTATTTATATAAAAATGTTATATAAATAGTACAGAAAATCATCCAATTACTATCAGACTTCGAAACCTTTGCTCTAAGCAATGTTCCTGTTATTACACACAATCCATAAGGCATGCCAAGTTCAACTTTAAAAAACAGGTCTCAAGACTCCTGCACTCTGCACTCTGAGAAAGAAAAAAAAAAGACACTTTAACAGAAACAACAGTAATCACATTATCTCAATATCCTTCCTGTTTCAAGTCCCAGCACTGTACAACAGCTTAGTTGCCTCACTGGCTGGTCTGTAGACACACACTCACAGTGTCAAACACACACATCACTCTCTCTTCTTCTCACGCACAACACACTCCCTCTTTCACAGGCACACAGAGCGCGTCACACTCATTTACTCTGGTGAATAAGTGACTGATGAATCAGCACTGAGCTGATCACCCACCAGCCACAGACAAACCCAGAAGCCTGATCACATTTAAACAAACAACAGAAGAGCACAACACGTTGAAGGAATATTTCGGTATAAACAATTCAAACTTAACAGTATCTGTGAATTATCACAGGCAATTTTGATAATAATTTTGTCTCTCAGTTTGTAGTGCACTTACAATGAAAGCTCAGCAGGAAAGAGTCAAGAACAGAAAACATTTAAGGGATAATGTGCAGCCAGACCGTCATTAATGCAAAATTAACCCCAACAGAGATCAGGACCCTAATGCAAAACAGTTTGGAGTGGAGTGGATGCAAAAAAAATATTGAAATTATATTAATGGCACATAAATTACACACTTAATCTTCAATCTTCAAAACAAAAAAGTGGCTGTACATCCGTTTTAAACCATCCAGTACACAGTCCCCATAGGCTGCCATTGTAAGTGCATTACTGTAAATGTAATTTACATGCATTTTCACAATCTTCTGACAGAATGCCAGATAATATTCTGCATTTAACCCAGAATATTCCTTCTCTCATCTTGTGGACCATTCCAGCAGTCGTTCAGGAACAGGCAGCTGTGTGCCACACTGAATCATGACTGTTGGTCTATGAGGAGTACAGCAGAGCAGATTATTAGTATGTAACCAAAACCTTAATATAGTGCCATGTTGAAAGCATGGGGGTGGACAATCCCAATCAAAAAGCCACCGCAACCATGGCAACAAACCCAGGAAGAAACTGTGAAAGAGAACAGCTAATAAAGACAGACCTGTTCAATACACATACAGGGTGATGGCCACTAGCCAGTGTTAAGAGTGCCTGATGTAACTGTGGCTCTCTGTCCCTAAATACCCTTCACAACATCTGTAGGCTCTAAATATAGCAGCATGCCACGCACTACATAAAAGTATCTTTCAGTGACCACTGGGCTGGCTAGATTATTCGCCATACATCCACTACAGCACAACACGATAGAGTTTCACTCAAGAAACTCTGAGCTGAGGGTGAAAAAAAAAAAGTCACACTGCAAAAAAAAAAAAAAAAGGCACCCAATATATTTCCGCATATTAATGTAGCCCAGATTGAATTGAGCAGATTTGGTGTGATTTTCGCCATTCACACTGTCAAATGTACATAAAGCAATGCTGTGTTGCATGAGGAGAAAAAAAATTATATTTGGGCCACATTCAAGTTCCGAAGTCAAATGTACTTTTGAAAACCAGCTGAATTAAAAAAGGAACAAATGAGAAAATGCCTGAAATGCAAACATTGCTCAGTTTAGTTTGATTTGGTTTAGATGCAGAATATCTGTTTATTCCACTTCAACTGCTTAGAGTAAACTGTTCATTGCTCCTTGTTTCATATCTCTGCCAAGTAGGTTTTAGTATATTCTGTGAAGAACAAAGAGCTCATACATTTGTGTTTGGCAAACTTTGGCAACAACAGCTCAGTAAAAAATTTTTTTTATAAAAAATAATACTTCCCAGACTCATATCCTTAGCTACAGACTATTAAAACCTCTATTTGCAGTTCAAGGAGATCTGGTAATATAAAGCACATTTGTAAAGTGATGAAAAATCACACACTCACATTAACAACCGACTCTTTAAACTTGATGTGCAGGCGGTAGCTGGACATGGCGATGACGGCATCTTCCGCCCTGCCCACGTACTCCGTAAACTCTCCATGCAGCTCTGGGAAGGGCACCTACAACAGATGATAATATCAGAAACGTATATCCAACATGTTCAAATAAGACCAGTGCAATTATTTAGGCATTTACAAAATAAACACTATCAGCAGAAAAATACCATTCATGAGTCTTCCTGTCAGGGGTGCTGATAACAAAGGCTGTTTTGAAACCTAGTGAGCTCTCTCGCTGTTCTACTGTCGACATATCATCAAAACAGAAATGGTACCTCATAATTAAAGGATTTGAAATGCTGTTAATAGTCAGTCATGTGTGACACGTATATTATCTTGAATAAAAATATTCACAGTGCTTTCTAAGAGATGCAAGTAATGCAGTCTTCGGTTTTGAACAAAGTAACTGCCTACTATTTGGGACAGGCTACACATTGCGAGCACATTTATGATTAAAACCAGGCCACCTTTAAACCGGACTTAAAGGTGGAGAATGTGCAGTAGTTTCTGCGATATGTTGCGCCTCCCCAAACTCAATCACAGCTCTTACGGGTACTTGTGAAGGCATGTCTCAACAGGTAAAAGTAGGCTATTTTCAAAAAAAAGGTCCAACATATTAGGTATACTTTTAGCTGTGTTGCTATGTGTCATAAGTAAGCAATTGAGTAGGCTAATTAACACTCTGTCCAGAGTAACCGAGAGTGTCTCGCTTATAATAAACGCCCCAAACACTCCGCCAAGAGATTGGCGGACCTGAGCGGACCGCTCTCAATGTTCTGATGGTGCTTGGGGGGGATTCAATGTTTACACTTTTGGGGGAGATAAATCAATGAATGGCATAATAATAGTAGTCAATGAACAATAAACTGGGTTAGAGAATGTTTTTTTGTTTCTGAATTTCCCCTCTTGGTCAGAATCAAATAATAGTTACATTAACGGTCCCACACACCCTAATAAACATCATTCATCTTGGCAGTGGTCTTGACCCCCCGCTTACCTGAAGATCATCTTCCTCCAGGATGGGGGGCTTGCGAGGGAAGATCTGATTGGCCTGGATGCACTCCAGACTCTGCTGCCCCTCCTCCTCCTCCTGTCAAGCAGAATATGGATAAGAAATGCACTGCATTACACTATGTTGTGAAATACCATCAAGAATAATGAAGCTAAAAAATGAAAAATAAATAAATAAATTATATATATATATATATATATATAATTTATATTATATATACTTCAGATATATTTGGCAGGGAAATGTGCCACATACATGTCATTAAAAATCTATGCAATATAATGCAAAGAATCAAAATGGTTCTAAAAAAGGAGACATTTTCTTTATGCAAAATACTTCAAATAATTTATAAAAAAAAAAGTTATAAACCCATATAAATCTACATTTATTCTTTGTTTCTGATGTGAGACAGACAGGTTTTCATTATTCACTCCACTTCACATAATTTATGTTCTGTTGCAAAAATACAAGAGTGTGTGAGCGTCTTAATCAAAGGCTAAATATTTGACATCACACGTTATAAATGTACAAACTCCTTTTCCAGGATAAAACATTGTTCATGACTAAACCTCTGATTAAACGAGTGATTATCTAAGTTAAACTGGGGACAGAGTGATAACAGCATGACCTAAACCAATACCATTTTTGGCTGGGTTTCAGTGTAGCAAAACATTTGAATTGGCAAACGGAGAGTTTGCCAGGACTTCCTGCTCTGAGGTCACTTCAGCTATTTCTGATACAACAGGCACTCCTGTAACCGATACAGTAGCCGGCTTTACATAAGACTCTCAAGGAGAAGAGTTATAGTAAATCATGGCTACTACTATCACTCACACAGACGCCAGTGAGAGACACATAAACATGCAATGCCAGTGAAAGGTTTGGACACATCTACTTACTTAGAATAATAGTAGTCATCAAAACGAACTAACACAAATGAAAGTATGGGAATTATGTAGAAACCAAAAACATTAAACAAATAAAAACGGCAACCTTAATGCATGACAGAGTATAAATTTAAATTTCAGTGCAAAAACATATTGTTAGAGTTGTGTGCTGCGTTCAGCACAAGCTTCATGATTCATGACAGCGATGTGCAGGGCAAAAGTCACTCCATTCACTTCTGTCTGCAGGAATGAGAGGCTACGGCCCGCGGTCGCCTTGAGAGTTCAGATTGGCAGAGAATGTTTGGACTCAGTTTCCACAAATAGGAGAGACTCTGTGAGAGAGGGCAGCTGTGTCGCCATGTTGTCTAGCTCAAACACGGGAGTCCTCAAGACGGAGTGATCTGGTTGTGCCATAAAATGCTGCCCAGTCAAAGACAGGAGTGAACTGGATGAGATATGATCAGAGGAGGAGTGGTTCTGTATAAACCATGTACTCTATTTCTATCCGTTTAATGTTCTCTAATCTATCTATCTATCTATCTATCTATCTATCTATCTATCTATCTATCTATCTATCTATCTATCTATCTATCTATCTATCTGTTTGTCTATCTGTCTGTCTACCTATCCATCCACCCATCCAACAATCTATCCATCAATATATCCATCTATCCATCCATCCATCCATCCATCCATCCATCCATCCATCCATCCATCCATCCATCCATCCATCCATCCATCCATCTATCTATCTGTCTAACTATCCGTCTATCTATCCGTCTATCTATCCGTCTATCTATCCACCTGTCTTACTATCTGTATGTCTATCCATCTATCTATCCGTCTATCTATCCATCTGTCTATCTATCCGTCTGTCTATCTATCTGTCTGTCTATGCGTCTACCTATCTATCTATCTGTCTTTCTATCTATCTATCCGTCCATCCATCCATCCATCCATCCGTCCGTCCGTCCGTCCGTCCATCCATCGGTATGTCTGTCTATCCATCTGTCTATCTATCCATCCATCTATCTATCTATCTATCTGTGTGTATTTGCTGGATCAGCAGCATAGGCATCTGTGTGTAATGCTGACAATGGCCCTCAGCACGGCTCAGTAAACACACTAGAGGGGGCCGGGCCCGGGGCGGCTCATTGTGGGCACAGGGAAAGAACATTACAGGGCACAAACGGACGGAATAGCAAACAAACAATAATGTGCATAACTCATTAAGAACGTGTAAACAAACACATCAATCAGAATTCGCACATAGAACGAAGGCGTTTGTTAAACTGTCCTGACATTTCAGCAAACAAGAAAATGAGGTCCACTTTTCTGAACACAGACATATACAGATTCAAGCACAAACATCACAGTAAATGATGTCTCTGTTGGTTTCTCTCAAAATGAAAGGTTCATAATAAAGCTTATATTCCAGTTACAGTGATTTTACCTCGTTGTTATTTATGACATGCAGCAGAGCGGATAAAATCCCTTAAAAATAAATCACTGTAATTCAGAACTCTTGTGACTTGTGCGTCAGTAAAACGGCTGCAAGAGCAATGTGATATAAAGCATGAATGTTCATTTATTCATTCATTCATTCATTCATTCTACAAACTATAGGCTGTTTACAGTTGCCAAGCAACTCATAGAATGTGTATTAATATATAAATCAATTGCTGGTCACAGATGATGCGTCTATCATCTATCTTAATGCGTCTAACAGCTGTGAACGTATTTCATCCCATCAAAATTTAAAGCCGGAACTGTTTTATAACGAGCGGCACACACTGATGACACTAGCACACATCTATCCATTCATCCCGTCTGTCTGTCTGTCTAAAGAGGGCATTGATCTGCGCTGAGACAGCAGTCAGGACGGGACTTTGACACTGTCTGAGTGGCATTCATTTCAGCTGATTAAAAGCCTGAGAAATCAATGAGCAGTTTCCGATTCAGCATTTGAACCAGTGCCTGGGAGTCACGCGCAGAGAAAGAGAGAGAGACGTTGGTGGTGTTTGTTTACCATAGCCCCGGTGAAGGAGTGCGGGTGCAACACCGTCGTGTCTTCAACCACTCGTCAGCTCTTTCTCGCAGACTTCAGTCTGAGTGAAGAAAAAAAAAAAGAACAATGTTTACTTTTAATTTGTCTACTACTTTACTAAATAACAATGTCATGTAATTAGTAGGGCTGCACAATATATCGAAATTATCGACATATCGCAAATGTATATATCGTGATATGCATATCGCAACGGCTTGCAATAACTGGGGTCATGATCAAAAGACAGAGAAAATCACTCACTGCTCTCGGCTGAATAACTTTTGTAGCTTTAATAAGAATCAGTACATATTTAATTCATACGGTGAAGACTAAGCAGTGTTTTATTTTTACATTTGATTATTCAGTTTCTGTTGTTAAATAACCCTAATGTAGGATAACCTGAACCCCTAAACCCCAATGATGTTAAAATAACACTTCTTATGCGTCTGTAAAACACTGATGTTCACTTTCAGAAGTTGTAGGGATGTTTTCTTGTCACAAAAAGAATGTGAAACCCGTATGTAGGTTATATAATTTTAAATATATTTTAAAAGATAATTTAAGTTTATTTTACACACTTTAAGCATTATCGTATCGCATATCGCATTATTTAAAGAGTTATCGCATATCGCATTTTTCTTCAATATCGTGCAGCCCTAGTAATTCGTTTTAATTAGTATTTACTTAGCAATAATGGATTTGGTTGAAATTATGGTTTCTCTGATTGGGAATACAAATGCAAAGTCAAACTATATTAACCAAGCCTTAATTCAAAGACACACACTTGGATCTTACCAAACTGTTAAAAACAATGAGGTGAGGTTTGTTTTGGACGATCCCACGCTGGTACCGTCACTCAGTGTTATGACATTGAAACCTGTGGAAAGAGGAGAAAAAAGACTTTAATCCATCACTCTCCATTTCCAAACAAACATTGCATAACATCTCTGACAATACAGCTTTTCACACTTTTTACACCAGGTACTCTGTGGGCAAAGGTGGGCAGTGAAGCATGACATTACACAGCCATTCATCTACAGTCAATATACTCATCAGGAACAGAAGGTTTATTGCAGATTATTTCAGGCTGAATCACAACTGATTGATTCAATGGCTTTTCAAAGATATAGTATATCACTTATTTACCAGCAAAAACGGTTCATTTCTTATAGGAGAACACCAGCATATGGATGAGCTCAAAACATTCAATAAACTGTACTTTAGAATCAAAGTTTGCTTGGAAGAAAACAAGTAAAACACTGCGACAAGCACAGACACCCCAGTAGTTCATAAACTGTACCTAAAATACACATGAAAAACACCATTATGTCATTTATTTCTCTTTTCTGGAGGTGCATCAACCGACAACACCAACCGGTTTTTACTATCCTTCCTATGAAAGCTATCTGTGAAGCTCTGCTAAAAGATGCATAAAGAATGAGCTGATACTGTTCCACAGAAGACAACAAAACCGAAATTGTCATAGACTAAACAGAGCAGCAGTAAAGCGTGTCATGGACGGGATGATTTCAGTGACCGGTTTGTCTCCTGAGAGTCATGTGGAGGGAGTTTAGTTGGTTCATGACCAGAGGGCAACAGCATCCATACACGAAAACATTCAAACACACGCTTCAAGTGGAGGCCACATTGAAGCCGTCTGGAAACTACTGATAAAACATATCTCTAACAGGCAAACACTCGTGTTTACTACAGCTGAGGGGTCTGTCTTCAATCTGATTGGCCCTAATGATCTGAACAAATGACTGACTTGCAATGTGGGATCATTTGAGTACATGCAAACGGTTCAACATGAAAGAGTCTGTTAGGCCGTGTGTCGCCGAGAGTTGAAGAATGTTTTAACTTTGGGTAAAACGCAGCACTCATCACTGTCACCTTTTACCCAACCGTCCAATCACAGTGGAGGAGGGGCGGGACTAATACCACACCGACCAACCGCCACATTCTGCTTGTACAACGTCAACAGACGACAACAACTAGCATAATAACGGAACAAAATCATTTAAAACAAGAGCCAGAGAAAATACTTTACATTGTATCGACATTTGAATACAGAATCAACACAGAAACAAAATATGTGTGAAATGAGATACTAGTAACACTTTCGCGGATATCCCGTATCATAACGAGCAAAGCGTCTCAACTGAAAAAAATGCAGCGCTGCCAAAACACTCTCAAGCGCTCATAGCTAGGCGTTTTCGGTAGAGATGCACCGATTACAATTTTCTTGGCTGATTCCGATTTCCGATTTTTCATTGAGTTTGACCTGCCGATACCGATTTTAACCGATTCCGATTTCATTTTTTCATTTTTTACAGCACACAAATATTTATTTTCTATCTTGTCTTTAATAGATAATTTTGCATAGAAATTTTTTGAACAGATAATCATTATAAAATGGAACTATATAAATTACTCCTGGTATGGGAAATTAAAAGTTAATTAAAATTAAACTAAAAGAAAGCTTATACTGTATATTCTGACTAGTTTACTCATTTTTTTATTTTTTTAACACCATATTTTTAACACCATATAGTATTTTTTTACCCAAACTGAATAATAAAAATGAGTTTAAATGGGTACATTTTCTATAAATATTATTGATTGATTATTACGGACATACCCTACTTCTTGTTAAAACACACATGCAAATTCTGTGCATTTTGGGCACTTTTTGTGTGAATTAATAGCCTACTTATTTTGTCCATCAAAAGTGTGCTTTCACTTTAATTGAGCGTGAGCAGCAGCAAAAATAGACTCGTCGCCGGTCATGGCCGATCACGTGAAAATCGGCCAATTCCGGTCACCAGCCGATCAATCGGTGCATCTCTAGTTTTCGGCAGAGTACCTAGCGTTTTCAGCTGGCTAAAAAACGGCCTTAGTTTTGTGGAGTGCCAAACCATTCTCAAACTGGTCTGTATCCAAAAGCAAAACAAGTTTCAGGCAGTGTTGGGTATTCAGAAACAACGGCTTTCTGGAGAATTCTCCACTTACTTTCAGGTCAACTGACTGCAGGTGGACAGAAGAATCATTCAGTATTTTTCTTTCCTTCTCAGGTGTCACTCTTACTGTCCCAAAGGTCAATCTGCACTGTGTGTTCTCATTCCTGAACCACCGTTGGGACTGATTCAGTTTCATTTTACTAAAACATCAACCAGCGATTACCTAACGCTACTCCTCCTTATTGTACCATGTCAAAGGGCACATTCATGAATGGCACGTTTATATTTTGCTGTCAATATTTTAACTAGAAACAATCATTTCGATTTCTAAGAATGTGTTATATAAACACATTTATCATTTGACTGGAACTGGAAATAAATAAATGGGAAAAAAACTAAACGTGAATTTATTTAGCATGCATAGCATTTTTTTAGTGCCATTATTTTGTGGCACACAGCCTTTTTATCTAACTTTAATAAAGTGTGATTTCATTTGCTGTGGTGCTGGAGATTCAGCAACGGTGGGAAATAAACAAAACTTGCAAGACAGGAAAATATACAATGGCTCCAATCAGTATTTGGACATTCAAAATGCCTGAATGAATACATAATCATTTTGCATTGTATTGTTTTAAATGTGGCCAATATCAGATTATGGACGATAAAAGCAAAAGAACGATAAAAAGACGTCACGCAGCACTTTAATAAGAATCAATAAATATTTCATTCATACAGTGAAAACTAAACTGCTTAGTTTTCACGGTATGAATTAAATATAATTGTACCTTTGATTATTCAGTTTCTGTTGTTAAATAAACCTAATGTAGGCCTTCCTGAACCCTTAACCCTTAAAATAACTCTTCTTACGCTACAGTAAAACACTGCTGTTCACTTTCAGAAGTTGTAGGGATGTTTTCTAGTCACAAAAAGAATGTGAAACGTTTATATAATTTTAAATATATTTTAAAGATAATTTAAGTTTATTTTATACACTTTAAGCATTATCGCATTATTTAGTGAGTTATCGCATTTTTCTTCAATATCGTGCAGCCCTAATTGTCACTGTAATACTTCTGAGTTCTGACACATCACTGTCCTTCCACTGAATACCTTTCACAACTGTCTTGATAACGTCAGGTATGTCAAATATTTGAAATGATGCGCATGAGAGCAGAATCGTGATGACTATCTATCTAGAGTGACGTAAAAGTAAGCCGGGTGACCAGATTTCTCACGGGACAGGAAAAAGAACAAAGAATCAAATTATAAAACAAGATCTAAATAAACTACATTTTTCAGGTACAGTAGGTTTTATTTCATCTTATTTCATCTTTTGTTGTTTGATTTACATTAATGACACAGACAGATATTTTAGGCTGCTTTCACTTAAGACAGAACTCTAGGATCTAATAATGACATAGAGCCTAGCCGGTTTTCACCAAGCTGTTTACGTTCACTTAAGCCAGAACCGACTGTATTTACGTGAGATATGTACTCCACATGATGGGCATTTTAACAAATGTGGTCTGTATTTCACCATTCAGGTGCAAAGGAAACTGAATTTGGGATTGCACGCGCTGTCTCAGAGAGATTCTGGTGTGTGTCATTCAGAGCGATACTGCATTGAGTTCTTTTTTCTTAAAGGGTTACTTCACCCAAAAATGAAAATTTGGTCAGTAGTAACTCACCCTCATATGGAAGCTTGTTTCCGCCACTGAATAAAACATTTTAAAAGATAATTGCGACTTTTTTTCTCGCAATTCTGACTTTATAACACATAATTGTGAGTTTATATCTCACAATTCTGACATCTTTTCTCAGAATTGTGAGATATAAACTCACAATTGTGAGATATAAAGTCCAATTCTAAGGGGGGAAAAAAAGACAGACTTTTTTTTTTTTTTTACCTCAGAATAGTTTATATCTCACAATTCTGACTTTATAACACGCAATTGCGACTTTATATCATGCAATTCTGACTTTATATCTCCCAATTGCGTATTATAAAGTCAGAATTGCGTGATATAAAGTCGCAATTGCGAGAAAAAAAAAGTCAGAATTCTGACTTTATAAGACGCAATTGCGACTTCATTTCACGCAATTCTGACTTTATAAGATGCAATTGCAACTTTATTTCACGCAATTCTGACTTTATATCTTGGAATTCTGACTTTATAAGACGCAATTGCGACTTCATTTCACGCAATTCTGACTTTATAAGATGCAATTGCAACTTTATTTCACGCAATTCTGACTTTATATCTTGGAATTCTGACTTTATAACACGCAATTGCGACTTTATATCTCGCAATTCTGAGAAATAAAGTCAGAATTGCGAGATGTAAACTCGCAATTGTGAGATAAAAAGTCGCAATTATCATTTAAAATGTTTTATTCTGTGGCGGAAACAAGCTTCCATACCCTCATGTTGTTCCAACCCTGCAAGACTTTCGTTCATCTTCAGAACACAAATTAAGATAATCAGCACAGCGCTTCTGTCAGAACGGAGGCTCACTATTGGCCAGAATCACACGCATCACACACATGACCAGCGTCGGCCAATAGTGAGCCTCCGTTCTGACGTACAACCCAGAAGCGCTGCGCTGATTATCTTAATTTGTGTTCCGAAGATGAACTGAACTTTATTTTTGTTTACATTTTATTTTTTGACTGCTAAAATTAATATAATTTGTTGTTTGCCTTAATAATGTGGATAAAAAAACAAACAAAAAAAACAGTGGTTTAAATTCAAACTTTTCTACTTGTCTTTAAAAAAAAAAAAAAGGTTATAAAAAATGTCAATAATTAATTATCTATATGAAACATTACATTGTGATAATTTTTTTAGCTATATCGCACTGCCCTACAATCACCCTGCAAAGACAATTTAGTAAAGAAGAAATACAGGACAAAGCATGATTTTTTTTTTTCATAATAAGTCGGGACCCTAAAAATAGATCTGAAATACGGGACTGTCCCGGGAAAAAAAACGGGAAAATCGCATGAATTCCTATATGACTGTTCAGACTGAGGTCGCACTGCAAAACATCCGTCCTGTGTCGGATTGGAACGGATTGGCACAAATTGGAATTTAAAAGATCAATTTCCATGTGATTTGTGCTGTTCACACTGTCATGAGAAACACAGATCGGAGTCACATGTGAGCAGAAAAATCGGATTTGTGCCACATTTACCTGCAGTCAGAACGTAGCCTTAGTGGAACAAGTCCAAAGACCAAATCACCAAAGACATTAAGACTTCAAAACTGATGAAGAAAAGTGAAAGCTTCTGCAGCTTACGGCATTTTTTCGGAGGGCGTAATTGTCCAAATGCTTTATTTGTGGGTGTGCTGTGCTTAAACAAACAGCAGAAACAGATGTTTGTTATTATTATCTCTCAGCATTGCTGGAGTTCATTCATAAACTCAACCATTCGCCCTCCTGTCACTCTGGTTTACTATTGATCGCTCAAACAGGCTCAAAAACACACAGTCAGTGATTCGGGTTTGATCCACCGCTGAGTTTGGAAGTCATACATTTGTGCTCATTCAGCAGAAGAGTTAACCTTTAACCAGATGCATTTTATCCCGGAGTCACACCATGAGTCAGTCAGATTGACCACACATGAGAAACCCAACACCAAAACAAGAGCAGGAGAGCCAAAGGATCATCTACCCGTCCAACACCACGAGGATCTGACAGAAACAAACAAACCCAACACATGAAAATTCCCTTCAAAACACCGTAGTTACTGCAGTAAAACTGTGTTTACTGGGTATAGAGTGCAACTGAAGTACAAGTCCCATTCATTCTGCTGGAAAATATGGTCTCTCCATGGAAATTGCTGTTACTACAGTAAAACTGTCCACATAATTTATTAAATGAGTATTATTAATATGTTACGGAGACACATAAAGCATCATTTTCATGACGCCATAGTAATCATAGTCTCCACCAAAATACCATAATTATTAGAGAACTGTGAGGTCATGATAATTACAGGATCTCCTCCAAAAAGCGAAGCTTTCAGAACTTGTACTGTAGTAACAACAACTGTAGTATATGTTATTATGCTGATAACATGACAGTTATTGTTACAAAAGTAACAAAAATGACCTGAAAATATTGCTTTATGATGCATAATGCTTTGTTTTTCTATAACAGTCATTACACCATGGCACCCATAGTTATCGCCTCACTACTGCAGTAAACGGTTTATATCATTTTCTTATCTTTTCCTTGGCAATCGTGGCAGTTTTATAGCAATATCAATTGCATAAAGCTGGTTACCATGGTGAACTGTTGTAAGGCGCTCGCGCTCGATCTGTCAGTCAGTCGCGCGGCGGCTGTTTCACTGACTGGAGCTCGAGCGAAGTAACCGACAGAAACTGAGCTAAAAGGCCGCATTTCTACCCCTGTCAGGGGTCAAATGTATATCAAACCAACTAAATAGCACAACCCTCTAAACCACGGTGATTTTTTTACAGCTCATGTGAAGCATTTAATAAATGTATCCTCAGTCGAGGCCCGTTTCGGCGTCTGTTGTTGTTGTTGTCGCGAGCAGAGGGCGGACCCCTCAGATAAGGCCTCAAAACACGGCGAAAAACACCCGCACCTCGGGTTAAAACGACACAGCTCACTCACCTGAAGGCAGCCTGCGAGGCAGAGCGGGTATACTCTTTCTTCCGAGTCGCAGGAGAGGAGATTAACGATGAAGAAATCGACAAATTGCACCTCGTAGCCATTTGCAGAGTCGGCCCGTCCCACTGTGGAATCCCGTCGTCATCGCAGCCTCCCCGACGTCATGACGTCACGGCGCAAATTGCGTCATCACGTTCGAGCGCGCCGTGGGGGAGGGGCGGATATGTAAACAAGCTTTGAAGTGGAAGTAATGCTGCTTATATACATGAATAAATAAATAATTACAGTACATATTTTTCAGGTTTATTTTGAGTCAGTTCCTGCATACCTACACAACGTATCACAGTGAGAAAGTGCCGTTTAGTGGGAATATTTACACTAAGCGCAAATAGGGATAGATTCATTTAGGATACACCATGTACAAATAAATGTATTTTCTTTGCAATAAGTGTAAATGGTAGTCAGATACTATTTGCACGTCAGTATTTTAGTAGGCCTGCATTATAAAACATTAGGCCTGTGCAATAATAACATATTGAGTTAAAATTATATTAAATAAATACTGCTTTATTGGGACAATAAAGGCCTTCACCTGTCCCTAACCCTACCCGACACACACTTTATTATTAAATAACCGTTAGCCACTTTAATTCCACTTTTCTCATATTTTCAAATTGGTTCAAATTCATGAAATGACAAGAAGGGCTTTAATGCAAGTGGACTTGTTTGTAATGTGTCTGTAATTTAAAGTTACCAATGCTTTGGCAATGTAAAGCCTTTTAGTGAAAATGACTAGAGTATGAGGTGTAAAAAAACACACAGACAAAAAAGGTTTATACAATGATGTACTGTATTCAATAATGACTTGGTACATATGTGATTAAAAGACACATGACATTTGACATTTATTTGTCCTCTCTTTAACAACCAAAGCTTTAAGTGCTCTGCCATCAGGTCATGGGAAATGTGCGCAAACGTTGGAAAGAGGAAAAAAATGCGCAAAAGAGAAACAACCAAACACAGAGTTTTGCCTCCCGCTTGTGTCGAATTCAATCGCATACTCACCACAGAGCCTCATTTACACACAGTACAAACTCCAAACACACACATTAAATCATAAGCAGAACTGACAATTAAGTTTTCAAGTCTGACAGTTTTTTAATTCTTCAGTGAGGCGGTTTAATATTTTACTATTCAAATAAAGAAAAGGCCAGTGTTTCCTAGGGCTCTGGGATAATTCAAATACAAACACACTCAAGCACCACAGATATTAAAAGTAATCTTGTTTTGGCCGAGTTACTTATGCCCACTAATTTTATTATACTGGAATGGCACTTTCCACAAACAGGGTACAACACAGGGCCTGAAATGCTTAACGAAATTAAGCCTTTTTTTCCTTTTCAGCGAATAGTTGGTGAAAGGAGGTGCGTTACCTTCATAAAATGTTTATAATAATCCTCAGGAGTCCGTTTAATGTTCTATTTATTTTATGAGGATTTATTTGCATTGGGGTCAAATCATGTGATAACAGTGATGGAAACGGACAGCTAAACATGATTTTTGGTCTTAAAGGGATATTTCACCGCTGGAAAGATGAATGTGTGTTTAAATTGGGTCATTTATGTAGTAGAAATGTGAAATTATTTTAGAAGTTGGTGCCTTCTAGACTGAGAAAAGCCAGAAAATGTATTTTTGGCTCATGTGGATGAAAGACAACAACTCCCAGAATGCACTTGCTTCAATGCCCTACGAGGACACTCCCAAGCCACGCCTACCGGTTACAGAGGGCAGTATCGGGAGAAATGATACAACTAGGCTACTAGTCGACTCGAAACTGAAAAGACGGCGTTTTATGGTGAGATCCCCCTATGGGCGGGTTGAACACATGCGGGACGAGCTCCTCCTACTGGCTGGAGTCTCTCGCCTCTGGACAAAAAAGCCTCTGATGAGCTAAATGACGATTTTTGCATAATCTGAGTTTTTTTTCCAGACACACAATACAGAAATCTCTCGTCTCAGGGGGACATGAGGGAGGGAAGCACATCATTCGAAAATACTAACAGGTTTCTACTGATACAAAGCTTAATGCTAATCGGTGAAGTATCCCTTTAAGTAAAAGCTTTTTTCAATAGTAGACTTTCAATGGTCAAAATGATGACATTTTTGCATGAGAAGGTCAAGACCTCTGCGATGAGACAGAGCATTTTAAGGAGGTATCTAGAAATTTTTTTTAAACAACAAACAGAAACAAAAAAAAAGAAAGAAAGAAAAACAGCTCTGTACTGCATTTGTGGAAAGTGCCTAATACAGTCTCATCCATTATAACCAGCAAGAAGTGAAACTATGTGTAAGTGCTGATTTCTTGGGGGGGGGGGGGGGGGACCCACTCAAACATTCCCGATCCTTACTGATAAAACAACGCATGCAAAATACAAATGTTGAAAAGAAAATGAAAGCAGTTTAGAATGGTCAAAACATCTGTTGTCAACAGGAAATTTTCATTACATGAACAATAACATGAGAGAGAGAGAGAGAGAGAGAAAAGTAGTCGTTGAGGTTTCATTTGAATCAGCACTAATTGCTTCAGTCACGAGTTCAGATGAGATGCATTCAGATTTTCTGTTTTGTTCAGAAGTTGGTGTCTGGTTGCTTGTTATTAATAATAAGAGTACGCATTAAAGTACATGAGATTCTTATTTTCCAATTGATCAGATGTACAAATCACATGATCAGTCAACTGAAAAGCGAACGGTGGTTAGGAACAGTAAACGTTGACCAGTGGTGTGACCTGACAGGTTTTGTAAAGCTTAGAGAAGCAAGTCTACCCTGAGAAGTTTCTAGAACATGGGCAAGCTTGCCAGACCACCCCTGGCTCTATGTGTTTGGTTAATATAACTGTACACTCTATTAAATATCATCAGCACGCTAGTGTCAAGGACCTAAGATATATCCTTTTCAGTAAATGTGTAATATCTATATATATATTTACATATGTTTTAAGATCCGACCCTCAGTACTATTAAGACATGTGCAAGTGTTTTCTAACAACCTCGACAAGACATGAAGGCAAAGAACACAAATTCAGAATAATTGCTGTACTTTCTCACATTTTTCTAAGTGCTGCGTGTATTTTTCTCACGTAGTTGTAAATATCGAGTATAAAACATGATACAGTAGGAAAGGAACGTCAATGTTTTATAATATAATAAATAAAAAAAACAGTATTTCAATCAACAGCAGCAAAAACGCACCAATGAAGAACATCTGGATCGATCAAACATGAGGATTCATCTGAATTATAATTGGATTTCACGGTTTGCGAGGTCTAAAAAGCTGCATGTTTCAGTGTTCACTAAGTTCCAGAAAACAAACAGGCCGTCCTTAGAGGGAAAGAGTGTTTGTTTTGCTTTGGTCATTGTGTTCAGACCTCAAATGCATTCAGTGTGTCTGCTTTTGATTTAGTGTTACTCAGTATTAGGCCTGAAACAGACTCTAAGCAAGGATGTGAATGCCAGTATTTCTATCAACACAAGCGAAATGTGTCAGAAAGCAAACCTCTGATAAACACAAGCACATGTGACCAAACATTTGATGAGCCCTATAGTATTTTTTTTCTCATACTATAGAAGTCAATGGGGTCCAACACTTGTTTGGTTACTGATATTCTTCAAAATATCTTCTTTTGTGTTCAACAGATCAAAGAAACTCATTGTTTTTGGGTGAACTATCCCTTTAATGCCCTCTCGTTAAAACAACCTGAACATGTGAGATGATTGACAGGCAGAGAGCATCTGATTGGCTGACAACCACAGGCCGCTTGACTGTGATTTCTCAAGACACCTATTTATTTCTGTGATATCTGTAAAATACTGTGTGTGCGATTCCAAAATAAAATAAAAACCTCACATACGGCACATTTAAGCACGTCTGTATTCCTGCCATGTGCTGAAGGAGCATTCACAGCTTGAGAAGAGTGTGTTTTCCGGCCTTTGAATAATTATTATGAAGTAAAATTTCCATGAATCTCCTGCAGTAGAAAGAGCACCTGGAAATAAGTATCAAAATCACTGGAATACAGCAAATGAGACCAAGTGCTCATGGGATGATAAAGAAAGGATTAAAGCGCACTAAAAAACAGATTCTCGTCTGATCTCCAGTATGTGAGTTGAAGTGCATTTATTTTAAACTCCCTGCTAAAATGTCTTAATTATAAAATGACCTGAACGTAAAGTGTTACACTGCCTTAGATAAGCATACAGTCATTCTCCACAGGAAGTGACATCAGAAGGACACTCCATTCGGAGGGAGGCCCACGACTCTCATGCGGGAGGAAACACGGATGGATGAAGAATGATAAAACGAGTACCACCCGAGACCACGACTGATCAGTTTAAAACACATGCATGCTAATAACCCCCGTCCCACCCCAGCAGTCTCTCCGTCGGTGGTCGCTCAGGCTCCTTTGAAACCTATCTTACATTTATATCCAAACCTCTGGGCGTAAAGGTGTGTTTGAAGCGTTCGAGGTCGCAGGAAGTGCACTGGCCCGTGTGTTTGTGTGAGACCAGCTCGTCGGGACAGTGAGGTACAGGTGTGATGAATTATTGAGGATGTGCACTGCAAAAACACATTTCCTAACTTAGCGTTTTTCTCTTGTTTTCCAGTACAAGTATCAAAATGACTGAAGATATTACGTTTTTAAATCCTCAAAATTAAGTTAAAACAGAATAAAAAAACCTTTTTATCTTGCAATTCTGACTTTTTTTCCTCAGTAATGTTAGATATAAACTGAAAGAATTGTGAGATAATTATTTTGTATCCATGGCGGAAAGAATTAAATTCAAGAATTTGTACAATTCTCACCCCACTGACAGATATTTCCTATTGTTTTAAGCACAAACTCATTTAATTTTGAGCAATTGTTCAGTAAACAACTTCTCACTTCACTTTCTGAAGTAAATCTATTTTGTTTCGATATTTGTGCTGGAAAACAAGAATAGGAAAAGCGTGTGAACTGTGCACAAGAGCCCTAATGTAAAACCTCAAAGTATCCAACCAAAAAAAAAAAAAAAAAAATGACACGTTCACGAAATCAAAAATGCATCTACCGTCGCACCGACTTTTTTTAAAAAACATTTCCTTTTTTCTTGTTTTTTGCCGTTTTTCTCTTTTTATAGTATCGCTCAAGTATATCACAGGTTACTATCTAGAGAGGAAATAGAGGGTAAATTATGTTCCATGCTACATCTTGTTCAGAGAAGGCTATTGCAGACGATTTCTACAACACACACAATCACACGTTGTACGCTTGTATAACAAAAGTTCCAAAACATGTCACCAAGAAACTAAATACATATGCAATGTTCACTATTTAGAGTCTTTTAGGACTATCCCTCGGTCAAAGTGAAGCTGTCGCACGTCACTCGACTTCGTGTCCCGTCTTACAGACAAAAGTTGAAAAATTGCTATTCAAAAATTAGCAAATTTGGTCATTGTCTCTCTCTTTTGTTGTTTTTTTAAATAAGTAGTGCTTTTTTGATGGCTTAAGACAGAGGTCTTTTATTTGAATAATCTCACCCAGTGGCAATCTACAAGACGTCAGTGTGCATTTCATGACACCGCTACGTTTCCTCTCCTCCGCTGTTTAAAACAACACCAGCTAGTGCTGTGACGTAGAATTCAAAGTTACTTTATCAAAATAGCTAAAAGGTGTTTATAAATATATCTGACGGCCAGGTTTTTTCGTCAGGGCGGCTCGCACGACGATCTCCTTCTAGAACTCCCACTCCAGCGTTTCCTCGCGGTTGGCGGCTCGCTCCAGCCGGTGGATGATGTTGTTGAGGTTGGCCATCTTCTCGTTGCGTCTCTGAGTGCTTTTGTTGAGTTTGGGGTTGAGCGAGGGCGACTCCTGGCTGTAGTTGGTCGGGGCCGGAAGGGAGGGCAGTGATGGAGAGATGGGGGCGGACGAGGACGGGACGGGGGACACGGACATCATGAGGCCGGGTGAGGACGCGGCCGAGGGCGAGTTGAGGGACACCTCCAGGCTGCTCCGGGACGGTTCGGACGAAGCTTTGAAGCTGACGGGATCCTCGGGCGACTCCGCTGAGCTGTTCCTCTGAGGACCCTGACTGAGGCCCGCCTCCTCGTCCCCTCGGCCCGGGTCACTCTTCAGCGGAGAGAACTGGACGCCCACAGAGAAGCACTTGGCCTGCCTCGCGCGCAGCTCCTCGTCCTCGTCCTCCTGTTTGAAGCTGAAGCGGCGAGGGCCGGCGCTGAGAGGACGACTGTGGAGCGGGTTCCTGTCGTCCCGGTCCGACGCGGGGCTGTGGGACGCCAGGGGGGAGTAGTTGTTGTGTTCGGCGTCCGTGTCGTTGTCTTGGAGACCCTCCATCAGGACCTCTCGTCGCATACGGGACCTGTGGGGGGATGAAGGTAAAACGAGCTCAGGACAACGATAACACTCACTTCAGCATTTATTAATCTTAGTTAATATTAATGTTAACATTTACCTAGAAAAAATTCTAGGGGTGCCAACAATTATGGCCAGCGTGTTTTGGAGAAAAACATTTATTTTATAATGTGATTTACCCCCCACTTTCAATTCTTTTACTTCAATGAAAGGTTAGATTTTTGTGAATTTTTTTAATGAAAGATCAAAAGGATAAACAATGCAGATTTATTTTTTACAGCCATTTTTTATCATATTTATCAGGGGTGCCATCAATTTTGACCACCACTGTATGTTATTAAAATCAAAGTTTGTATTTGTTAACATTAGTTAATGCACTGTGAACTAACATGAACAAACAATGAAGAGTTGTATTTTTATTAACTAACATTAACAAAGATTAATAAATACTGTAACAAAAATGTTAGTTCATGTTAGTTTATACATTAACTAATGAACCTTATTGTAAAGTTTTACTGATACATTTACTGTGAATACACAGTACACAGCCTTCTGTTTTTATTTTCTGCAGTGAGCTATATTGTTGTCACATGATCTAACCAGTGTTGTTATTGTTTACTAAAACTATTAAAATGGAAATAAAATAAAAAATAAATATTAAATGAAAAAAACAAAACATGTCGATAGACTATTACCAAAATTGAAACTGAAATAAAAATGAAAATAAATAAATGAAAGCTGGAAATTCTATTAATAAATACTAATAGTTTATAAACAATACTACAATAACTAACTACTGGATATCACCGCACTGCATGTGTAATTCAGTGCATCCAGTTATCATCTGAAAATTAACATTTGGTTAAAAAAAAAAAAGAAATAGTTCGCTGCTGATGTGACTTCCAGTTTGAGAAATTTGCATTTTGGGATATTGTATCTTACAGTGTGCTCTGGTTGGGGGTACCAAAGGTAAAATGGATGGTTCGGAGTAATTTCAACCCAGGGTCCTTTGCACCATGACCTCGAGCCAAACACCCCCCCAGAGGCTTTTTCCCCTTGGTTGAACATTATTAAAGTTAGAGCTTATTTAGAGATATCAGCCGGATGGTTTAGTGCAGGCGCTAATGGATCCAAGGCTGTATCTGGTAAATGACCCCACTAATAATGCCCAGAATGAAACTAAACTTCTACAGTAGCACAAATAGGTTCTGTACTCATAAAACGAGGCATTGGAAAGTTTGTAAGTACATCAGGAGTTTATTTAAATAACACTTGCCTGATGGCTCATACTACCGCTAACCCGCACGTCGAGGTCACTTCGGTGATTTGGAAAACCTATTTGTACTACTGTAGAAGTTTGGTACCATTCCAGGCATTATTAGTGGGGTAATTTACGGGATACAACCTTGGATCCATTAGCGCCTGCACTAAGCCATCCGGCTGATATCTCTAAATAAGCTCTAACTTTAATCATGTTCAACCAAGGGGAAAAAAAAGATTTTGGGGGGGTGTTTGACTCGAGGTCATGGTGCAAACGACCCTAGGTTGAAATTACTCCGAACAATCCCTTTAATAATATTAGTACTGGTGCAGTTATCATGTTCTCTTTTCTAACTCCTCAAATGTCCAGCAGGGGGAGCCAACCCCCCATTTACAGCTTCAAAAAGTTTGCACACAACTTTGACATCTCTTTTAGCTGACTTTTGACTAGATAAGTAGCAGAAAGGATCAGATTGGTACCTGTAGTTGTGGAACCAGTTGATGACGGTGTTGGTTTTGAGGTTGAGCTGTGCGGCCAGCATCTCGATGGTGTGCTGAGAGGGGTACGGCTCCTGGAGATACGCTTTCCTCAGAGCCTCCTTCTCCTCCGCCGCCAGCACCACTCGAGGTTTCTTGGCTTGGCTGAACGGGCAGAGCTCCAGCGGGGTCAGGCCTGGACTGATGCAGTCGGAATGAGCGCCGGGGGAATCGCTGTCTGAGCCGGGACTCAACAGACCGTATCGCCTCTTCAGATACGCTGGAGAAAGGGAGAGAGAGAGAGAGAGAGAGAGAGAGAGAGAGAGAGAATTTGAATTTATTACAAATACGTTTCACAGTATATTTAAATTACAATATGCATAAATATTAAGAGCAACCCCAACTTCACAAGAAATGTGCAAAAACCAAATCACCTTCAAATGCAGAGCACAAAGCCTCATTGCATATGCCTCAATACCTTCAAAAGTGATAAGATCATCCACATGCTTGTAATAAGCAAAATCAATCAATATTCTTGCTTGCACGTTTGAAAACATAGCAACTGCTGTTCGACTTTCTTTTTCCTACTTATATAAATAGCCAATTTCGCTTGGCCTAAAACAAAATTCAACAACTGACATACAAATCTTTTTTTCAACACATTTAAAACCCCAAAATAAATAACACCGTAGAAAAAGTTTCATTATACCTCTGAAAAATACTTCCTAACGACAGAAATAAAGGCTCTAATCTTGCACAATTTACAAATGCATGAAGAATGGTGCAAAAAGGACATTCAGCACCAACCTCAGGATTTTCAGATCTCAGAGAGAGAAAGAGAGAGAGAGAGACTTTTCGTATTTAAGCAGATAGTTACTTGAGATGACTTTACTGCATGTTTTACAAGTACGGCATTTTTACAGTAAGTGGGTCATACACATGCTTAGTAAGTATTTTTGTCTTGATAAAACACTGACAGCCAATCAGAATCCATCCTGCTTCAAAGAGCTTGAGCATTTAAAGAGGCAGACATTTGTTTCGGTAAACAAGACTTATATCTTCAGTCGTTTTGCTTCTCAAGTGATTTAAGAATGTTTAGATATTTGTAGTGGAAAACAAGATAAAAATAAGTGTAATTTTTACAGTGCACGTAATAAAATTGGTTGTGAACTGATGCAGAATCACTGGAGAACTGAATAGATGTTTGCTCTTTATTACCTTTCTTCTCCATTTTCTTGACGTCTCTGAGCTTGTCCACGTTGTGCGGGTCGTTGAGCCACAGCTGCATGCGGACGAACGGCTCCCGACCCTTCAGACTGAGCTTATGCCAGGGCTTCGGTCTGGACAGCAGATCAGACACTGAACCCTGGGTCAATCCCAGAATGCTCTCTCCAAACAGACGCTGACCTGCATAAACACATATACTGTTACTGACCTGGCCTACAGTCTTTAGAATTCTCCTTAGTTGTATGTTCGACATGAATCAAAGTTTCAATGAATAGATTCAAAACTTTTTTGTTTTTAACTACCTGTCATGGGTGTATATTAAAGTCCCCCTGTGGTGAAAATCAAGCTTTTAATGTTGTTTATATGTCTATGTGGTGTTTTTAATACGCTTTAAGACAAACCATGTGTAAATTCATAAGTCGACACCATTGCTGAGTATTTCCTCCTTAAAACTGCAGTGAACCAAAGACAGTCTCAAAAACACGCTTTGAAATCGCTGGTGTTTCTGACGTCACAAACTACCTTGTAACCAATCAGATCAACGTGTGATCGTCAACCAGTGGATCTCTGAGCTGAGTGAGTGAGTGGAGGCGGGGCTCATTTGCATATTCATAGAACCGCGTATACTAAATGAGGCAAGGGTGTCGAGTTACATTCAAGATATTTTAAGGCATGTAGAATTTTTTTCAAGGAAAAACGTTTAAATATATAATTTTGGTGATCAAAGATGAGTTTTAAGGGATACAGTTATTGACTACAGGGGGACTTCAAGAGAACGTGACTATGTTAGAAATCATAACATTATAGTTTTTTAAAAATAAATTATTACTTTATCCACAATCTGTTTTGTGACTTGTGATGCAGTCTGGACTTAAACGGTAACACTTTACTTGAAGGGTTGTGCATAAAGGCCCTTGCACACTGAGTCCGAAATTCGCATCCGAAATTTTCGCACGTTAAAACATAAATACGACCTCACGTTATGTCAATCACGCTTGCACACTGCCTCCGAAACTTTCGTCCGTCAAAAAAAAATCGAATCAGGTTCGATTTTCTGCGTTTTTCGCATCCGTAGTATTTTGAATGGTGTTTTGACAATTTAGAGCCACCGAATCACGAATATTCACGAATACGAAAAAACGCATGCGAAAATTTCTGACTCGGTGTGCAAGGACCTTAAGACTGACATGACACTTTCATAATCATGACATGACACATAAATATGAAGGAGGTTTTATGCATGTTTATGACAACTGTCATTAAGTGTCATTCGCTCAGTTATGACATTTTGTATGCAAATATGACATAGTTTGAGATGTCTTTGCTATGACAACTTGACATAAACCAATACATAATAACCTGTCATAAATGTGTCATAAACATGACATAGCAGATTAATTATCAAACTTAAGAAACTACTTAGCTTTATGGGTTAACATTAAACTGTCATGTGGTTGGTTTTGACATTGGCTGTTTTGACAAATTAAATTCGTATCACTGTAGTTGAGGTCAAGAAAAATATTCATGACACTGTTATAAAATTATTTGACAGAGTATTAACACTTAATGACAAATTCAATTTGTACCACTGGAAAAAAGTGGTCAGAAATATAATGTAATGTTAACCCATAAAGCTAAGTAGTTTCTTAAGTTTGATGATTAATCTGCTATGTCATGTTTATGTGTCATGATTATGAAGGTGTCATGCCAGTCTGATGCACACCCCTTCAAGTAAAGTGTTACCTGTTTTTCTCCATTTTGTCACCTGATAATGTCACATTTTGTTGCCTCTGGCTTGCTTATTTGGGTCTACTTAATATTGAACAATATTATTGATGTGACTGTACTGACACTGCTGTATGAGAGCCGAACTGAGCTGGACGATGACATCACTGCGGCTTTATAGCCAAATTGAACTCATTTAATAATTGATGATCTTTATAACGGACCTGAATCAACACTGAAATGACTTCAGCCGAACAACTCTTTTTAAAGCTGCTTTACAGCCAAATTGATCCATGTTTGTTTGCACCATTGAATTATAATTTTCCTATTATCACGTAAAGCTGCTTTGAAAAAATCTGTATTATAAAGTGCTATAAAAATAAAGGCGACGAAGCAAGGATGCATTCAATTGATCAACAGTGACAGTAAAGACATTTATAATGTTACAAAAGATTTCTATTTCAAATACATGTTCTGTTGAAATTTCTATTCATCAAAGAATCTGGAAAAAATATATTTTCAACAGTGATAATAATCAGAAATGTTTCTTGGGCAGCAAATCCTCATATTAGAATGATTTCTGAAGGATCATGTGACACTGAAGACTGCAGTAATGATGCTGAAAATTCAGCTTTGATCACAGGAATAAATTACACTTTATAATATATTCATATAGGAAAAAAGTTATTTTAAATTGTAATAATATTTCACTGTATCAAATAAATAAACGCAGCCTTGGTGAGCATAAAAGACTTCCTTGAAAAACATAAAAACCTTTTGAACAGTGTACCTCACGCTAAAACGCTCATCGTCTGGCCGTGCCGTGTGTATTGTGCAGTAAATCACCTAAGTTGTTGTCCGTCAGAACTTCCTTCACTCTCTTGGTGATGGCGTACGTGTCCAGCTCCGGAGACATGGCCACCAGCTCCTGGATGCCCAGCGGTGTGTGTGTGTGTGTGTGCTGGGGGACGCTCACACACGGGCCGTGAGGATCCGCACGCTGAGGCTGCTGGTTCTCCTTACTGCTCTCCAGCGCCAGACTCACGGGCTCCAGGCTCATGTTGGGCTGTCCGTCTTCAGGACTCGCAGGAGGGGACGGGGACGAGCGGGTCGTCACGGGGCTCTTATCTGACAACCAATGACAAAGATCATATTAGTGTTTATGGTCAGGAGCATTTTAGGTTTATTAGTCATGATACTGTAAATCTACTAAAAACAATGCAATAATGATCCCACTTTATATATAAAAAACAAACAAAGATAACGACTTTATTCAACTCTTCATTTTCTTTTGTGTGTTTCTCTGAGTGAGTTCACGTAGTGTACTATTGGCCAGCTTCACACGCATCACATGACCAGCGTCGGCCAATAGTGAGCCTCCGTTCTGATGTACAACCCAGAAGCGCTGCTCTGTTACACTACGTCAACTCACTCAGACCCACACAGAAGAACATGAAGAGTTGAATAAAGTCGTTATTTTTGTTTGTTTTTGCACACAAAAAGTATTCTCGTCGCTTTATAAACTTAAGGTTGAGCCGCTGTAGTCACTTGGACTATATTAACAATGTCTTTACTAATTTTCTGGGCCGGCTAGTTTCGATCCCATAGAAGCCTGGAGGAGTGATCCAGCTCTCAGATTTAATCAAAAATATCTTAATTTGTGTTCTGAAGATGAACTAAAGTCTTGCGGGGTTGGAACAACATGAGGGAGAGTAATTACTGACAGAATTTTCATTTTTGGGTGAACTAACCCTTTAACTATGATTTACTGACATTTAAATTTGATACAATACACGTATTGTGTACATACTGTATATTCCAGTCTACTTATATTTAAAAAATACCTGCATGTACAACTACAGCTGTAACTGCACTGTTGACCTTATCTTACTCCATAACCCACCCATAAACCTACACACCTGTCCTAACCGTACCCGTATCCCACCTATAGCAGCACAAGTGTTCTGCAATACAATATGAACACAATAAATATATTGTACCTAACAATTATTATTAATATATATATTTTTCTGATGTGTACATCAAACTAAAAGAAAGTGTGACTGGAATAGCATGTCTATAGAATGATTGA
Organism: Squalius cephalus; assembly: GCF_949319135.1. Taxonomy (NCBI): domain Eukaryota; kingdom Metazoa; phylum Chordata; class Actinopteri; order Cypriniformes; family Leuciscidae; genus Squalius; species Squalius cephalus. The sequence goes on from NC_137137.1 coordinate 3,381,411, forward strand.
TAACAAAAACATTTTACCCAGAAACCAAATAGCAAATAAGAAATCATACTTTGTTTATATTTAATGAAGCCTAACTTTAATATGGTTTGCATTTTGACATAATTTTCATGAAACTTAAGTACATTTTCCCCCTAAAACTATCATTACCAGAATTATAAAGTCACTTTACCGTAATATACAGTATATATATATATATATATATATATATATATATATATATATATATATATATATATATATATATATATATATATATATATATATATATATATATACAGTATAAGGGCTGTCAAACGATTAATCGCATCCAAAATAAAAGTTTGTTTTTACATAATACATGTGTGTGTACGGTGTATAATTATTTTCTATATATAAATACACACACATGCATATATATTTAAGAAAATTTGTTATTTATATATAAAATATTTATATATAATATAAATATATATACACAGTATATACATGCAAATATTTCTTAAATATATACATGCATGTGTGTGTATTTATATATAGAAAATAATTATACATCGTACACACACATGTATTATGTAAAAACAAACTTTTATTTTGGATGCGATTAATCGCGATTAATCGTTTGACAGCCCTAATTAAAAAAAAAAAAAAAAAAAAAAAAATATATATATATATATATATATATATATATATATATATATATATATATATATATATATATATATATATATATATATATATATATATATATATATATATTAATTGTGTTTTGTTTATCTGATTGGTTTAACTTGTTCATTACTATAATAGTAACTTTCTGTATTAAGTTTTCTTCTGTATTATCAAAATACGTAAGAAAAAAACAATAATATTATTGAACCGGTACAACAAACACTACTATTATGTAATGGTAGTTTAAAATTTAAAAAGATAGTTCACTCAAACAATCTGCCATCATTTACTCACCCTCGTGTCATTCCAAACCCATAAGACTTTCAATCATCTTCAGAACATAAATTAAGATATTTTAATGAAATATGAGAGATTTCTATCACTCCACTGACAGTAAAGAGATTGAAAAATAATCCATATTTAATCCAAGTCTTCAGAAAAGACATGATCGCTTTATTTGATGAACATTCAATTAATGCCTTTATTCACATATAAACATTGATCATGAGAGTAGTTGATGACAGAATTAACATTTTTGGGTGAATTGTCCCTTTAAACTTCCTTTTGCATTAAAGACAGGGTTCCCACACCTTGGTTAACTTCAATTTCAAGGACCTTTCAAGGACTTTCCAGGTCCAAGGACTTAATGTGGGGACACGTTTGTTGTTGTTGAGGTACCATCGTAGTAGTTTTGTGCGCTTGAACATCACAACACAAAGTACCTCACGCGGGAAACACTTAACGTACTAACGTAAATTAAGCAAGCTAGTGTGCATAGGCCACGAAGTGTGGGCGAAATAACACTTTAGCGGACCGGAGGGAATAATAAACTTCTTTCACAAAATAAATTCAAGCACTTTCAAGGACCTATATCTATGCATGTTAATTTTCAAAACCTTTTTTTTTCTTCAGATTCACAAACTTTCAAGGATTTCAAGGACCCGTGGGAACCCTAAGAACTCCTATAAAGCTCCCACTGGCGGTGTGTGTGTTGGGATGTGTGTGTAAGCACGACTGACCCTGGCTGAGGCTGTGGTTGGGCAGCTGGTTGAGTCCGTGACCCAGCTGATCCAGCAGCCAGAGCTGCATGCGTATGAACGGCTCGCGTCCCTTCTGAGTGAGTTTACTCCAGGGTTTAGGCCTGGATAACATGTCACTCACACTGCCCTGAGACAAACCCAACACCTGCGAGAGACACAGAGACAGAGGCTGAGACATTCAAAATAAGCCTGAAGTCATGTCACACATGGACAGAAACCATCATTGCTTTTCACTTTCAACTATCCTAGTGACCACTAGATGGCAGCAAAACACAACACACAATACAAGAGCTCCAGACAGTTCATTACTGGACTCAAAAGTTTGGGGTCAGGAAGATTTGCTTTTAAAGAAATACTTTCATTCAGAACAGATGCAATGATCAAAAGTCACAGTAATATTACAAAAGATTTTTATTTCAAATAAATGCTGTTCTTTTGAAAATAAAATATATTTTACGATATATTCAAATAGAAAACCATTATTTTAAATTGTAATACTATTTTACAATATCACTGTTTTTACTGTATTTTTGATTAAATAAATGCAGCCTTGGTGAGCAGAAGTGACTCTTTCAAAAACATTAAATCTTACTGACCTTAAACTTTTGAATAGTAGTGTATAAAGGGCACTTAAGTTTTTTTTTTTTCAGTTTGAAATGATAGATCTAGAGTTTAAAATGAAGATAAAGTACTAAATCAAGACAAAAAAAAACTATTCGAAATGCAATATTCGTATTATTTTGCATGGATTGAAGTACGAGACATTGCAATTGCATGCAAACCCGGTTGAGGTCACCAACAAGAAGAAATAGAAATATCAGTTCAAATTCTTCAAAAAATAAATAAATAAATAAATAACTGCAAGGCAAGCATTGTGCTCTCATTTCTTGTTTTAAACAATATGCACAGATTAATCATTCACAATAAGACCAGAAAGTAAATATACCGTAGTTTTGATTTCATATGACCAAAAAATCTGAATTTAAGAGAATTAGATATGAATGTTTAGATGTGGGTATCAGATTTCTACTGTTTCCACACAATAAGATTGTGGCAGCTTTGTGTGTAAATAACTAGTTTCATGCATGCTTTGATCTTGACTCATTATAATATGGAAAGTTCTCTCCAGCTGTGCAGTTTCAATCCCACCTTCTCTCCGAAGATCCTCTGGCAGATCCCGTTCTTGGCCAGCTTCTCCTTCACCTGCCGGGTGAGCTCGAGGGTGTCCACCTCTCGGTACATGTACATCTCGTACTGCTCGGGGGTCAGCGGCGGGACGGTGGGCTTCAGGGTTCGAGGGATGTATGAGGGGAAGTACGACACCCGTCCCGCTCCACAGGGCGTCTCGCCGCCCGACGCGTCCGGCTCCACTTTAATCTCCACCGGCCGACTCAACACGGGCTCGTCCTCCGGCGCGGACGCCTCCTCGCCGTTCACAGGACAGTCTCCGTTCTCCATCCGAGGCCAGGGACGAGGCATCGACGTGGACGAAGAGGAGGAGAGCGAGGGAGAGACGGAGGTGAAAGGGTGAGAGGTGCCGCTCATTCCCATTACCACGGCGCTGCGCTCCACGGACCAGTGCTGGTCGAAATACGAGCCGGCTTCACCGATCTCAGACTTGACTTTACGGATGATGTTTTGGACGAAGGCGGCGGGTGACAGGACGCTGAGAGGCGTCTGAGGGCTGCCGGCGGGATTGGACACACACACCGGCACCGATACGCCCTCTTCTTGCTTGATGAAGGGCGATGTGGGGGGCGGCTGAGGTTTGGTGGGATCCTGCGGGACGAGACGTTCACTGGTGGACCCCCGACCGCACACCTCCATCTCCAGCAGGGCCTGTTGCTGCGCCTGCATCTCCCGACGGGCCTGTTCCAAGATGCTCTTGATGGTTTCGTCAGAACCGCTGCTTCCTCCAGAGCTGTTCCGGCCCGATGAACATCCCAGAGACGACTTACAGTCACCTGTCCAACACACACACACATCAGAGTCGCATTACAGGCCAAACTGCTTGACTTACAGTTACTTACAAACTGCTTTTATCTTAAAGGTCCCATATTGTGTGAAGTTTTATTTTAGGTTTTGATGTCCTTAAGAATATATATTTGCGGTATAAGTACCAAAAAACAAGAGGTAAAAACGATATAAATACTGTTCGTTTTCTCACACAAACCGCTCGTTTCGTGTCTTAGGCCATCAATGTGTACTTACGATGGGGAATTGTTTAATTTGGACTCTGTGCATGCTCTTTGAGACAGTGACCATAGACCTGCATTATATGACTGACAGACAAGAACGGTTTGACCTAAAAATATCAAAATTGAAACTACTGCGGAAACAAAGACACCTACATCTTGGATGCCCTTGAGGTAAGCTAAAACATACCAAAATTTAATTTCAAAGTGAACTATCCCTTTAAAAGGCACAGCTACTTTATGCAGGCTGTGTGCATTTGTCTGTGGATCGACTGTTTTGAAACTTATATGGTAGTTTCATCGCCCCTAGACCTCTGCTATCATGAAAAAAGACAGGAAATTTCAGTTTTGACAATATGGGACCTTTAACATGGGTTATTTAAAACATGAGATGCTGACAATACAGCAAGACACACGCAAACAGCCAAACTAGCACTAGAACATGAACATAGACCAATAATTATGATTTATTAAAATACATCATATTATTAAAAACATTGTATTTCATTATAATGTAATATTTAATCAAAAAAAATTAATAAATAATATAATGTATTAAAATAATTTAAAAATACTTAATTATAATAAAAACATTATTCTAAATATAATAGTATTTATTATTATTTCCTGTAATATTCAAAACAGCAAGACACATGCAAACAGCCAAACTAGCACTAGATTATACAGTGAAGACACCAGATATCATTTTTGATATTTTTTTACTAGTGTGTGCAGGACACTATAGTTCATTTCTAAGTGAGGATAGCAAAATAAAGTAAACTGTGACATTATTATACCCAAAAATTCTTCATACAGTGACCAGTAAAATGTATACAAATTTGGGACCAAATATTATTCAGACACTTTGAGCTGATCATGTTTTGCTGAAGTGTTTCTTTAATTGCTAATGCTCTTTTTACACACAGACTGAATAAACTGAAACATTGCTTGGTGATTGGTTGAGCTAAACTGGTATTATCTAATTGTGTAGTTAAATTTAACAGCTGACAGATATTCAACATAATTCATGTGTGAGACAGTCTAACAGAAGGACGGACAAAACCAGTCAAATATCAACTGATTTGATAACTCTTAGTTATTGTCATATTTTATTACCATTTTCTAAAGCCAATAAACTGTGATAATGTGAGAAATGTTGAAGGTGTCTGAATAAATTTTGGTTTGACTGTGTGAACATAGACCAATAATTACGATTTATTAAAATACATTATATTATTAAAAAACATTTTATTTTATTATAATGTAATATTTAATAAAAATATAGTTTAATAAATAATATAATGTATTAAAATCATTTGAAAATAAATAACTATTATAAAAATATGAATCTAAATATAATAGTAGTTATTATTATTTAAAATAATTTCTTAATTATTAAATAAAGTAGACAGTGCAAAACAATCCAACTTGTGTGACCAGGCCCATTTAAGATGCACTTTTGTTAGTGTGTGTGTGTGTGTGTGTGTGTGTGTGTGTGTGTGTGTGTGTGTGTGTGTGTGTGTGTGTGTGTGTGTGTGTGTGTGTGTGTGTGTGTGTGTGTGTGTGTGTGTGTGTGTGTGTGTGTGTGTGTGTGTGTGTGTGTGTGTGTGTGTGTGTGTGTTCCTGAGAATCAAACCCATAATCTTGTTGTTGCTTCTATCAGACTGCACAATCTGTACTTTAGTCTTGGTATTTCAACATTCTTTAATAAAGAAACTAAATATACTCGAAAAGCAAAACTATAAGATATTTAGAGAATATATTTTCAGAGAGTACATCTTTAAAATTATTAAGATTATTTTAAGTACATACATCACTAAATTCTGTTTTATTTGTGCTGAAAAATATATGAAGACTTCAGATGCAAAAACCTCTCAGTCTGTCTGACATTTCTATTTTAAATGGCCATTTTTATGTTTTTAATTTTACTCTTAATAGGGACATTTCTGAAAATAAGGCATTTCAATAACTGACTAATAACCTTTTAATTGTCATTAAAGTGAAATTACTGAACCTAAACATATAATGATAACAATATAATAAAAGAAAAAATGTCAGACGGACTTAGAGGTTTTAGCATCTGAAGTCTTCATACATTATGCTTATGCATCCATACTTTTTTTTCTTTCTATTATAAATAGAATTATTATTATTTAAAATATTTCAGAATTAAATATAGCAGACAGTGCACAATGAAGCAAGTATTAGTATGCGTGTTTCATTGGAATGGAACCCATGACCTTTCGTTGAATGCAAAATATTAAAAAAATATATTTTCTTAATCTATTTTTGTCTTTGTATCACAACATCCTTCAATAAACAAGATGAAATTAGATTAGAAGCAAATTGTCTTGAGACATTAAGAGAACCTGTTATCAGGGAACATATTTCTGAATCTATTTTTTGCTTTTTTAATTACATTTTATTTATAAAAATGTTTTGTATGTGCCTCACTAAATGTTGTTATAGTTAGGCTTAAAAAATAAATTTAAGCATATGTTTATGAATAATTATTATTTATTTTTTTCTATTTATATTTATGAAAAAAAAAAAGTTTTTGAATCAGGATATATTCTCTAGTGAGACAATTTTGTTTCACAAGTAAATGCATCTTATTTTAGGTTATTATTTTTTTATATTATTTTATTATTATTCTGCAGTGCAGAAGTAATTCTGAACCATGAGTAGATGATTCCAACAAACACACACACATCAGAACAATCATACGCACAGATCCACTTCCGCACTGCTGTGTGTTATTGTGTGCGACTCAGAAACCGCGTGTGTGTTTGCTGTCTCGTTACACACCTCTTTGTGACTGGATCTCCTTCTTGGCCTGCTCTAGAATATTCTTGATGGCATCATCTGACCCAGTTTCAGGAGTTCGGATTCGAGGAGTGATGCTCCCTGCCGGAGAGAGAGTGAGAGAGAGCGAGAGAGAGAGAGAGAGGTGAGTGGGCCGGCTGATCAGAGAGCAGATCCAAAGCCTTGCGTTTGATTGCTAGATCAATGGCCGCCTTTGAGAAGCTGGCATCAAGTGAGGGTGCGCTAACACGTGAAAGCTTTACTTTCAAAACTGAGGAAGAAAACAGCGCTGTGAGAGCATCACAACAAACACAGTGCGGAAGTGGTGCACAGAGACAGTGATGTACAGGAACCTGGACTGGTTCTCTCTGGGGTTCTGAAGCGGTTCTGTGGGGTTTAGAGGATGAGACAGATGGGCCTGTGGGATCGCTCAAACACTTGAAACAACACATTTATCTTCCATAATGTGAAGTAAGAGGACACAGCAGGTGGATAATATTAGTTGTGATCTCTCTTGAAACTTGTCAAGAACGTTTCAGGATCATATTCACCTAAAATCTAAAGAATTTTCTTGTTATATATATATATATATATATATATATATATGTATATATATATATGTAATGCCATTTTAAGGGCTGTGAAGATGATATTGTTATTGAAATCATGGTAGTATTTTTTTGTCTTGCCTTTATGGTGATTTAAAATCATTGCATTAATACTATATTAACTGTGACCTAAACGTAAACCGGATTGGTTAATAGGAATTTTGTGTAAGGACCAATAAGGATGCTGCTCCAAGATCATCATCTACATGAAAAATTCACCAAATTTATCAAAAATACTACCATGTTTTTTTTATATATATAAGTTATATATAATAAGGTTAAGCTGTATTGTCATGTAAATGTCAGCATTATTACTAGATATTTTATATATATATATATATATATATATATATATATATATATATATATATATATGTATGTATGTATTTATGTATATGTATACAGGTGAAACTCGAAAAATTTGAATATTGTGCAAAAGTTCATGTATTTTAGTAATTCAACTTAAAAGGTGAAACTAATATATTATATAGACTCATTACATGCAAACTGAGATATTTCAAGCCTTTATTTGTTATAATTTTGATGATTATGGCTTAAAGCTTATGAAAACCCCAAATTCAAAATTTCAGAAATTTTGAAAATGTTCGTAAGCTGTAAGCCATAATCATCAAAATGATAACAAATAAAGGCTTGAAATATCTCACTTTGCATCTTTAAACTGAAAGGCAGGACTGTCCCACCGCCGCCGTAATGAGTGTCGCAGCTTCTCTGGGTCGGTCGGGTTCACTCACCTCGCTGGCGAACCTGGATGGTGCGTAAAGCCAGGATGTTCTGCTCATCTGACAGGAACTGCTTCATCTTGATGAAAGGCTCTTTGCCTTTGACGGTGAGTTTTCTCCAGGGTTTGGGTCGAGCCAGGATCTCGCTGACCGAGCCCTGTGAGAGGCCCAGCACGTAGTGACCGAACACACGCTGACCGATGTTGTGTTTTAGTAACTGCTCTTTGACCTGAAAAGCGATTTCTGCAGTGTCCACCTGGTCGTCGTCTCCTCCCCCTGAGCTCCCGCTCTCCGATTGGTCGCTTGGCATGCCTGTCTCCATTGCGACTGGCATAGAGGCGTTCTGATTGGCTGACATGAGGGCCGCTTTGGCAGCGTAGAGGGCGGTGGGGAAGGCCATGATGGACGAGCCGTCTTTCTTGAAGAGGGGAGACAGGAGCTGCTTCTGCAGGAGCTGGTCTCCGGGGTGTTTCTCGCCTGAGAAGGGTGACACTGAGAAGGGGCGGGGCAGTTCGTGGGTGGAGGAGGGCGTGTCAGTGACGGGCGGGCCTGGGCTGGAGGAAGTGCGCCCATCTATGGGCAGTGTTCCCGGAGGAGAGGAGAACGACCCCGCCGGGCGACTCACGCTCTTGCTGGAGTCCTCAGAATGACCCTCATCTGACAGAGAGAGAACATACATGTTTATCTGGAAAAACTGAGAATTATCTCTCTAAAATATGACTGGATGAACTACTAAATAAATAAATAAAGTACTAATTATAAATAATTATTAATTATTTTATTTAATGATCATATTTTATTAGAATAACTATTTAATAGCAATGATAAAAAAAAAATATATATATATAAAATTCATATAATTATATATTTAATAAAGTATATATATATATATATATATATATATAATAAAAATTAAATAAAAGCCATTTATACAGTTTTGAATTATTAAGCAAAAATATTTCATTTTAACTGAATCAATAATTTTAATTGATGATTAATTTAATATTAACAAACACATATAAATCATATATACTCATTATTAGTAATTATTTAATTTAATAAAACAGTTAATAAATAAAAACACAAACAATATATATAGTTTAGAATGATACAATTTAGCTTTATTATACAACATATTTTACCACATAAAATGTCTAGAGAATCTAGCTGTATATTATTTTATATTTTTTTATTTATTTTTTCCACTTTTATTGTAATTTTAGTAAATTGTAATTTTGTTGAGTGTGTTTGTCTTTTTATTAGTTATATTTTAAAAAAATAAGTCTATATAATTTTTTATTTCAGTAGATCAAGTTAAACTAAATGAAAATGAGAAACGTTGCTTTGATAACCAGCTGAAATAAAATAAGGTATATAAAAATAATTTCAGTAATATTTTTTAAATATTTTATTTGATTTCAGTTAAAGTTTATTTGACTTTATTTGACAAGTAACAATTTTTAAAAAAATTTTTATGGTTTTAGTTTTAGTTAACTATAATAACCCTTCTACAAGGTACTTCAAAGACAGAAGGGGAAAGTTTAGTGACGCATCCGTGAACGGAAACACACACACACACACACACATCCTCACCGCTGTTGTGTAAAACTCTGACTTTATCCACAAGAAATTTGTGAGAGGGTAGAAAGGCTTCTTTGTCCAGCAGCAGTGCCTCAGCGGTTTTGGCTGATTCCTACACACACACACACACACACAGGCAGGCAGACAGGCAGTTAAACTCTCGTGATCAATGCAGATCTACATTATGGATGACGCTAGTGAGGCGTTTACACACAGATCACTGTGGCGTTTCCTCATTGACAACTGTTTTTCACTGGGAACTTTATTTGTCTTTTAGTTGAGAGGGTCCGTGACCTTACGTCAATAAAATGCAAAGCTGTTAAAAATCCTAAAGCTCTCTGCAGGAATAACACTTGTTTCACTCACCTGGGATGAACTTCCATTGGCCGATGCCAGTTTCATGGCTTTGAGGATGCTGCAAGACACACAACGACACGTTAACATCATCATCCTGATACATCATCGCTATAGTATATCCGTGTTCCTGGAAACCTCACCTGAGCTCTGTTTTGATCTCTTCATAATCCATCTGGGACTGTAGTTTGGCCTCCAGGGTCTACACACACAAATCAAGATGTTAATTATGGGTCATTGTTAAATCAATACAGTCGTGAGAGAAGCTGAAGGACAACAGATGGAGGAACAACCTGTGTGTTGTAGTCTGATCTGTCTGGTTTCGTGCAAAATTTATAAGAAACACACATTGATTTAAAAATGCATGAAAAATTGCTACATTTTGCGTCATCTTTTATGTTCACAGACACTGCATTTATTTGATATATTATTACAATTTCAAAAGAACAATTTTCTATGTGAATGCATTTTAAAATATAATTTATTCCTGTGATCAAAGCTGAATGTTCAGCATCATTACTCCAGTCTTCAGTGTCACATGATCCTTCAGAAATCACTCTACATTTCTGATTATTATCAATGTTGAAAACAGTTGTGCTGCTTCATATTTTTGTGGAAACTTATACATTTTATTTTTCAGGATTCCTTAATTTTTGAAAATATAAATATTTTGTAACATTATAAATGTCTTTTTTTGTCACTTTGATGCTTAATGAATATTAATTTCTTTTTAAAAAAAAACTTTTGAATGGCAGTTTACAGAAAGAGCACAAAGTTTGGTTTATTCACACAATATTTGCACTATTTTACACACGTGATGAAATCTCTGGACTTTTGGATGTAATGTAAGTTGCCTTAGATAAAAGTACTGTAAATGTAAACATAGTAAAATGTTGCTGAGAATTCTATACATATATACAGTACTGTGCAAAAGTCTTAGGCATGTTTGGAAATGTAAACTGATATTTCCTACTGACACACTACAGCAAAAGATATAAATAACTGACTTAAAACCATTTTTTTTGGGGGGGGGGGGTATTAACATGCCTAAGACTTTTGCACAGTACTGTATGTAAATGCATATGACTGAAATCTAAAATCAAACTGAAATCATAATCAAATTAGCCAAAAACATGTAATAAACAACATGCAAGAGGTGGAAAATGTTAATGAAGGAAATGCGCCTCTTTAAACCTAAACACATCTGCAACAGTGGTTATCGAGCTGCACAGAAACAATTAAGCTGGTGGTAAAAGTATACTTTTAAACTATAATAGACTGACCTCATATTATAGCTACATGAATGAAGTTTGATTTGCTCTCACCTCTATAGCTTCTGACTTATAGGCCAGCTGCCGCTCCAGCTCTGCAATCTGATTGGCCGACGAGTCCTGGACTTCCTGTAAGGTGAACTGGAGTCTCTGGACGTTCTCGAGCAGTCTGAGGATCTCTCTGTCCTTGGAGAACAGCACCACCTCCAGCCGCGACAGCGCGCCCTCATCTCGCTCCTCGCGCTCCCTCTCCTGAGACCACCAATGAAAGGAGGAGATCAGGGGGACATGAAACTCTCTTTTCAACTTCAAAATACCATCCTGCTCTCTGGCTTCCTATAATCACGTCGCCTCAAAGAGCCACTAATGAGGTTCCAGTGGTGTGGGAGCAAGTGATCATTTCCTCCCACTTCAGATTGGACATGTTAAGGTGGCAATTTGTGGCGAGGCGAGTCGTCCGGCTTTCATCTCAAAGCGAGACTCTGTCTTTACCTCCTTGGGTCGGTCTTCTGACGGGCCGGTCCCTTTAGAAGTGCTCTGAGTGCCGGCGAGCTGCTCCCTCAGCCTCTCCACCTCCCTCTGGGCCAAATCTGCTCTCTGACATCAAACACACAAGTTTGGACAACTTTAGAGGAGCTGAACATCCAGCTTGTGTGTACCGTAACCCCAAGAAGTTTTTAGACACTTGCATCGCACTCAAATAATAGTCAGAAAAATCCGAAACCGAACAGTTTAATTGAAACTGTGATACTCAAATTTCGAAGGCTTTTAAATTATCCTCATAATGAGTCATAACAACATGCCTTCTGTCGTCTTATACTTTTTAAGCAATTAAAAGGCGTTTTAGTGTAACTGTAAAAACGTCCTCCTTCATCTTGTGGTTCACGTGTCTTTATGATGTGAAATCTGCAGTGATTTGTATGAAGTAAACATAAGAATAACTTTTATATTGTTAGTAATATTGCTACTTACTGGACTGAAGCAACTGAGGTTTACTTGATTATCCATGCATACAGAAACATTAATATTCAAATATGAGTATCAAATATGATCATCAGGCTTTTAAGGAAGGTTTATTTGTTCATCTATAAATCATAATTTTATTGCATTGCACTGCATTATATGTTTTGATCATAAAACATTTGATCTTAGTAAATATCTAAGATATATTATTGGGAGTTGACAGCTGATATTAATATGCATTATATGCAAGTATCTGCTATACTGTTATAAAGATCGCACTGATTTACATTACAAGCATCAGAATTTCATGTGTTTTGGCCATAAAAATATCAGCATCTGCATCAAATTGCATATTTTTGCCTCTGATTAAAATAGCAATGTTTTCTCCTCCGTGAGTCTGAGCTCCATATCCTCACTGTATCATAATATATGAGCCATAAAAGCCTGATGTCTCAAATATGATTCTCATTTTGTAAATATTTTGTGGATCATTTTTGTCAGGCTTTACGGGGTCAATGTGGTTTAATAATTGTGATAATATACTACCCTACTTCTCCATCTTACATTATGGCAGCACAAAAATGCTAAAAGCCACAGATAAAGCATCAATTGCACATTTAATGTACATCTTTTTTTTCTGTTGCATCAATGCAAAAAAATGCTTCCTGTCTTTTTCAATAAGATGAAAACACAGAGAGAGAAATATGAATTTCCCAAACACTTTAATACCAAAATCTCTTGAACGAGAATCATAATTATGACTTCCCAACTCGTACACAGGAGCTTCCCAGGAGGACGTAGTTCCCAGAAAAGCTCCTCCAGCATTTGAGCACGGATGACACTTGCTTTGATATTTTATTTCGAACACAATGGCATTCACACGTTTATAAGTAGAACTCTAGTGTCAATACTTTTTGTCTTGATTTGCATTGTTTTATCATTTCAAACTGTTTTCTGACAAAGTGTCTTTCTTGAAAATAAATGATGCTCACTTTGATATTTTGCATGCAATGATTTTCTTTTTTTCAGTCAACGTTAAAGCGCAGACTGTTGTTTAGTAAAATACAGGGCAATTTGAGCATCAATACAAATCAAGGCCAAACATTCCCAGAGATCCATAATCAAATGAACAATCAGGCCGAACGGAACAAGAACGCCCTCGAAAGCCCAATCAGACGAGATTTCCAGGTGGCGAGAAACATCCGCAGGTAAAACAGCGAGAGCGAGCGCGCGTCTGCTCCGTTCTGCTGAGGTGCGTGTTTACTTGCAGGCACTTTCTTCTCAAACTGTTTACCTGCTCTGTCACACTCGGCCTGCTAATTAATGACTCATTTTCGAATCATTTATCTAAGAGCTGCTGGCAAAGGGAGAAAAAGCAAATCACAGTGGAAAAAAAGGAAGCAATCAGCGCAATGAAGTAACTAACAGCCCTCCTCGTTCGCCACATCTCTCTCTCTCCCGTCCTCCGCCGCTCGCACGGCATCATGGGAAAGAGTGGCGGGTAATCACGGGTCTGCGAGAGCGAGGACGAGGAGGGTGGTGGGGGAGGAAGAGGGTCTAATTAAACTCAAAGCTTGATTAGGAAGGTGATTATCTTCACGACGACAGCGTCTCAATCAGAGGCTGAGAGGAGGGCACACACTCACCTGGTTGGCCTTCTCCAGGTTCACCATTAGAGCTCCCATCTCCTCCACTCTGGAAGACACAAACCACACGTTAAACATCCGACCACCAGCACGGCTCATGCTCACACGCAACTGCACACAGATTCATGCCACTAAAGAGATGAAAAGTGCAGAGCGGCGGGTTCACTTAGTACCGGCCACCAACCAGAGGAAGTCGTTTTGAAATGTTTGTGTTACACATAACATAATTAATGAACAGCGATTAGATAGTCAACAGACCCCTGATGCTATGAATGAATTAAAACCCTAATACTGATAATTATGGCGTTTATAAATATAAAAAATAAAGGTAACACTTTAGTTCAGGGTGCAATTCTCAGTTGCTTATTAGCACGTTTATTAGTACTTATAAAGCACATATTAATGCCTTATTCTGCATGACCATATTCTACATTCTTAATTCTACCCAATACCTAAACTTAACAACTACCTTACAAACTATTAATTAATAAGCAGTAATTAGGAGTTGATTGGGGCAAAAGTTGTCGTTAATAGTGAGAAATGGACCCTAAACTAAAGTGTTACGTCCCTAAAATGGCATGAGGGAACGCAACATAAAATAATATAGATAAATCCCGGATTAGTTAACCCGGTTAAAGTGTTTAAGGTACTGGTGCAAAAGGACAGCAGGACAAAAATAGGGTTTGAATCATGAAAATGCATATATTTATTTATAGCACCAACGTGCACAAAAGAGAGAGACCAAATACCGTGCCCAGGGAGAAGGAACCTGAGCGGGGCTGACAAAATATGACACAAATAATTGTATTGTGTTTAATAATAAACTGTTTTTAAAGTGTAAAAATTAATAACTTTTACTTTTAACTTAATAAAAAATAAATAAAGATTTAATAAAATATAAAAAAAGTAAAATATTTTTAAATAAATATTGTATTTAGTAAAATATTATGTACATATATGCACATGATATAATATTAAATATGATTTTACATATATGTACATAATATTTTACTAAATACAATATTAATTTAAAAATATTTTTAAATATTTTAATAAATCTTTATTTTTTTTAATTAAGTTAAAAGTAAAAGTTATTCATTTTTAAACTTTATATATTATAATTATATATTATATGTTACATTTTTCATATTTTTAAATAAAAACAAATTTATACATTTGTAAAAAAAAAAAAAAAAAAAAACTTTTACCTATATGTTGTCATATCATGTAGGCTACTTAAACTCACAAAAGTCTTGCATTTTTAGTAGAACTTCACATATTAATCCAGTTCATTAGGATAAAGATTCATCAGACTGATTCAAACTGGCAACTTTCAGAGTTTATTTGAGTGATTCATTAAAAGAACTGCTTTATAAGATTAAATATTCTAAACTGGTTGCGATGCAAGCGAAGGCAATGCTAGAGAAAGATGTAATGTCACAGTTACTTTCACCATCACTGGATATCGGAAAACACTGAAGTTGGATACAGATGTTATACACGGCTAAAAGCATTGGCATGTAAATCACATAGCAGAAACAACACCGAACACAACTCCAGTATTTACACTGGGGTCCACATGAATCTGCCTAAAAAGGGTCCTTGCGCTGCACTCCAGAGAAACCCGTAAACCACAAATAGAAGAAATAAATAAATGAACAAGTTCAAAAGTTCTTAAGGGAGACACTGAAGTCACTAAAATGCAAGGTTTGCTGTCATTAGAGTCGAGTGAGTCATATCTTATCTAGCGCCGCGTTCGGCATCATCGTATCCCAACATGCCCACACACGCGTGCGCTCGGCACAATCAGAGAGCTCTCATTTGAATAGCGTCTCGGGGAGATTATTCATAAGGTTTGTTTGAAGTTCAACGGTTTCCTCTCAGCCATCAGGGAGTTGATTTTCAAAAGGTGGAGAGGCAGCGGAATAAAGAGAAGTGAAAGATTGATTAAACATGTGAGTCTCTGAGGTTACGCTAAACAAAGATACCTTCTCAATTAGACGAGATTCGCTTTAAGAGCACAATCAGAGAAATTTAGTCTAAAGAGAGGGCCGCTCAGCACGCTCGCGAGCCTTTGAGTTTCTCTGTCTGTCTAAGTCGAGATCGCTAATGCAATCGTATCATCAGCGGCCGTTGTTTGCTGCAGAAAGAGAATCAGGTGGAAATTAAAAAATATACTTTTGATCTGAACTAAACAAAGCCATCTCAGGTCTACCACATCAGATCCGGACCAGATTTATTTCAGGTTTAATATGATGTTCTGAGACGAGCAAATATATTAAAGGACAGGGGGTTTAAGAGGTCTGCATGAGCATTAAGTTGTAGGCCTATATAATGTAGGCTAATATAGTATTTAAGTTATAATTCTATTTTACATACACTACTGGTCAAAGGTTTTAGATTGGTAAGATGTTTTATGTTTTTAAAAGAAGTATCTTCTGCTCACCAAGGCTGCATTTATTTGATAAAAAACAATAATAAAAAAAACTGTATTATTGTAAAATATTATGACAATTTAAAATGACTTTTCTATGTGAATATATTGTAAAGTGTAATTTATTCCTGTGAATTTTCATCATCATTACTCCAGTCTTCAGTGTCACATGATCCTTCAGAAATCATTCTAATATGATGATTTGATGCTCAAGAAACATTCATTATTATTTTCAATGTTGAAAACAGTTGTGTACAATTTTTTTTTCAAAATTCTTTGATGAATAGAAAGTTCAAAAGAACAGCATTTATTTAAAATAGAATATTTTCTAACATTATAAATGTCTTTACTGTAACTTTTGATCAGTTTAACTCATCCTTGATGAATAAAAGTATTGATTTATTTAATTTCTTTCCCCCAAAAATATAATTTAAATTCTTACTGACCGCAAACCTTTGAACGGTAGTGTTTAATGTTACAAAAGCTTTAGATTTCAGATCAGTGCTGTTCTTTTGAACTTTCTATTCATCATAGCATCATGAAATAAAAATATAAAAAACTGTTTTCAACATTGATAATAATCAGAAATGTTTCTTGAGCATCAAATCATCATATTAGAGTGATTTCTGAAGGATCATGTGACACTGAAGACTGGAGTAATGATGCTGAAAATTCAGCTTTGATCACAGGAATAAATTACACTTAAATATATTCACATAGAAAACAGCTATTTTAAATTGTAATAATATTTCACAATATGACTTTTTGTTTGTATTTTTTAATCAAATAGCCTTGGTGAGCTAGAAAAATCTTACCGATCTAAAACTTTTGACCAGTAGTGTATGTGCAAAGTATTTTGTGAAGTACATAACAGATGCGGTATCCCATAATGCAATGCACCCGAACTCTGACGTGTGCGCACCAAAAGTGCTAGTCTGGAGAGATTTTGAACCCATGTCAGCTGGTTTAGGTTGTGTATTTGACTAACTTTAAACCTTTATTAACTAAGGTCAGAGAAGTAACATTTTGGATGAGACTGGAAATGGTAATGGAGGTTTTGTGTGCCGTAAACCATGTTTCACAGAAGCAACAGACGGGAAAATAGATGCTCCGCTTCAGACAAATCAAATAAGTAGCTTGAGATGAAATCACAAAGAAAGGAAACACAACAAACATCAGCATAATATGGACACGTTTTCAGTCGCCACAGTGATTAAGCGTCTTACTTTTCCGCCTTTTCCTTGTCGTATTTACACCTCAGCTCCTGCAGCTCTGTTCGGGCCGAGGTCAGCGCTGTAAGACAGACACACGGGTGTAATTACTGACCTCTGACCTCATATCAAGCCTCAGATGACCTCAGTGTTTGATATGGATCTTACATGACTGAAGCGCTTTGATCCGGTCCTCAGCCTGGCCGAGTCTGACAGGCAGGGAAATGTCTGATTCATGTTCCTCCCTGCGGAAACGGAGAGACATCACAGAGATCAGAACAGGAAGTGACTGAAACCCGCGCTGAGGAATGATGAAGCCGCTTGAATGGATCTCTGGAAACCAACAGCTGATTTCATGTGAACATCTTATTCGGCGCCGGATTACAGTAGCACACTACTCATACTACTTCTGCAGTGTGTAAAGTTTGCGAAATGTGAAGTATATAAGCACTGTGTGAGATGTGGAATCCCATAATGCAATGAATTTGCATATCAGTCGCAATTCTTAACATTTTTACATAAAATTTGATTGAAAATGTGATAATTATAATTGAATTAAACAATTATACTAGATACTTAACCACTAGACACCACTCACTGAATTAAACATGCATAGGTCATGCAACAACAAATGTAGTATGTATATATTTGTGTACGTATTCAGCACAGACAGCATGCAGTAAAGCCATGATATGCGCAGTATTGTTTAATGTGTTGACGTAATTTCCACTGAAACAGGAAGACAGTAGAAGCCAAAGCAGTTGAATCATTCCCTATCCCCTATATAGTGCACTATGTGCCATTCACCATGTAGAAAATAGTGAATGTGTGAACAAGTGACAGTGACAGTTCAGCGTCTGGTTATAATGTAGGGGGCGGGGCTTCAGATTCTAGAGAGCATTTGATTGGACAGAAAATCTGATCAGAAGCCGATGTCATCAAAATCATTGATACATATTGGTGGAAGTGTGAGACTGAGTTTTGAACGCTTATATCATCTAAATGCAAATTTTGGATCAAACTAGCTTGTAGATAACAGTAAGACTAATAAATTCATGCTAAAAGCCGAAAAACGTAAATTTTGATTTCATGGG